>NW_021703767.1:119220236-119596250 GCF_005190385.1 Monodon monoceros | reverse complement strand
GGTGAGGGAGGAGAAACCATTTCCTCTAAGAAGTGTAATTGATGGCTAAATGTAAAAAATGACATTTTCAGTAAGGGAAGAGCGACTGGATATTGAGTGCAATAAATACAGCAGGACAATGGAGGAGTCTGAAAGACACCCGCTGAGGTTGGCGGATTATTGTGTAGCCATAAGAACATCCCACAGGGGCCCAAATCCGGTACTTTACCCCATTTTCACCCTATATTATTTGAATAAATATTAGTGGGGCTTGTGTATGACCCAAATCAATCTAATATAATCACTCAAATATTTTAAATTTATTTTGGGGAATTAAGAAAATGGACTAACGTAATTGGAAAGACTCACCTCAGTTCATTTTGTAGTTTCGGCGTGGCACGGTAGTTAGATGAGTTAGGAGCCAGCAGCCAGGATGTATGGGTTCAAATCTCACTTCTATGATTTACTACACTTGTAACTTTGGGACAAATTACTTAATCTCTCTAAACCTCAGCTTTCTCAATTGTAAATGGAGATATATATATATTAATGTAGGGGTTATTATAAGGATAAAATGAGTTAATACATATAAAGTGTGTAAAATATTGGCTGCCACTTAGGAAACACTCATGAAACATTAACTGATATTCTTGGTGAAATTAGCAAGAAACTGATGTACCCTAGATTGAGTGGTAAATAGGTTAAAGCCAAGAGTAGATTGTCTATAAATGATAGATGCTAAGCTATAAAGAGCAATGACAGGATTGCTGCCATCAATGACTCCTGATCTAACGGCAAAGACAGACATTGGAAGCAAAGAACTAGAGTACAGTGAGGTAGGCATTGTACACAGAATTATTGGAACACACAAACAAAGAGTCCAACCAAGATGGGTTCTGGAGGGATTGGGCACATTTCAAAGAGGAGCTGGGTAAAAAAAAAAAAAAAAAATCATCCCCAAACCATATTCCACAGCCAGGTTAATGAACTTTCATTCTCTGTACACTGCAATATAAATTGAAGAGTGTAATTCAACTAACTAATTGAATATTAGTTGGAGTTTAGAATAGTATTAAAATTTAAATAGCTTCATCAAGTTAAAACAACAAAAAAACCCCAAAACAATAAAGAGGAGCTGGGTATTGAAAAGGGAGCATAGTGTATGTGCTTGACATTAACATTTGATTGCTGAGGCACCCATTTCTAAAGACATCCATCTTCTGTAAACACATTGCCTGCTATATGATACAGTTCCTAGCATAACAACCAGACTAGGAATTAAGCTGCCCCACCCATAAAGTTCCCTCTTTCAGAAAGCCCTGGGTAACCCAGATGACTGACTGCTTGCGTGACCCAGGTTCTCCTTTCCCATCCTCAAATTCCTACTCTTATGCTTTAAATTAGCCAATAAAGAGTGAGCACCCGAAAACCTAGACACCCCACCCTCAGACCTAGTAAAGGCAGAGTCCCAGGTCCATTCTCTCTCTCCCCCCCGCCCCCATGACCTTGTTGTGTGGCCTCAGGGGTGCTGAGTACACTCTGTGAGCAATGAAACTTGTTCCTGAAAGTTCCCTGATGGTTTTTGGAAGTGTGTCATGCAATCATAACAAAAACCACAAGGGCTGGTCCAGCCAAAACATTGGCCCCAGTGGGAGAAATGTCTGTGGGGTCTCTCTACGAGGAATATGGGTGAGTGAGTGCCTCAGGCATTCCTAACTCAGAGCATCACTATCAATAGACTGGGACCCACACCACATGAGGATTTAATGAAAGAGAGGTTGGGAGAGTGTACTCCAGGCTGAGGGCACAGCATGGGCAAAAGGGCTAGAAATTGAAAAGAATGAAGTAGACTTAGGACATGGTAAATAATTGTGTGAGTAGATTACGAGGGCTATGCATGTTGAGGTGGGCAGAATTGCTCTGGGTGAGATCAGAAAGTAATTTGAGGCCAAATTATAAAGGATCTTGAATGCTATGCTTATGAGAGTGTTTTTTGTTTTGTTCTGTTTTCCTGTAGGCAGTAGGAGTTGAAATAATTAGATTTATGTTCTAGAAAAACAACTGGTGGCAAAATTGTGATATTAAGAAACTGGAGGCATGGAAATCATTTAGTAGACGACTGCAAGAGTCCAGCCAAGAGTCTAAGCTAAGACACTGGTGGTGGAGAAGAGATGGATTTGAGAGATGTGTACATGGAGGGGCGGGGGGTGGTGGTGGTGGTATGTGATGGACTGACTGTGGAGGGAAGGAGAGGAAACTACCGAGATGATTCTGAGTTTTTAACTCAGCACACCTGAATGGTTCACCCCTCCTATTAACCATATACGGGAGGCGTATGTGTGGATTTTCTTTCTTTCTTTTTTTATAAAATTTTTATTGGCGTATAGTTGACTTACAATGTTGTGTTAGTTTCAGGTGTACAGCAAAGTGAATCATATATATATATATATATATATATATATATATATCCATTTTTTTTCAGATTCTTTTCCCATATAGGTTATTATAGAACATTGAGTACAGTTCCCTGTGGTACACAGTAGGTCCTTATTAGTTATCTATTTTATATATAGTAGTGTGTTTATGTTAATCCCAATCTCCTAATTTATCACTTCCTCCCATATTTCTCCAAGGTCAGCCCGCTACATTCGTATCAGCTCAAGAAAAGTAGCCCCTCCTCCTTAAGAGTTTTAGCTATTTGCTTGTCTGAAGTGGAGGTTGAGACTAAATGGTAAAATCCAAGGAATAAGGGAGGGAAAATGGGTGTTTCAAGCCCAAGATCAGTGGACTGGGAATGTTCACGGAAGCTGGAGAAGGGTGTATCACAATCAGTATTTGAAGACAGTTTGGACATCTTATTTAAGAAAGGCTACAGAGAGGCTCAGGAAAGAGGCTCAGGAGAGTAATTTATCATAGTCTTGAAGAGAGGTGAACATTTTCTGGATGAAGGCTGTGGCAATAGAGGTAGAAAAATTTCAGTATGGATTAACATCCGTTACATGAGACAGTACCACATGGGAATTACCCAAATGTAGACAATGTGGGCTCAGAATCAAGAAAAGCACCCCGCCTCCCCATTTCTTGTTTGCTTTTAAGCAAAGAATGATGGATCATGTCAGAGGCGTGATAGTGAGTCCCTTGGTCAGCAACTGGTAGATGGTTTACACTTCTATCAGAAGACTGGGTTTAGAGCGAACAGTGGCATTGAATTTGAGGAGTGATAAGATAATATATCTGCCAATGAAGTGAAGGGAGAAAGGGAGGTTCCATAATTTAGGGACATGAAGCATTTGATATGACTGTGAACTCCATAGACAAGTAAGATACTGGTGAGTCTGGAGATGCTGCTGAGAGCAGAGCTGTCCCTCTGGGTTTCCACCAGTGCATGGACACCTGTCATCTGTTGGTCTCCTGCATGCTCTGCTAGATTATACTTTCCCACCCCTGGGACTTGGCTGATCACTAAATTGAAAATGGCTACATCAAGTGTCCACGTGACATTCCTGTCCTGGTGTCCTCTGGCTGCCCACATGATTTTTGTTTTTTTAGGAGATTATGGATGCGGAACAGATTCCTTGGGTCACTGTCAGGCTGATCAGACTAGAGAAGGGTCTGATGTCTCTTTAACTCTTTGCTGATACAGTTTACTAAAAATACTAGGTAACAGCTAACAAGGCATATAGCCTAATCATTAGGAGTTAGACACCCTGACAAGCTGGTCCCACCATTTACCTGTGTGGCTATAGGCAAGAAGCTGTGCCTCGCTTTCGCTTTCCATAAAATGGAATATGAATAGTAACTATCCATGGGGTTGTTGTGAGTTGGTGGATGTAAGGGGCTCAGCGCAGGACTTCACCAAGAAGTCCTCAGGAGTGGTAGCTGCTGTTATTGTTGTGTTTCTTGTTGATGTTATCCTTGCTGCTTAGGCCTTCTGGATAGAGATTTAACTGTGAGTGTCTCCGGCATGGGAGTTACGTTTCACCCTTCGTCACCTGGCCTTAAAGTCCCTTTTCCATGTAACTCCCGGTTCCAGCCGAGGCTTATTTACAGTGTAAACACTGAGAAGAGGAGGTGCTTTCTGGATGCATAGATGAGCCATTGGGCTTGTGTTTATAATCTCTGACAATTCAGAAATACATTTGGGAACATATAAGTATGCTGAAAACGTTATTTTCTTTGAAAAATAAACACCAATAAACAAGTACATGTCACAGACACAAACCAGATCTATATCCTATTCTTTAAGTTTGGCAAAACGTCCCTTGAGTTTGGAGTGTTTAGTTTTGCCAGGATGTAAGCTAATTTCAGGCTACAGATAAGAGTCAATTAGAAAGGGGACTAATTTCTTTTGACCTAAGCTGCAAGCGCACTGACACACTTTGGTGGGAAGACAGATGTAATAACTTAGCAAGGCATCTGGTCTTTCTTCCCTAAGGCTTCACTCTGGGTGCCCCGTCTGGGCAATTAGGGATTTATCAGAGCCAAGTGCTCATCCCCTTTCAAGAAAAGCCATCCTTTCAAGTGGATTAGCTTGTTTAAATTCTAGTGTGTTACCAGGTGAGGCGTCTTCTCAATGTCAAACTGAAGACGTTTTATGAGAAAAAAGAGAGACATTTTATTACCGGATATAAAGAGGTTGTAGGAGCCTGCTTTAAATGTTGGTGTGAAACCAAAAGTGGTTGAAAATAAATCCCAGACTGTCAGCTGTCTGAGTGAGAAGTGGAAAATTTAAAACTTGGAAACTGTTGTGGTTCCTTCACAGTCAAATAGCCTCCCATGGCAATACCAGAATTGCAACTCCTTCCCTCACTCCAAACCACCCCAGGCTCTAAGGAACTCAAGGTGGAACTGTGGCCTAATCCCTGCTCTCCAGGAAAGACCACACTTGGTATGTAGCCTTGGTCTAGAGGCCATCTCAGAGTAAGACTTCACACTGCTGTTCTCTGATGTGCTCAGACTTCAGTGGGAAGGAGCCTGGATGGAGATGTGTCCTCTTGATGCAAGGAGCATATTATCCCCATGAGAAATCACCCACAAAAATCAAGAATGGACTTTGACGATAAGGGGGAAATACATGAAACATACATTTAGGGAACCATTAAATTTCTTTAAGCAATAACCCAGGAGAAAAGTTGACCCAGCCAAAGTAGATGATGGCCAGGAGACATTTATGTGGAATGATGTCCTGGAAATTATCCTAAGAGGAGAACAACAAAGCTTTGCAATATTGATGGATGTTTACCTATAGTACAGCTGTTGCAGGAGGTATAATTCCAGTGGCTGGTTCTGAATTCTCCATCCAAAGTTGGCTTTACCTGTTGGTAGGGCAGGTAATCTACAAGGTGTTTTGAGAAGGCTACCTCCCCAAATCGTGACCTTCTCTAACTTCTAATGCCTGAACTTCCTTAACATGAGATAAAGTGCTTCATTCCCAGTTGAAGATTAGACCTAAAGGCAAGGACTTGGTAGAGGCCATATTTGGACTTGTATTCACACAATGTACAAGTGACTGGATTAGGCTTATCCCTGAGAGCAGGAAGAGGTGAGAACAAAAGCCCAAAGGGCACCAAGGTATTGAGAGAGGGCATCATGGAACCTGGAAGTAAGGGTGGCAGAGTGTGAAAAGGCACCTGGAAATGTAAACTTAATAGTAGCAACTAATATATATTGAGTGCTTAAGGAGCGTTAGAATAAGCATTCGGTAATATTCCTGTTTTATCTAAAGCATATGGAGGTGGGGAAGAGGATCTTAAGTTATCATTGTAATACCATGTATTTTAATAATAAAAATTAAAAAAAGATTTATAACCCATTTCTTTAAGTTAGCCATTAAAAAGCACTTGCAACTGGGTCCTATAATAATTTTGCACCAGTAAATCTGTTGCTTCTGGCTATCCATCACAAACATCCCGCAGATAGTACAGAATTATTAACCATGTGGACGTAAAACATGAAAAAATAGCCACAGAAAATTGTTTCACCAACACTAATAAATCACTAAAATTGAAATTAAAACAGCTTTGGGGTAAATAATGGTTGCCCAAATCATTACTTAAGCCCCAAATTGGAAGTAGATTGTGATCCATAATCTCTGCAAACAACTGAAATCTTATTCTCCTTTGGGGTGGTTAACACTTTTTAAGGCCATGTGATGCTATTAATAATTAATACTCAGCCTTCCGATATACATATTTAATTTTTTAATGAAAAAACTTCTTCCTTATCCTCAGAAGAGAGTTAAGTCAGAAATACCAGTCTCAATATAGCATTATAAATGAGTAAATGTCAATTTTAAAAGGGAAATTCACAGGAAGAGGTAATGGCTAAGCTAGGAAGCTGTTACTGCATGACTCATCAAAAAGAAGAAAATAATGTTAGTTTCTTGCAGAGAGGGAGTAAAGTAAATCGCTAGAAAAATAATGTTTTCTCTGGCCAAACCAGCTTCTATTAACCATGAGACTGATGTGCATGCCTGCATGCAGGACTGTGTTAAAATGAAATGAAAAATTTAAACTTTAAAGTAAAAGAATTCATGGTTAATGCTAGAATTACACTGAAAACTGCACTTTGATTTCAGAATCAAAGGCTTAAAATCAGGGATGTGAATTGAGAATTGATGAAATGCCATTGGGAAGAAGTTATCTTAGAGCAGATGAGAAAGAGGAAGATGAGAAGAGTGAGTGAAAATCTGCTGTAAAACGGTTTCAGATTGTCGTGAAGACTACAGAAAGTGCCCAGCATGGACAAAGAATTAGTGTCAACTTGGCAGAAAATGAAACAATGAGAGTTAAGTGAATGCTCATGGTGAATGCAACATTCAGGCTTTTTTAGCCTATCATTGCAGAAGATCGTGATGATAGCTTAAACTTTTGTATAGGAGCTAGTATTTTTCCTAACACCACACTATCCAAGCCCTAAAAGGAAGTATCAGCTAGGACAGGAGGACTCTCTCATTCATTCCCACCTTCACTCACTTATTCATCCATTCATTCATGAAATCCTGGTTGAAGATATCCCACGACCATTATTACACCCTAAGTTTGTGTTAAATCCAGATACATGCTCGAAATATTTACACTGAATTTCATCAAATCAAAGATGCCATCAATTATACGGCACACTATTACTCTGTATACCTCTAAGAAGAAAAATGCTGCTAATTGTACTTCTGACATCATTGATTATAAGATTGACTTCAGCAATGTTAAGATGTGAAAAAATGTGCAGTTGGAATCAATGACACACCCACACAAAATAATCAAAACGCAGGGCTCAGTGCCAATGCCAGGCCGTTAATCACACTAGCCTCTGGACATTTCGTGTATGAGTAGTGTATTATCTGCCTGGACCTCGGGGTGGGGGGGTGTGGAAAGTCTAAAGAGATATTTTTTAAATCTCTAAAGAGATATTTTAAAACCTTTTAACAAACACTCTTCTTATACTTACAGATTAAAAGGTAGTACATTCCCTCTCTTAACTGTATTGCAAACAACTCTAAGTCCCTGGGTGAATCAGGCCTGGGACTAAGCGACCCCTCTTTCCAGGTCAGGAAAGTGCTGAACTTTAGCCTGATCTGAGACTGAGCACCCTCTTAAATTTTGCATCCTAGGTACCTTGTTTGCTTCACTCTTGTCTTGATCTTGGATAAAATAACCTCACAATTGTTTTTGCTGCCCTACCCCTGGATTTGGGAAATGTGTGACTTTTTCCATTTGCCCTTCTACCTTCTCCACGCTGTCCTGGGCTCCGGGATGCTCACCATTGTGAACAACATTAACTGTGTTCTCTCGCCCTCTGACGTTAGATTGGTTTTGGCCAAAGGGAAGCACCGGCAGGATATTGGAAAGAGGGAGGAGAGTGAAGACAGGGTATTTGTTCCTTAAGCTCCCTCCTTGCTAGGTCACCACGGCTGTCTGTGTCCCTCTCCCAAAGCCTCAGCTCCTCGTTGGCAGACTTGTCTATATAGCTTCTCTCTCTGGGTCCTGGTCAATACTCCTCTCCCTATCCATTTGGGTGGTTACTTCTCTCCACTGCTTCGAGTCCTGGGGTACTGCACTATCCCTGGTTGGTTTTCTTAGGCCAGCCCATATCTTTGTAAATATTCCCTTTATTAACTTTCTTTAAATGAGTCAGTTTGAACGTGCTACTTGCTTTCTGCCTAAACTGGGGCTAGTATAAAATATTCCACATCTGTAAGCATGCAGCTGCAGTAAGTTCTTACTTTGAACTGGGAATTTTGTAGGCACTTGAAATTTCTTAAGGAACTCATGAATATAATAAACAAATCTTAAACAGAGTTTTGTTTCCAGCCTTAAAAGTTAAAATTGCGTTTTTAACTGTTTCTCTAGGGCACCTGCATATTCATGCCCGGCTTGCCATAAACTGCTGTCAGCCCTAGGCTGGCTTAGATTTTTCACTAGGGAAATCTGCTGACTGCAGATATTAGGAATTAGATCATACCACAGACAGGACCTAAACAGGAGGAACTGGCAGTTTCGGATTGACAATACACACTGCTGTACTTAAAATAGATAACCAACAAGGACCTATTGTTTAGCACAGGGAACTCTGCTCCATATTCTGTAATAACCTAAATGGGAAAAGAATTTGGAAAAGAATAGATACATGCATATGTATAACTTAATCACTTTGCTGTACACCTGAAACTAACACAATGTTGTAAATCAACTATACTCCAATAGAAAATAGAAAATTTAAAAAAAGTGTTTCGGAACCAAATCCACTTATTACAACCAAAGGCAAAGTGTGCTTTATTAAATCTGCATCTTAAACTACTGAATTCTGTAGAAATGCTAAGAGTTTGCAGAAGTCTTTCTAGAAGCTGAAATTGTAACCCAGTGAAGCAGTGAGGTGGACCTCACCAACTCAGCAATCAGGATCCTGCTGACCTCCTAATGGTAAGCTTGGTGAAACAGTTCACACCAGGCTCAGAAGAGACCTCAGATGGTCTCATTCTACCACATCGTTTAAAAGATGAGAATGCCAAGACCCATAGAGATTACTTGGCAGAGGCAATTAGGTTGTAAGTAATAGAAACAAGACTTAAATCAGTTTTTAAATTTAGGTTGTTTCAACTTTGTATGTTGCCTACCCTAAATAAGCAAATGAACAATGATGGGGGAGATTATTTTTTTATCCTTTGGTGAGAATGGACTTTTAGGAGAGGGAAAGATTAAAATGAAAAGATTAGTGGAAGATACTTATTGTCTGAGACGTCAGGATATAACAATGCAGAGTGAACTTGAAATTTGAGAACAATATAGCCTTAGTGTGGCGTGAGGTGGTATTTCTCAAACTCTAGTAATTTGCTTAGTCCCTTTGTGACTTTTTACATTACTGAAAGCCACTTGTACCATTATTTCTTTAATATTTTTCTTTAAATTAACTTTTCTTTCTTCCATTCTGTCAGTTTTGCTTCATGTATTTTGGGGCCTTATTGTTCAGAACGTGTGTTTATAATTGTTATATCTTCCTAACGAATTGACCATTTTTATCATTGTAAAGGAGTCCTCTAGCAACATGTGTGTGTGTGTGTGTGTGTGTGTGTGTGACAGTCCATTTTGTCCGCTATTAGTATACTTCTCCAGTTCTCTTACAGTTACTTTTTCCATGGTGTATCTTTTTCCATCTTTTGCCTTTTAGCCTATTTGTATCTTTGAATCTAGTAGGCTCTTGTCTTTTTAAAATCTAGTTCAATAATCTCTGCCTTTTGATTCAATTGTTTAGTTCATTCACATTTAATTATTGATATAGTCAGATTTACCTCTGCCATTTTGGTACTTTTTTCTATATCTTTCATGTGTTTTTTATTCTTCTGTTCTTAATTTATTGCTTTCTTTTGTATTAAATGGATATTTTCTGTGTACCATTTTAATTCCTCTAATAACTTTTTAAATATTTTTGAGTAATTTTCTTAGTGGTTGCTCTGGGGATTACAATATACATTTTAACTTATCAGACTCTGTCAGATTTATACTACATTAATTCCAGTGAGATATAGAAAGTTTGTTCTACTCTATTCCCTCTCCCCTCTTGTGTATTATTAATACAATATATATCACATCTATATATGTTACAAGCACAAAAATATAGCATTATAATTGGTGCTTTATATAATCTTATGTCTTTTTAAGAAACTACGAAAGCAGAAAAATATATTTATAAAGTTGTTTATTAATCTTCTGATTTACCATTTCTGGTATGCTTCATTTCTTCCCGTGGACTCAAGTTATCATCTCATGTCACTTCCTTGCTCACTATAGGTAGCTTCCTTTCTTCCTTTCCCCTTGGTATGATTATTATGCTATAGGCCCCATAATTCAATTTTATATTGTTTAATCTTGTTGTCTTTTAATTAATTAAGAGAAGAAAGGAAAATAAATATGTAATTATGTTGTCTTTTATGCTTAATACATGATTTCCTCTACCAGCACTTTTTGTTTTTCATATGGATTAACTTACAGTCTAGCCTTAACTTCTTTTCAGCTTAGAGAATTCCTTTAGTAATTTTTGTAAGGCAGGTCTGCTGGCTACAAATTATCTTAGTCTTTGTTTATCTTGGAATGTTTTTATGTTTTCCCCACTTTTGAAAGATATAGTGTTCTTGGCTAACAGGTTTCTTCTTGAAGCACTTTAAATATGCTATCCAGTGCCATTTGCACTCTACCATTTCTGATAAGAAGCTGTAATTTCATTGAGATTCTCTCCTATGTGATGACATTTTTCTCTGCTGCTTTCAAGATTTTCTCTGTCTTTTACTTTCAACATTTTGACTATGATATGTCTAGATATGGCTCTTTTTTGTTTTTCCAATTTGGAGTTCACTGAACATGAATGTGTAGATCAATACTTTTCATCATACCTGGGAAGTTTTCAGCCATTATTTCTTTGAATATTTTTTCTGCCCCTTTCTTTCCTCTCCTTCTGGTACTCTCACTACATGCATGTTTGTGTGCTTAATGGTGTCTCAGAGGATCTATTCATTTTTCTTCATTCTTTTTTCTTTAGGTTTTAAGACTGTATAATTTCTAATGACCTATCTTCAAGTTTGCTGATTCTTTTTCCAGTTCAAATCTTCAGTCGAACCCCTGTAGTGAATTTTCCATTTCAGCAAGTGTACTTTTCAACTCCAGAATTTCCATTTTTCAATTTGATTTCTATCTCCTTATTGATATTCCCTATTTGATGAGTCATGGTCATCATACTTTCCTTTAATTTTAAAAAAATGGTTTCATGGTTTTAGTTGTTTGAACATATTTATAATAGCTGCTTTGAAATCTTTGTTTCCTTCAACTGGGCTCCCTCAAATGCAGCTTTTATTGCTTACTTGTTGTTGTTTTCCTGTACAAGGGTCACAATAGACTGTTTCTTCCCATATTTTATAATATTTTGTCAAAAACTGGACATTATATTGTACCAATTCTGGATTCTGATTAGCCCTCTTTCCCACCCCCAGGGCATGATGATGTTGCTATTTTGTATTAGTTTATCTGTTTAGTGGATTGCCTGGACAAATTATGTAAAGTCTATTTCCATTTTGGAAGTCCTGCTCAATTGATGTTTTACAAGCTTACTCTATCTTAAGCAATAATATCTATGAAATTATGGTTTGATATGCTAGCTATGTATTTTATATATCCCTTTACCCTCAGTATGCCATCAGCATTCATTGGATCTAATTTTAGTTTTTGAGTTTATTTTTTGAGTAGTTCTATTCGTAAGTATTGCTATTTCATGATATTTTCCTTCTTTCTTATAAGTCTTCCAAAGCTCAAGGAGAAATCATACATATTAAAAAAATAAAATAATACCAATTCTTTCTTATAATTCTAACATAGGTCCCCTGGACCCTTTTAAAAAGCTAAAATATATTTTAAAATCTTAGTGATCTTATTTTTCCTATCTTGAAAAATTTTGCTATTCTGTCATCCTACAAATTATGTCCTCATCACTCATTATTCCAAATGATGCTATAAAATACTAAATTAAGAAGAAAACAAGAAAACTGATGGGATCACCTAGATACACTAGTGATATGAGTCATCATTATTTTATTATCCTTTAGCTTTCTTATTATGTTGTCTAAAGTATTGTATTACCTGTTGAAAAGGTGTAAGGGAAGATAGAAGCACTCTCTTTGTAGTCGTAGTCTGCTTTTAGTTTTCTTTGGACACAATTGAGAATTCAGAATTTTTTCATTTCTCACCCATAATGATAAAAAGAGTAGAATTTACAACAGAAGACATTTCACAATTATTAGACAAATGAGAAAACAAATGCAAAGAGACAGCAAAACTCTATTCTCTAAGGATGATGGTCAAATTGATTGTATTAGCAAAATCTTAGACCATAATTCTTCCAATAACAATACCCTAGATGAATTGTTTTAAACTCCAGAATCCATGAATGATGAATATAATTCTAAGAGCACAAAGGAAATATGGCATTTTCATCAATTTAGTCATTGAACAGGAAGAACTTTATCATGTAATATTTTGCAACGAGAACTTGAATTATCCCATGTTTCTAAAAGGACATATCCATTATTTTTTTATCTTTTATGATGCTTTTGTGGCAAAATTATTTGATATGATTTGTAAGTAGACAAATGCTGAATCAGATATATATACAAAGATGAGTGAAAGAAAATTAAAACAATTCAATAGACATTATTATTTTAATTGCTGTTTGTAAATCTAAAATGGAAATGTTTTGTAATGTGGAATTAAAAATATGGCCTCTTCAATGAAATTATGATTAATGAAAATTTTAAAAAGTCTTTACATTTTCCATTTTCATAATGCAAATGCAAAAAGAAGACCCATAAGTAAAGATAAGCTAGATCCTCCTAGTGATATGTTTGAAATCTGTAATATGTTCTAGGTGCATGCATGACAGTTGACAAGCAATTAATTGAACTAAGAGAATGTTGCCCAGTTCAGATTTCTCTCTCTCATTTATGTACCTAGCGAGAGAAAGGGAGGAAAAATATATAACAAAAATTGTGTTTTATGTGTTTGTATTCTTAATAAAATTTTGAATAAAGTTGCTTTTCACTATCCTTTTTTTAAATATCTTTATTGGAGTATAATTGCTTTACAATGTTGTGTTAGTTTCTGCTGTACAACAAAGTGAATCAGTTATATGTATACGTATATCCCCATATCCTCTCCCTCTTAAGCCTCCCCTCTACCCTCCCTATCCCACCCCTCTAGGTTGTCACAAAGCATCGAGCTGACCTCCCTGTGCTATGCAGCAGCTTCCCACTAGCCATCTATTTTACATTTGGTAGTGTATATATGTCAATGCTACTCTCTCACTTCATCCCAGCTTCCCCTTCCCCCAGTGTGCCCTTAAGTCCATTCTCTACGTCTGTATCTTTATTACTGCCCTGCCACTAGGTTCATCAGTACCATTTTTTTAGATTCCATGTATGTGTGGTAGCATATGGTATCCTTTATTTTTCTGAAAATTATTTATAAAATGTTTTAAAATATAAAAAACAAAAGCATATTTATCTAGATAGTAAATGGTGATGAATATTTTTCCTATTGTACTAGGGATTAAACACAAATGTGTAACTTAAAAAAATTTAAAGTTCATCATTGTACCTCTTAAAATACTCCTGCATGCATGTGTATCGCACTTTAGGCAAAGGGATGTGCTAGGATGCCTAATGGTTTGGGAACCAGGATGACCCAGGTTTGAATTTTGGCCCCACTCCTTTTAGCTGTGTGACTATGGACAAGAAACATCCCTTCTATAAATTCTAGTTTATTCATCTATAAAAAGAGGATAATAGAACCTGATCTGCAGAGTTAACATCATATTCAGAGATGAAGACAAAACACCCAATGTATTTACTAGGAAACATTAGGTGCTCAATAAATATTCTCTTCTTCCTTCTTTCCTTTTGGTATTAATAATCTTTGTTGAGGAAGATGCATGACTAGACTAAGACTAATGGAAAAATAGGTCTGGCTCAAAAGAAACATTATAAATAGAGGAATGGCACTGTGTGTGTGTGTTTAAAGACATATAATTAAGTGAAAATAAACAAATCTTAGTGGAAAAATAAGATGAAGAGTGTTTCTGCATGGATGAAAGAGAAGTGGAAGGATTATATCCTGGGAGTATTACACAAACTTCGAGGCCAGGTAAAGGCCTTGACATACCCTCTTAGTATTGTATACAGACCCGTACAGAGAAGAGCTCCTACAGCTAGATCTTCAGTGCTCCAGATATCTGTTGGAAGTTTAAGGTTTTTTTTTTAACTATAAGGCATCTGATTATTTCTTGGTTTTCCCTGCTGACAATTTCATTATCATTACTCAGAAGAAAATGAAAGTAACAAGAGGAATTTCTATTTTGCTGTTAATACTGACCAAGAAATCAGAACAGTGATGACAAAGAAAGAATGGAAAATTTAGGGAAGGTTTGGCACATTATCCTGGACTTTACTAATGTGAAGGGAAAAAAATGATAGGCTCAATTAGGTACATCTCTGGCTTTAGGAAGGCATACTTCATAACACTCAGGAAAGACATGGCTAAACAGTCAGTGGTATTAGAAATTGCTACAGCTCTTTTGTAGAACAATTAGGCAATATGTAAAAGTCATAATACTGTTTGGCACCAAAAGCCTACTCCCAGGAATTGATTTTATTTCAAATGCCCAACTGACATTTCAAATAAAACCTAAACTAAAAGCATCATCATGTTCACCATAGATTATCACCAACAGTCCAAAAACCTATCTAGAAACAACTTAGGTTTTGTCCCTTGACCTCCACTCCAATTCCCCTAGAACTGCAGTCAGCAAATGCTTTCTGTAAGAGGCCAGTAGTGATTTAGGCCATACTCTGTTGCAACTACTCAACTCTATCATCGAAGCATGAACCCGCTCATAGACAATATATAAACAAATAAGTGTGGCTGTGTTCCAATACTTTATTGCTAACTCTGAAATTTTAGTTTCCAATAATTTTCACATGTCAAGAAATATTATTCTTTAAGAAATGTTTCTTCAACCAGTTAAAAATATAAAAATCATTATTAGCTCATGAGCCATACAAAAACAGGTGGCACACCTGCCCAAGGATGCTCCCACTACTGTGGTAGAAGAGAGTCTTGGAGAGGGTGGAGCCCTTCTTTCCTCCCACTCCAGAACTGGGTCTGGGTTTTTCTGGTACCATCCTATAGTAAACATGTATCTCTTGCTCATTTGTCACTTGAGATGCCAATTCCTATTTGTAATGTTCTTTTTGAGAAAGACACATTTGTCGAATGATAATGTTCTTCTGGTCATGCATCCTATCTCACCAAATATTACTGATACCAAGGAGAAAGAAGGAAGTATTTATTGATTACCTTCTATAATGGAAAAATATTCAAATTTCTGAAAGGGAGTAAATATGATTCCAAACAACACAGCCCTGTAAACGTGATGGACCCCCCAAATAGACTGAAGAGCAGACTGATGCCACATAAAAATAAATGTACCTGTAGGATGGGAAGCCTCTGGTATAATCCAAAGAATTGTGCTATTGGTTCAATTTTGCACCATACAATCCCTCCTGACCCTCTTATAGAGTCCTCCTGAAAAAGGACTGTAGCTTTCTGTGCTCACAGATGTGTAGGGTTTTTCAAGGAGCACCTCTTCCCTCTTAACCAGAGAACCAGGATTCTCTTCATTTCAGAGATTACGTGGCAAATTGAGGCTGGCAAGAGTCTTTAGAATCAAAGAGTCAGGGCCGAACCAAGCCTAAGGCTCATTTCAAAGTCCATCCCAGTCCATGACTCAAGTTCTTTCCATGGGAAAAAGACAGAACAGGGAATGGGCTTAAATAACATCTTGATCAGGGTTAACTAAGCAGTGTCTTTCTCATAATTTAATATGCATGCTCATCATCTGAAGATATTGTTAGGATGAAGAATCTGATTCAGAGGGGTTTTAGTCAGCTTGGGCTGCCATGACAAAATACCATAGACTGGGTGGCTTAAACTACAGACATTTATTTCTTACAGTTTTGGAGTCTGGGATGCCCCAGATAAAAGTAGTGACTGATTTGGTTACTAGTAAGATCTCTCTTCCTGGATTGCATATAGCTGCCTTCTCACTATGTTCTCACATGACCTCTTCTTTGTGTGTATGGCAAGAAAGAGCTCAAGCTCTCTGGTGAGACACTTATAAGGACACTAATTTGATTAGATCAGGGCCCCACCCTTACAACCTCATTTAACCTTTATTACCTCCTAATAGGCCCTATCTCCAAATACAGTCACATTGAGGGTTAGAGCTTCAAAATATGAATTTGGGGTGGTGACACAATTTAGTCCATAATAGTAGGTGTGTGGGGGGCCTGAGATTCTCTATTTCTAACAAGCTCTCAGGTGATATGGATGCTATCTGCCTTTGGACCACATTTTGGGTATCAGAGAACCAAAGTTAAAGGTCCCAGGTCCTGCTTTAGGACAGAATCAGGGTGCTCAATGATAAATGGGATGACATGGCTAATCATGTTAGTAAAGCTTGTTCAGGAACGATGCCAATGAGAATAACAGCACTGTATCCTATTGATGTGTAAAATGTCATCAAAGAAAGCACAAAGACATGAACAGATTAGCACAATGGCAGTCAATTCTTCAACAAATGACCCTAAGTGAAACTGCCTTGAACGGTATCTTTCAGATTTCTGGATTTTTTCTAAGACATGTGAAGTTCTCCAGATGAAATGTTTTATACCTCCAAATCTGAAAGCTTCTTACCAAAGACCCCTTCTCTGGAGCATTATTAAATTTTCAGCAAAGAGCCAAAAACATCATTACTATATGAGAAAAATAATCTTAGCACATAGAAGGGAAAGAAGACTCCACCTGAATTTCCAAATTTGTACTACTAGTAACTCTACACAGACAGATGCAACTTAGAAAAAGATGAAGAATCAGGCCATTTTGCCATCATTTTATTTGGCCTGCTGATAAGTATCACCAGCCAGGAGAAATGAGGACTGACTTTACAAAAGAGCTGCACACACACACACACACACAAAAAAAAAGAAAAGAAAAAGAAAAGAGAATGCCTGCCCAGATGTATTTTGACAGTTTCCTACAAATGAGGCAAGTTAATTCTGGGCTCAGGAATACCATTTTTCTCTAGTGACATGTCAGTGGTTCTCAGAACTACTTTGGGTATCTGTGCCTTTATTTTCCTTGGGCATGAATCAGGCTCATTTGGATGTGAGGTCAGGCCACTGTGCCCATAAATGTTCTTAACTCAAAGACAAACTTTAGAGACTTCAACTGTAAATAGTGTGATATCCTGCTATTTCTTCTGACTGAAAAGTGGTGGGTAAAAATAATTATCTGACCTTCCATGGCCTGAACATGGAAGAACACTTCTTGGGATACTGCACAGATGTTCTCAGATACAGGTTCATGGCTGGAGGACCAAACTGAGTTCTCCATGTTTTAAGCATCTCTGGGAGTCCAGAATAGTGACTTAGCCTCTCAGCAACAAAGCACAGCCTCAAACGAAGGACCAGAAAGGTTTGATTAAAATCAGCTGCCAAAGCACTATTTACAGCAGCCAGGACATGGAAGCAACCTAAATGTCCATCGACAGAGGAATGGATAAAGAAGATGTGGTACATATATACAGTGCAATGTCACTCAGCCATAAAAAGGAAAGAAATAGTGCCATTTGCAGAGACATGGATGGACTTAGAGATTGTCATGCAGAAGGCAGTCAGAAAGAGAAAAACAAATATCATATAATATCTCTTCTATGTGGAATCCAGAAAAATGGTACAGATGAACTTATCTGCAAAGCAGAAATAGAGTCACAGATGTAGAGAACAAACTTACGGTTACCAAGGGGTGAAGGGTAGGGTGTGACGAATTGGGAGAGTCGGATTGACATATATACACTACTATGTATAAAACAGATAACTAATGAGAACCTACTGTATAGCACAGGGAACTCTACTCAATGATCTGTGGTGACCTAAATGGGAAGGAAAGAGGGGATATATGTATACGTATAACTGATTCACTTTGCTGTACAGCAGAAACTAACACAACATTGTAAAGCAACTATACTCCAATAAAAAAAATAAACAGCAAAAATAAAATCAGCTGCCAATATTCAATGTTTCCATTTCATTCACAGGTTAAACCTCACCAAAAGACTAAATTAACGTGGCACAAATCAGTGGTAGAGAATTAAGCAAATATACTTTGCCTGAACCTAACCTTCTCCATCAAAGAGAAAAATCAAGCTGGCCTAAGTAGAGACACAGAACAGAAAAGTCTTTCCTGGATGCTTCACTGCCTGACTCTTTATTTTCCCCCAAGCAAATATTATCATCGACTTGCTGCTTTTCTAGAAGCTATGCAGGAAGGTTGACTTGGATGGAATCCAGAACGTTTGTTACCAGTTTTGTTTGAAAGAGTTATCTGAATATTAAGAGATCTTGACCAGTGATTCTTTTATTTGATTCCCAAGATCTAGATTTCTCAGTGATGTGTTGTTAGGGTTCTGGACTGCAGGGGCAGAAGGAAAGAAGGACAAAGAAAACATAAATTGAGCCGAAGTACTAAGGCTGTATTAATAGTCATTGAGTTACAACTGTGAAGTTGTGTTTAATTACTTTAGGAACAAGTCTCTTGAGCAGCTCACTTGTTCCCTAAGTAGGACGTTAGAGCTGAGTAAAGAGGCCTTGAGGAATAATAATGAGGAAATGCTGACCTTGCTTGTTTCTCTCTGTCCCCACCCTCCATCCCCAATCCCCTAGGATGAGCCCTCTGAACTGTGGCAGAGAGGGTTGGAGAGGATGGAGCTTTCTTCTCTCTCACTCCAGAGCTTGGCTGGACATTTCTGGAATCAGTCTATATTAAACTATATATTTATAGTTATAAATATATAGTTATATATATATAATATATATAAATATATATAAAAATATATATAAATATATAGTTATATATATATATAACTATTAAACTATATATATTTTTGATTATTTATCACCTTTATATGCTAACTGCATCCCTGGACTGGTGACAGAGGCATCTGGGTGAGCAGGGGCATATTCAGATTTACGGTGAGTACAGCGCCTCATAAAGTGCTTTGCCCATCACAGGCACCTCAAACGCTATGTATTTGAAATTGAACTTCATGTCTTCCCTCTCCAACTTATTCTTCCTTCTCCATTTTCTGTCTTACTAATAGTATCACCTTCACCTGATGACCCAATCTCCAACTCTCACTCCTCTTTGACTCCTTTTACTTCCTATTTTCTTTTCCAAATGCCAGGATCATTTCATTCCAGAACAGCTTCTCAATCCAGCTCTTCTTTCTGATCCTGCTGCTTCGGTATTTTAGGCTTTCATCGCTTTGCTGCAGAATTATCTCCACCCTTATCTCAGGGCATTGCTGCCAGAATTGTCTTCTTCTGCACTTTGCTATCCCTCTTCTAATTTCTTAAGTTGAATAGGTACAGTTTATTTATCTTCAGTCTTTCTTTCTTTTATTTTTGCGGTACGCGGGCCTCTCACTGCTGTGGCCTCTCCCTCCTCGGAGCACAGGCTCTGGACGCGCAGGCCCAGCGGCCATGGCTCACGGGCCCAGCCGCTCCGCGGCATGTGGGATCTTCCCGGACCGGGGCACGAACCCGTGTCCCCTGCATCGGCAGGCGGACTCTCAACCACTGAGCCACCAGGGAAGCCCTCTTCAGTCTCTCTTTACTTTCATTTTAATTTTTCTAATATACTAAAAGCATTTAAAGCTTTACATTTTCCTTTTGAATACAGTTTTAGCTGCGTCCTGTACTCTTTGGTATGAAATATATACTTTTTTGTTACTCTCTAGATAATGTCACATTTTTGCTAGGACTTGCCTATTATGCCAAAGAACGTTTCTTAATTTGTAGGTAATTATACTTGTTTTGGGTAACCATTTGTTGTTGATTTACAATATACAGTAGACCCTTGAACAACATGGGTTTGAACTGCATGGGTCTACTTATATGCAGATTTTTTTTTTCAGTAGTAAATACTACAGTACTACATAATTCATCCGTGTTTGGTTGAATCCCTGATGCAGAATTGCGTATATGGAAGAACCTTGAATACGGAAGGTAGACTACAAGTTATAGGAAGATTTTCAACTGCACTGAAGGTCAGCACCCCTAACCTCCATGTTGTTCAAGGATGGGGACTATGATATTCTTTCCTTTCTCTCAGGTGAATGGTACTTAGGCTGGATAAGATTTTAGGATCATAATCTGCTTTTATTAATAATCTTTCTTTCTTGGGGCTTCCCTGGTGGCGCAGTGGTTGAGAGTCCGCCTGCTGATGCCAGGGACACGGGTTCGTGCCCCGGTCCGGGAGGATCCCACATGCCGCGGAGCGGCTGGGCCCGTGAGCCATGGCCGCTGAGCCTGTGCGTCTGGAGCCTGTGCTCCGCAACGGGAGAGGCCACAACAGTGAGAGGACCACGTACCGCAAAAAAAAAAAAAAATAATAATAATCTTTCTTTCTCTATACAGGTGTTATTTCAGTGTTCTTTAGATTCTAGTATTTCAGATGATGAGCAAGTGACCTGTTCTTTCTGTCCGAAGGTCTGTAATATTTCCTCCTTATCTTTGAAAGGTAGAAATTTCACTAGAGTATGTCTCAGGTTTTTATTGTTGTTGCTTTCCCCTCTTAATTCATCTTCTCTAGGACTCAGTGGAGCTTTCAGCCTGAAGGACCAAGTATTTCTTCAGTTTAGGGAATACTTTCTTCCATTATTGGCTTATTGCTCTGCACACGTTACTTCATATGTTAACACGGTAGGTCCTCTGGATGTGTCTTCTAGGGCTCTTTTCTCATTCCACATGACTTATACTTTGGGGACTAGTTCTCTGTGTCTTGAGATATTTCTTTAACTTGATCTCCCAGAACATGAATTCTATTCTCAGCAGTGAGCATTCATTTTTTTCAATTTGTCTACTGAACTTTTAAAATTCAGAAATATCGTTCTTGTTTCCAGAAAGTCTTTCTGTGCTCTAATTAGATCTTGCTCTAATTACTGTTATTAATGTCCTCTCTCTCTCTTCCATTAGTTCTAATGTAAATGAAGTTGCCAGCCTTGTCTTTCTCCCTCTGTCTACAGAGTCCCCTTAAGTGGATTGTAATTTTTCATTACCTACTGATGTTGTGTGCTCCCTCAACCCGTGTCCCCGTCAGCCCGTTGGGGAATTCTATCAGTGATGGCAGAGCACGGGGCAGGAGGCACGCCAGTGCCCATTTTTATGGACTGGCGGCCGGCAAGCAGGTAAAGTGTTACGTTCCGCTGAGGTGCTGATCGAACTCTCTCTATTTAGAACAGATCCAGCCCATCAGGGAAGCCCCACGTAGGTCCAAGAGGGTGAGCATAAATCGGTGACCTCTTCGAATTCCACATCTGTAGTCGGGAGAGACACGGCCCCCTTCCAAGGGCACAGACAGACATCTGCCAGATGGGCTTCTTTGGGGAGTCGCAAAATCCAAGGTCCTCACTTTATGGCTCCTCCTCTGCCACTGGTCACCAGGCCTTGCTGGTGGCTGCCAGCTACAAATTGGCACTTGCCATCTGCTTCTACCAGGGTTAAAGTATGAGCCGCTGCAGCTGCTGACCTTCAACACCCCCTGAAAGGAGTTCAGGGTAGAGATCAGGAATGAGGCCCTCTGTGCTCTGGGAAAAAACTGGCAGAACAAGCCTTCGGGTAGTTAGACATTTTCAGGAGAAGAATTTATGAGCTCCAATTCCTGCATCTCTTCATATCTAGAAAAGCATTAAAATCCTTCACGGTGACGTCTGCTCCTTGTGACTAGCAGTAACCTTCACGAGATTAGAAGCAACCTTTTGCCAAAAATGTGCGCTTGATCGCACATTTTTGTGCGATCGCATTTATCCCCCTTCACCAAAATCACATATAAACTGATCTCCCCACCACTTCTTTGGAGCAGTTCCTCAGAGCTCTCTGAGATGCCATCTCTCTGGCTATAGTCTTCATTTTGCCCCCAATAAAACTTTAACTCACAGCTCTCACGTTGTGCATTTTTTTTCCAGTCAACACTGCCATGGAGCCCGAAGTCCTCAACATGCTCTCCCTCATTGTGTCCTCTGGACTCTGGCTCTAGTCTCACTTCTATTGAGAAGGACAGGGGACAAGGCCATGCTTTCTCTCTGGCAGTCCTCTTCTCAGATTCCAAGCTATCTTCCTAAAGTGTAGGCAATACTAATACCTTCCAGTGTCTTCCCTCTCCCATAGCACAATATCCAAGCCCTAGGCCCTATGAGCTGAACCTTCCTTAAGTTGGATGCACTGAACCAGGCCTCACCCCCTCTGTTTTCTGTCATACCTGACTGCTCACTTTCTCCAGACCCATGCCGTGTATTCCCTTTCTGTGTTGACATGCACGTTCCCTTCATCAGGAAGTCCCACCACTTCCCCTTGCTCTGACTTCCGGCAATCTCTTCATTCTCTGATTCAGATACCACCTTTTACAGGAAGCCTCAGTTGGAATTTATTCTTCCCTCCTCTGTGACCCTATCACTCCTAGTTGTTCCTCAGTGGCAGCACTTCACACAACCAGCCTTTTCTTTTCATTTGGCCGTGCCGCGTGGCTTGTGGGATCTTAGTTCCCCAACGAGGGATCGAACCCGGGCCCTCAGCAGTGAGAGCGCCGAGTCCTAACCACTGGACTGCAGGGAAAGTCCCAACCAGCCTTTTCTTAAATGACCCTCTCTCCCTCTCCCACCCCAGACCCTAAATAACATGAGGGCAGGTTCTAGGTCTGTCTTATTTGATCTCTTCTCACAGTGTCTTCCATGAAATGGATGCCCAATATTTGTAGTGTTGAATTGACAATGGAAAACGATTAAACTAGACATTGGTGGAGCAACCCTGAGCTTTTTTTTTTTTTTTTTTTAACTACTGGTGAAAGATAGCGTCATTAAGATCCACTGGAGTTTAACAGAGGAACTGATGTCCTCAGCATCAGTTTACAGACTTGCACCTCCAGAAAAGGCTTCTGAATCTCATGGGAAGGACTTCCAATTATTTTCTCCTACCCCACCGAGGTGTTATTGTAAAGAGAGAGATGGGATGCGGGTAACAGGGTTTGTGGTCAGTCACAGCCACTGCATGTCACGCAAAGCCTCTCCTCGGTTGCCTGGAAGTATGCGGCGTAGTCAGGTAGAAGATGGCTGGCGAAAGACCAGAGGTTCGTGCTTTTCAGAAGACCTGTCTGTCGTACATGAACCATTGCAAAGATAAGCTTTGAGGGGGAAATGCCTCTGACACCGCAGGAAGTTTGAAAAGATTCATGATGTTAAGAAGGCCTACAGAATGCACAAGAAGAGTTGGGAGGTGCCTTTCCCAAGACAGCTGATTGTAAGGAAGCAGGACTCACCCTACTTCCACCTGCTTGCAGACTCCCACTTCATGGAGAACCATAACTTTCTGAAGAACACTTCACCTGTCACCAGACCTCTGTGTGACTTGGGAATGAGCAAAGATGACACAATTGGATAATCAACAGTCTAACCTTGACTAGTTTAACCATTTTCCTGCCTGGGGCTCCTTGAAGTAGCTGGTCTCACGGTACCACTTTCTTGCTCTAGTTTAGAAAGCCAAGTTGAAGGTACTAAAATACAGAGACCTGTATTATTAACTGAGTGTGTGTTTATTGTAAAGATGCATTCTCTTGGTGAGAATATATTGCAGCTCTTCCTGGAAAGGAGCCTATTGGCCCCTTTAAGAATCCCATTTAGCACACTGTCACTTTAAATGCACCATTTAAAGGCAAGGGCCAGTGCCTCACCCAGGGCCAGACACATAGCAGACTCTTGAAAAATGTGCTGAAAATGGAATAGTCAGCATTCAGCGGAAAGGTAGAGATTCAGTCTGATCTTTCTTTCTTTTTGGCCTTTACACCATTTGTTTTTATAATTGCATTCCAATTTCTCCTTTCCTCTTCACAACCTCTTCAAGACTACATGTGTATATGTGTGTGTTTGTATGTGTACGTGTATATGTGCTTATGTGGGTAAAGTTGTATATGCTTTTATATATGTGTGTATATGTGTATATCTGTGTATATGTCTGTGTATATCTTTTTGTGTGGAGGAGTATATGTGTGTAAATCTGTACATATCTGTGTATGTGTATATACTTGTATATATCTACATGTATGTGTTTATGTATGTTGGTATGTATATATATGTGTGCATGCACATATTTAATATATATAGTATAAATATATATTTTATAAATAAAAAATGTGTATATCAGATACTCACTACAGTTGATGATCAAGCCATTTCTTCGTAAAAGCTAGCCTGAAAAGAGTCTAAATGACATCTTGCTTTAGTTTATTCCTTGACTCTTGTAGCATTACTGGAGGAGGACAGGGGAATGGGGTATAGGAGAACATTTGGGATGCTGATATTAGCCTTCCAGTCTAAAGGGAGATATTGATGGTACAGGAAAAAGGGAGAGGAGGACTGAAGGAGGGAAGATCTGAGAAGTGAGAGAGGATAGAATCCAGAGCTCAGGGGAGAGGTTGCTTTAGATAGGAGAAGGGGCAAGCCTTCTACTGGGTTAGGAGGCTCCTTCCAAGCTGGGTGACCCTGTTTCTGTGCTCTCAGGGCAGTAGCAACTGTAGCAGAAGGCTCTGAAATTCTTGCTATGCACTGAATTGGGTCCCCTAAAATTCATATTGAAGCCCTAACCCCCATGTGATTGTATTTGAAGATAAGGCTTTTAGGAGGTAATTCAGGTTTAAATAAGGACATAAGGGTGAGGTCCTAATCCCATAGGATTAGTGGCCTTATAAGAAGAGGAAGAGAGTTAAAGGTCTCTCTCTATACCTGCACACACTGAAGAATGGCCATGTGAGGACATAGTCAGAAGACAGTCATCTGCAAGGCAGGAATAAGGTCCTCAATTGGAACTGAATCTGCTAGGACCTTGATCTTGGAATTCCCAGCCTCCAGAACTGTGAGAAATAAATTTCTATTGTTTAAGCAACCCAGTCTCTCATATTTTGTTCTGGCAGCCTGAGCAGACTAAGATGCCCCTCCTAAGGACTCTTACCACACAGCCATTGACCTGTGAAAGAATAGCTTCCAAGGCCCAGAGGGACTCTAGCTTTGGAAAGAGCACATCTTTGCTTTGTGTGATGGTCACAGAGGCTGGGACAATGGGAGACTCTCAGAGGAAGGAGTATCAGGATTCTGTAGCCTTACTCTCCAGTGCAAGGAGCTTCATTACATGCATTTCTTGTGCTCCTCTACCATGGCATTCTATTTGGTTAATTCCTACTCAATACCCTCAAGAATGAAGCAGACCCAGCAGGAGGGTCTGTTCTGAGCACAAAAAGGTTGACATAAAAATTCATGATTTATTGCCTCTTCTTCCCACTTCTGCTACCCATGCTTCATGGTGAGGCTGTACCGGTTTAAGAATTCAGTCTCTGGAGCCAGACGCCTGCGTTCATCACTTTACTGGTATCGTGACCTAGGGCAGATTGCTTAACCCCTCTGTGCCTTTGTTTTCTTATGTGTAACGTGGGGACAATAACACCATCCACATTGTAGGCTTGCCGTGGAGAGTCAAGAAAGTTAACATGTGTAAAAAATCTTAGCACGTGGTAAATACTTAATGTTGGCTCTTATTATTTTTTTCTGTTCTTCTTCCTTGAGGTCATTAGCAGGGGACCCATGGCAGTTCCTGGAGCTGAAGCATGGCCAGCTCAGTTAGTCCAAGGCATGTGCTTCTAAAGGAAAATGGTCTTGACCGTATCGGGAAAAGAAGATGGGAGCAAGTGAAGTTGGGGTGGCAGGTCTGGTAGTGGAGGGTGAGAGGGTGTGTGCCTGCTGGCTGCTGTTTTCTTAGTGAAGCGCGAAACAAGGTCATCAGCTGATGGGCAGCGTGGAGGAGGGGCCGTGGGAGGCTTGTGAAGGCTGGAGAAGTAATGAGTTAGATGTCTAAGAGAGGGGGAAAATGAACCTTCTAGAGAAACCTAGCAAGCTTGCTGAGGAATACTGAGTGCCAATTTGAGTCTTGAGATCATGAATTTAAAGTGAAAACAGAGGCTTGATTGTGTGAGTTTCTTCCAACATCCAGCAACCCGGGGTGATGCAGGGAGAAGGCGTGGAGCTGCTTTCTGATCGACTGTCCTCGTTTGCAGGGCTGTGTGTCCACTGTACACTAACACCTGCTTTTATACATGACGATTGTGCCGGTTTTGTTCATAACATACTATGTTAATGATGAAGGGGAATATTCTAGAGTCCTCTCACCTTGTTGTAGCTTCATTTTCATTTCCTTGTCCCTTTCCCCTGAGACCACATGTGTAAATTACCAGTTTATGGTAATTTAATTTGTAGAATGCTTTGGACAAAGAACTCATTTTCTTAGTTCATGTGGCTTTGGGTACTGTATTTTCTTTTTATTACCCTATCAGGGTCTTAATCTCTTTGTGCCAAAGCAATAAGGGCAGAAGATGACAACGAAAGCTCATACTTCTATAGCACTTACTATGTGCCAGGCACTGTTCTAAGCACTTTACATATATGAACTCATTCATTTTTCAGGTAGGGCACAGAGAGCTTAAGTAACTTGCATGAGGTCACACAGCAAGGAAGTATCACAGCTAATATTCAACCAGGCAGCCTTGCTCTGGACTCCATGCTTTGTACCTCTATGCTTCTCTAGGGCACCCTTGAAAAGAAGTTAAAAAATTTGTGTCTCTTTAAAATATTTACTTTCTGAGAAAATTTATAATAGATCTACCTGCCTGTAACTAGGCTCTTTCCTTACCTTCCTCTCACATTGCATGTACCTCCCCGCTGTTGACATCATTAAGGATAAAGACGACCAGTACCATCTCTCCAACCAGCCAACATATATTTATGAAAGGCCTACCTTGTTTTAGCACGAATGAGATAAAGATGACCAAAACACTCTCCTTGCATCCCCAGAACTCAGTCTAGCTGGGGATCAGACAAATGGACAGGGAAAGTACAACAAAGGATACAGGGAAACCCCCAGAGACACAAGATCCTGTGAAAAACAAACTACATAAGGAAAAAGAACAGGTCAATGGTGCTGAATTTATTTCATTCTCAATGGCAGCCTTTTTAGTCCCTGAGCAGACGCCAACTCTTCTGGTTGTGTTACAGAAATACTCCGGCAACAAGATGCCAAAAACTTTAGTCATTGTGCTCTTGAATTTCCGGAACAAGGGGAATGTGGAATGCTGGGAACTGGAGGTGGTATTCTGAGCTCATTGTTAGCAATTTTAATTTGCCTCTTTGGCCAAGTGGGGCACGGTCAGAGTTCCACAAATCAGCTGGATGGGGTCACGTCCTGGGCATATTTCTCTTGACGAGTAATGTGACAGTGGGCTGAACAGAAGGTGGGTCTGGAGCCCCTCACACATTGGATCCAATCTGGACCCAGTCATTTACTGGCTGTGCAGCCTTGGGAAGACATTTAAGTTTTCCAAACTGCAGTTTTCTAATCTATGAAATGGACCTTCCTTGCAGGGATGTTGTAAGGATTAGCAATGAGTTTGCAAATTTCCTAGTATAATATGCATTCAATCAACCCAAAGCCATCATTATTTATTATTACACAGAGTTAAAACTCTATGGTAAAATTGTCTTAAATGCATCCTTTATTGCTGGAGCAGTCATCTCTTCCTCCGAGTTCTATCGCACCTTGGAAATATTCAGAGAGGGTGAAAATGCCATAAAAAGGCAACTTATTATACTCAATTGCTCTTTTAGAAGGTTATCTCACTAGACCATACTTAAGAAATTACACGATCATTTTAACTTCATTGCCCATTTTTTAACTCTATATAGGTATAATTATAGTTGTATTATTTTTGTTATTATTATTATTACTTAACATTGTGGTGAGGGTAAAGGTGAAGGGAATAATTATTTATTAATTGTTTCTATCTACCAGGCACTCTGCCAAACAGTTTTGCATACAATTAAATATCACAACCACTTGGGAGCTTGGTGGTAGCATTATTTACATTTTAAAAATGAAGTAACAAGGCTCAGAGAAGTTGCGTCACTTTTTCAAGTTCACACAGCCAGTGGGTGTCAGAGCCAGTCTGGCCACAGGCCTTTTACTCTGACCTCCATCCTGTGTGTCCTCCTGAAACAGGTATTATGGTCACAGCTATTTTACAGATGAAGAATGGCAAATCGGAGCAGTTAAGTGACTTGTTCAAGATCATACAGCTATTGAAGAGGAGGCCCGGGACTCAGTCCCAAGTTTCAGTGCAGTTTTCTTCCTTTTCCTTGAACCCCGGGGGGCAGACAATAGAGTAGAATGGTTAAGAGCACAGGCTGTTAGGTTTCTTGCTGTCAGAGATGGAAATATGGAAAGGGAGAAACTAGAACGGTATTAGACTAGTTTTGAAGGCATTGGTATGAACTCATATATAAAGGTATATGTAGCCACACCAGAATAGAAACGAACGTATATGTAAATCTCTCTTTCTTCACGTATACACATAATTCCATTCTTTCTACCTAGAGGGCCAGCTTTGAAGCAGCAATGAGCACACCAACACCACATCTTGGTTTCTAAATACCGTTCTTCATTAAAAGAAACCAGGGATCCTTGGAGAAATGGTTGATGCCAGGGCTGGAGCAGGGAAGGTACAAGATGAGCCTGGAATATCTTATTGTGCCAATTTGCAAGGAAGTGCCCTAAAAATGATAGGAAAACTAAAAAAGACAAAGCAGACAGGTTGAAGGCGCTCCCAATAGGCAAACTGAAGACAACTGGAATATCAAAATAAAAAATAGTAGTAATACATTATAATCCACTGAATAAGTAGAAAAGCACAAGTCTATGCTGGTATTCATAAATAAATGAATGACTTGAAAATTGATAAGAACTGGAATATTTACATAGCTTCAAAATACCCCCCCCCCCACACAAAAATACTTGTTAATTATGGAGGGTAAAATGCAATGTGATAAGTCCAAATCATGAGCCCCCGATAGCATGCAATGTGAGGAACTGAGCATCACTTCTGTGATATTCCCGCTAAAGATGAAAATCTGAATCTAATCATGAGGAAATATCAGATATCCACCAAAGGAAGGATCTCTACAAAAGATCTGGCCTGTAATCTTCAAAGGTATCAAGGTCATGAAAGTTAAAAGATTGAGGAACTGTTCCAGATTAAATGAGACCAATGAAATGTGACAAATAAATGTAACACATGATTTTGCTTTAAGGGACGTTAGTGGTAAACTGGTAAAATGTGAATGGGGTGTGAGAATTAGATGGAAGAAATGTTTTGAATGTTAAATTCCTGATCTTGGTGGTTGTGTTGTGGTTGTGTAGGAGAATATCTGGTTTATTGGAATTACATGCTAATATATTTCAAGGTAAGATGTATCAGGTGAACGACTTACTCTCAGATGGTTCAGGAAAAAAAAAGATCTTTGTATTGTATTTGTTTTCAAGATAAAAAGTTATCTCCCCCAACAATAAAAATCTCAGAACAAAAACAACAATAAAATGGAACATAGGTGGTACATGCAGAAGTTATAGTAAAGTGGTTAAAAACATTCTTTAGGCTCTGGATTTGAATTCCAGCTTTGCCACTTACTAGCTATGTGAACTTAGGCCTAAGTTATCTGTGACTTACTTTCTTGGTCTGTAAAATGGGGATAATAAAAGTACCAACATAGATTCTTTGTGGATTTAAATGAGTTAGTAACCATAAAGTACTTGATATCGTGAGGTCTATAATCAGTGCTTAATACCACTGGTTGTTCTTCTTACATGGTAGGCAATGATATGGTTCTCTGTGATCCATGTTCCCTTCAAGGTGTATGCCAGGGAGAGAGATCTGGTGTACTCCTTCTGACTTATTCAGCTAGAAATAGAATTCAGCTAGAAAGCATGTGCTATGTGGTCAATCCTATTATACAGGCAGATGGCTGTAGATTTCACAGACTGAGAAAGTTTAAAATAACACAGATGTGTTTGTAATCTTTGGATATATACTTTTTGATGTAGCGCCCAATGGGGATTAGTTTTTTTTTTTTAACTATACATAATTATCCTATCAGGCCAAGATATTGTGTTAGGAATAAGCTAGGCATTACTATGAAGAAAAAGTGATTATCACATTGACAAGATGTTTCTTAAGCACTTTAAAAAATATACATGCATGGCCTATTATAAAGGATTAAAATGTATCCACTACCAACAGTGGCTAATTCAGTTAAAAATGGAAATAAAAAATGGAAATTAAAACAATGTTCTGGTTGGGAAGGAAGCACAGATTGCACTTTGATGTTGATTCTTTGAAATTATTCCTTTTCTGCCCTTTGGATACTTAATACCGAGCAGGAATAACACAATATGAGAAGCTGAGTGTGGGCGTGGGGAGTAAGACTAGTATTTTGCTAGTTATCTTCAATGCATATTTTTTTTTGGTCCGTCTCCACTAATGAAATTCAGTTTTAAGAACCCTGAGTTCTTTTTCAGTTAGCTTTGGTTGACATGAGAGCCGATGGGCTCTGACAAAGCCTCTTTGCTCTCTCATTTGGCAGTCTTTTAAAATGTTACTTTAAAACATTTTAGAGGTTCACAATGACCACTGCTAACAGGACAAAATGGGATCCACCTCACCCCTTGGAAAAGAGTGAAAACCTCCAGCTGGGCTGAACTCTAACCTTGACCCTGGGATGTCCACTTGAATATGCCCGTGTTCTGAACTAAAGAGCCACATTGGCTTTTTTTTTTTTCTTCTTCTCAAAAGGCAGAGAATTATTATTATTATTATTTTTTTTTTTTTTTTGGCGGTACGCGGGCCTCTCACTGTTGTGGCCTCTCCCGTTGCGGAGCACAGGCTCCGGACGCGCAGGCTCGGCGGCCATGGCTCACGGGCCCAGCCGCTCCGCGGCATGTGGGATCTTCCCGGACCGGGGCACGAACCCGTGTCCCCTGCATCGGCAGGCGGACTCTCAACCACTGCGCTACCAGGGAAGCCCCAAGGCAGAGAATTTTTGACGCACCTTCAAGATTCCATTTATATCAGTGACATAATAGTGTCAGTTCTTTGAAGGAAGAAAGAAGAACAGGCAGCAACTGGTATTATATTGTTAAGTGCCCAAGAATCAATTACATCCTTGCTGAGACAAGAGGCAATTTTCCCATTTAAACTTCACAGATGCACGGACTGGCAAATTATTGTTGGGTTGTTGCTTCTTTTATTATAATTAACAATTAAAAAACACACTTTATAATGTAATTAGCTGTTTACTGGCTATTACTGGCTCAGGTCATAGCCGGGACTTTACTTTCAAGGATATGAACTACTAAAAAAGTATTTTAATCAACTCTTTTAGATTCAGTCACTAGTGTGGAACCATTTTGGTCCCTCACAATTAAGCCACTGGAAATTTCCAAGCTGATCTGGGTTTATAAGAAGCATCTTGTGGAAACCTATCAGTTTCCTTTCTTAAAACATTCAGCTGGGAGTTCACTGATTCTTCATTTCTGGGAAATGTAGCAGCAGTTTTCTTGCCTTCCCCCTCCCCCAACCTTTTTCCTCTTGTTCATCCTTAAATAAATTCTTTTATCTCAATGTAGGCTCATATTCTTAATATTTTTCAAATACACACACACATGCAGAACACACAAGAAGCTAATTTTGTTCAAGGTCAAATAGAAATTTTATGATTACCCTTACACGGACAACCTGTTTGAAAGAAGCTAATAATTTAGATAATAAGCAATGCCATGTTGGAAAACGGCACTAGAAATGGAAACTGTTAAGTGTAACAATGGATGACTCTTCATAATTATAAAAGCTAACACTTATAGGGCACTGATTATGTACCAGGCACTGTTTAAAGTACTGTATACGCTGTCCACAATTTAATTCAGTTAATGACCTCACAATGACCCTCTGAGGTGGTTTCTATTATAGTCCCCAGTTTAGAAACAGAAAAGGGAGATGCCAGGAGGCCTGGTGATTAGGCCATGGCTATGGAACGTGCAAGTGGCAGAGCTGGATTCAAACCCAGGCAGCTGGCCCCAGAGCCCATGCTTTCAGCCACTACAGTCTACTAGTATCTACAAAACATGATGACTGTTGAAGCAAGGTCGAAGCTTTTTGTTCGTTTGTTTGTTTTTAAATCCATAAAAATGAAGTAAAAGAGATTTGAGAAGCAATGTCTTCATATACTGATTGACAATCCGCACTGGTGAGAATCCTGGGGAATATACATTTGCTTACTATGGACCAGGCTAAAGAATGAAGTGGGTTAAATGTCCAGAAAATATCCATGGAAATAATGGCAAAAGTTTTGCTTGTGTAACACACTCATGCACATAAGGTTATTGAAGTTACCCATACCTCCTCATGTGGTCTCATACTCTAAGAAAAGAAACCACCATATGTTGCCGCGTATTTAAAACTATTATTGTTATTATTTACAAATTTAGGCTACTTTTTAGGTATTTAAAACTATCCTTGGATCTTCTCCTATTGCATCAGGGCATCTTGTGTCGAGTAAATGGTCTCTAATAACGATCAAGTAAGGTACTTCTTACCCATACCCTATCCTATTACAGAATAGGAGTTGAGGCCACTTACGACAGAAGGTCACGTAGTTGGACAAAGACAAGTGTTATGTCATGAAGAGGGGGGTGTCATGATGATGGGGATGGGGGGAGGGGTGGGTAGAAAATGATGGTTTTAGAAAACTTAGGGCTGGACATAGTTACTACAGCTGAGCCCAGCATTTCGTGCTTAATTGACACAAAGCAATGGTGTGATGTTGGTGAAATGTGTCTTAGCTCCTGATATTCCACCTTTTATCTTCGTTCCCTGCCCGGCCACTGGTACTTAACGCTGATATTTCTCTCCACATGTCTCCTGAGGCACCTTCCTCCCGGGGTCTCTCAGCTGGCTGTCAGCTCATCTCTTAGAAGTCACGGCTTGATATCGGTTTGAGAAACTACCTCTCCCAAGAGAGCGGGGTAGAATAAATGAGGACACTTGGAAAACTTGAAAAGCTGTTAGAGGTATTTATTGTTGTTATTAATGGGACAGTCAAAGCAATAATACCTTTAAATTAGGGGACTGATTCAAGTGGTGACTCGGGCAGCTGTATAGGCTGGGAAGATGTCTGGATGATGTTTGGGGTAAGGGGTCAACTTGGGACTCCCTAATAAGACTGTATGTAAAGCAGGCATTGACTTGTATTAGGAAGAGAGGAGAGAAGGCAGGTAAAGGTAGAATTCAAAGCCGCACTGAGTCTATCTGCACGGAGAGGAGTGGAGGAAGAGGTCTATCCCTGATACCTTTCTAACCACAATTAGAGCAGTTCATCTTTACAAACATTAGTTGAATGCCTCCTGTGTGTCAGCACTGGGTTGGATGCTGCGGTACCATGGTGACCCAGACACATCCCTGCCCTCAACAGGTTGATGGTCTAGTGGATGACACTAAGAGGCAGCTCCTCTCCATGGCTGTCCACACCAAGATACTTACTTTTAGAGGAAGTCAGACAGAGGTCTGGGAGGAAGGGCTTGCACACCTGGCTGGAGATCTCCCCTGAAGAGGAAGAAGCAGAGTATCTGTGGTCCTGGTCGTCAGAGAGTGTGTAGGACAAAGCCTGCATCCACGATGGGCACTAAGGCCCAGCGGAGGCCAGAGTCACGGTGTCCTGGGTTCATTACTTGGCTGTATTGGCCTTAAACGTCATCTCCTCCAAATCTGTTATTTTACAGATGAGGCAACTGAAGCCCGCAAGATATACTGATTGACTGGGCAGTGAGTGGCAGAGCTAGAACTAGAAACCAGATGCTCTGATGCCCCATTCATGCCACACTTAGGCCTGAGCCACAGGGGCTTGGCAGTTATGAAAATAAGGACACACTTAGGGGAGGGGCTATTTTCTGTCTTATGAGTCATTTATACTCCAGGGCTAGTGACTTCATCAGAGCCTCTAGGAGAATAGATTTGGAAAGAGGGTGAAGAGAGATAGGCAGCAGTCCCCTGGGTCCGGGGAGAGCTGGTTGCGGCCGTTGAGATCAAGTTTTGCAGACTCATAATGTGGCTCAGTCACACACAGCCACGGGTGCCCTCACATGGGTGCCTTCCCGCTACATCACTTAGGCTGACAGGACAGAAGCCTCTTCTGACAAAACACAAGCGAGCTCTGCAGGCTTAGGGAAATTTTGAGTATTACATACACGCATACATCCCTCTTCTCTACTGAGAGGCAGACCCCAAAGGCAGCATAGGAGCCCAACCCACGGCTGAGTCAGTGATGCTCACAGACACACAGGAAAGGCAGGACTTGGAAGCCCCAGCTGGCCCACCTGGGCCCCTGTGGAGGGGGCGGGGCAACGACAGCCAAGGCGGGGAGTGGGTGCTTCTAGGCAACTCTCCTTTCACTGAACCTGCCTACAAGGGGTGCGGAGGACGTGCAGCTGCACGTGGCCTTCTGGGAAAGCATCCTCTTCACTTGCATCAGTTGCATGAAGAGCTCGTGGCGGCGCTGTTAGTCATGGACGCACCTGGTCCACCCGCCCTTCTGCTCAACCATCTTCCAGGTAGGGATGGTCATGTGACCCAGTTGGGCCAAAGATCCCTAAGCAGAAGCTGTTGGATGGGGCTTCTAGGGGATCTGCTCTCCTGGTTAAATAAAGGAGGTGACAGATTCACGTGCTATACACGCTCTCTTCCCCCCTCTTCCTTCTGAGGACACGGATCTGTGGCAGCCTCTTATGACCGCGACAAACTAACACGGCAGAGATGATGGAAAGAGCCTGAGTCACCATTGTCATCATCGATTTTCTGCACTAGTTCTGGACAGATCCTCGGATTTCTTAATATGTGAGACAAAGAAGACCCTATTGGTGTAAGCTACATAGTTGGGTATTTTCCTGGTATCAAAACAAGTAACAACCTTGGGATTCAAGGCCTTTCACAATCCGATGCCACAAAACCTTTCCCGTCTCACCTGCTGCCACCTCCCTCCCTTCTCAGAACCCCATTCCTCTGATCCAAATACCACAGCCCTGAGAAGTCCTCCGGGGAGCTGGTCGCACACCCTGCTCTACACTCTAACCTTGTTCGTACCATCGCCACGACACACAAAACCATGTATTATTTGCTGATTTGCTTAGATTCTTTCAACTCCCTCCTAACTTGACTCCCACCCTCCACCTTTGCCTCCCTACAGTGTATTCTCAGGATGAGAGGTTCCTTTGAAACACCAGTCAGATATATCCCTCTTCTTTGTAAAATCCGCCAGTGACTCCTCGTTCTTTCAAAGTAAAAGGCAAAGTCATTACAATGGCTTGTGAGGCCCCGTACGACCTTCCTGCCCCCATTTTTTCTCCAGGGTCTCCTTCTAACTCTAATTCTTCACCCACACTGGCCCGTAGACACTGCCCCAACTGTCAGGCTCGCTCTCACCTGCAGTCTGCATAAGCGGCTCCCTTTGCCAGAGCTCTCTTCCTTCTCTCCCTCCTTCAAGTGTTTGCTCAAGAGAGACCTTCTCGTTAGACCTACCTGGACCACCCTAACTCACAGTGCAACCCAACCCCATCCCCTGTATCCAGTTCTCCACCTTCCCTTACTCTGCTCTATTTTTCTCTATAGCACTCACCGCCTTCTAATATACTGTATAATTTACCTATTTATTGTGCTAATTGCTTATGGTTTACTTCCTCTTGCCAGAAGGAAAGCTCCCTGAGGGCAGGCATTTTTGTCTTTTTTCGATAGCTGACTTAGTTCAAGTGCTCAGAATTGTGCTTTGCCCATAAATATTTGTTGAGTGTATGAATAAATTGATTCGTTTACGATTAATATGGCACTGAGGACCTACCATGTGTCACACCCTCTCAGGTCCTAGGGATGTGGTGGGAATGAGCTACGGTCCTGGCTCCTGTAGAGTCTGCAGCTAGATGATTGTTTACCATCCCAGTTACCCTACTTAGACTAGTCTCACTAATAGGTAGAGGGTATATTTATCATATCAAGGAAGAATAAGAATTAAAACATTAATTTCTGGAGGGCTCCTTCATTACAATCCCATCCATAATTCATACAGAAAGGGAGACAGATTGGGTCCAGGTTTTGAGGAACTTCACAAAGAAAGATGTTATTACAATGAGCAGGCTGCCCAGGAATCAGTATTTGAAGGGCTTTTATTCCTTGAGATGGAGGCCAGCTGGCTGGTCTTGCCCACATTTTATCTCATCTGAAGGCAACTCTCGCCTTTTTGACTACGGCATCTAGGACATAATCTGATTGGAGCGACAACATCAACCAACTCCCAAAGGTACAGCCCTGGTAATTTCTTTGAACTTAACAATGAAAGGGAGAATTTAAATAAAACCCTTGAGACAGCATTCCTTTTCATGCACGTCTAACTGGACTTGATCATAGGATTCTGTCTTGATAAGTCTGCTCTTGATTCCCTGGAAAGGTGGACAGCTCCCGTAATGACTGCAGAGGTCTCCTCCCTTTACTCAAGTGTGTCAGGGCAACAAGAGCACCTCTTGGTTTTGACTTTATGGCTTTTTTAAAAGAGATGGTCACTTGGTCTTTTTTGGGGGGTGGGGGGTTTATAGAACAAGCATCATGGAGATTTATTTACTTGTATTCAAAAATACTGTGGTGAATAATTTTTAGTGTGTGTTTTGACTCTGCTTACCTCTTTGATGGAAAAGTACTTTATAACTGATAGGCATTTCAGCAGATCAAGGAGATTCATTACCCTGGCGGTTTTTCATTTTCAGATAGGAATGAGTAGAAATTATCCAATTTCTCTTTTTATAATAACGTCCAATACATTTAGTGTCCAATTTCACACTGCCCCTTGATTTATAGCATTTGCCAGATTAATCAAGATCTGCTGATATTATAAAAGGTTGGTGTCTCTTAACTCTATGAAGCCCAGGAGGCAGGCATATAGAACCACACAAGGATTAAACCTGTCTGACTCTGACTCTCATACACACTCCAGAAAGCAATTCACTTATACTCTGTTTACTCGTGTGTTTCTATCTTGTCCTACCCTGCCCCACATCTTGAGGAAATGTGCGGATTCTTGGCAGCAGCAGCAGTCTCTCAGAAACCTTGATTAAAACCACCCATAAAGTAAAGTAAGTGGGGAGTTGCATACCAAATCTTTAGTGTTTCAATGGTTTTGAAGTTTAGATAGCCTGTGTCTTCCTTATCTTTGCACATCAGGTTTTCATTTAGGGGTCTTCCTACCTGATCTCTGCCTCACTAGAGGGCGATGTGCTGCAGAGGGCCTTCAGGGCAGGCTCTCCTGGCTCTGCCAGAAGACATGTAGATGGCCAGCACACACATGAAAGGATGCTCAACATCGCTAATCATTAGAGAAATGCAAATCAAAACTACAATGAGGTATCACCTCACACAGGTCAGAATGGCCATCATCAAAAAATCTACAAACAGTAAGTGCTGGAGAGGGTGTGGAGAAAAGGGAACCCTCTTGCACTGTTGGTGGGAATGTGAATTGGTACAGCCACTATGGAGAACAGTATGGAGGTTCCTTGAAAAACTAAAAATAGAACTACCATCTGACCCAGCAATCCACTACAGGGCATATACCCTGAGAAAACCATAATTCAGAAAGACACATGCACCCCAATGTTCACTGTGGCACTATTTACAATAGCCAGGTCATGGAAGCAACATAAACGTCCACCAACAGATGAATGGATAAAGGAGATGTGGTACATATATACAATGGAATATTACTCGGCCATAAAAAGGAACGAAATTGGGTCATTTGTAGAGACGTGGATGGATCTAGAGACTGTCATACAGAGTGAAGTAAGTCAGAAAAAGAAAAATAAATATCGTATATTAGCTCATATATCTGGAATCTGAAAAAAATTGGTATAGATGTCTTATTTACAAAGCAGAAATAGAGACACAGACTTAGAGATAGAGAACAAATGTATGGATACCAAGGGGGAAAGGGGGGGGTGGGATGAATTAGGAGATTGGGAATGACATATATACACTATTGATACTATGTATAAAATAGATAACTAATGAGAACCTACTGTATAGCACAGGGCACTCTACTCAATGCTCTGTGGTGAGCTAAATGAGAAGGAAGTCCAAAAAAGAGGGGATATATGTATACGTATAGCTGATTCACTTTGCTGTACAGTAGAAACTAATACAATATTGTAAAGCAACTGTACTCCAATTTAAAAAAATGGGCTCAATAATAAGATAAAAAGTATATGGCACATAGTAGCACTACACTATGATACGTGCATTCCTCTCCCCAACATGCACATACTTAGTTTCTTCTAATTTCTGTAATGTTTCAAGTTTGCTTCAAGTTCCAGCATCTTTTTCAAGGTGGCCTTTATCATGAACTACAGTATATGATGCTATGTTGACATGTGGATGCGGTTCTATCTCTGCAAATATATTGAGAGTCATCGGAGAACAGGAACTAGGTGTTAAGTTGTGTTTCTTTGAATAATGTGACTGCTTTATAGATACTTAGTGACTGATGACTTAAAAGAGAGAGAGAGGCAAGAAAGGAAAGTGAAAGAGAAGTTTTATAGGTTATCTTTCTTGCTTATTTGGAAATCCTATGTTTAGCTTTCATGATGCTGGCATCTCCTCTAGCGCCTCTGAACTGGAGAAGTTCTCATGGAAGAACATCCTGTAATTTTTCCTTTCCAGCCTCTGTGTTGTGCTGTAATTTTCCTTTCCAGTGTTCTATTGCAACTACTAACCACCTTGGCCTCCTCTTGCTGGCCCCATCCAATCTGAGGGCACAGGTTGGAAGAAAAATCCTTATTTCTCCAGAATCTACTAGTTCTGTCTTGAAAATGCCTCTTGTGCCTGCCCCTTCTCCCTATCCCCACAGCTACTCCCCTAGGTCAGGTATTCATCTCATCTCATTTGGATTCAGTTCCATAACCTTCCATCTCTCCCCACCCCAATCCATAACCTCTGCTGCTGGACCAATTGGATGTGGGTAGAGTCCTTATCATCTCAATGCCTCTGATGATAGAATCATCTCCCTCAGTCTGGTCCCCAGCACCCTCCATGACCTCTCCACACCCAGTTCTCTCAGCCTTACACCCATCTCTTTATGTCTCCTGGGCTTCGTGTGGTCCATCCCATGAGCCTCTTCTGACCTCTCTCCTACCGTTCATGTTAACCCCTTTTGTGGTCACCCAATATTGCCCTTGACTACGGCTCTGGACCCTGTTTTCTTTCAGGCATGGCTCCTGTGCTTCTTCATCATCAAGCTTTCCCAACCTTCAGCTGGAATAAACACCTCCTACTGGCATCCCTTAGACCTTATCAAGATACCTTTTAAAATATTTATCCCTCTCAATCTTGTCTTATGTTTAATATAATATTTCATATATTTTGCATTATAAAAAATTCTATTTGGGGATGTCTTTTGTCTCCTACCTTTTTTTTTAAACATCTTTATTGGAGTATAATTGCTTTACAGTGTTGTTAGTTTCTGCTGTATAACAAAGTGAATCAGCTATATGTATACTTATATCCCCATATCCCCTCCCTCTTGCATCTCCCTCCCACCCTCCCTATCCCATCCCTCTAGGTGGACACAAAGCACTGAGCTGACCTCCCTGTGCTATGTGGCTGCTTCCCACTAGCTAGCTATTTTACATTTGGTAGTGTATATACGTCCATGCCACGCTCTCACTTCATCCCAGCTCACCCTTCCCCCTCCCCATGTCCTCAAGTCCATTCTCTACTTCAGTGTCTTTATTCCTGACTCTCTTGTAAGCATCTTGAGGACAGAAGGCATGACTGTGTCTTTGCTTTTTAAAGAAGTTTTTTGGGTTTTTTTCCCATTATAAACCCAATGCACCTGATTCTCTGAGTTGGAGGAAAGGCATTGTAGATAATGAGAAAGTTGGAGTCCAATAACCTTGTATTTTCTTGATGAAGAAGACAGTAAAGTCAAGGTTTTAAAGTAAGAGTTTCAAGTAATTTTTTTAAAAAAAGTAATAATTTGCTTATGTATCTAATAAATGCTTAGCGTACATATCCATTTTCAATTATAATTCTACAGCAAATCCTACTGTCCAAAAAAATTTGCAGACTCATTACAGAAACTTTGGGAAATTCAGAAGTCAAAGCAAGGGAAAATGTCTTCACTTGGAGTCTAACACATTGCCTGACACCTTAGACTTTCAGTAAATTATCTTTAAGTAATTAATCAATGAAATCAAGATTTCCAGGAGATAAGGGCTTTGGAATGAGAGGGCCAGGGACATGAAAGCCTCGGGCAGATTTCAGAGCAGCCAGTAGAGTGGCAGGATCTGAGGGGTGACAGAAAGCCCCACTTAGATCTCTCCCAAAGGGTCCCAGCTTGAGTGCCACTCAGTCTGAAATGGCACATGAGAACCCATCTCTCTACTCCGCTTAGTCAAACCACTAATACACCTGGAGGACTACCATAATTATATACAAAACAGCATTGCGCCACACATGTTACATCCTTTCCTCCCTCGAGGGACATAGTGGGGCTGGAGACAGGACCAGAGGAATCGTGTAGAAAGAGAAGTCACAGACCCTGACGCTAAACCTTTAAGATGATTGTGCCAGCCTTTATGTCACTATAATCAACCCCCTAGGCCCTTTTTGCTTACCCTCCCTCATCCTCAAGGCAGGCCTTTCCTGCTTTACCTCTAGTCTCTCTTTGCCCTTCTCGTGCTCCAAGCTCCTGTCAATCAGCCCTCACAGCACCTCTTCAGACACAGGGGCCATGTGGGCTTCCTTCTCCATGGGGAGAAGTAGGTTCAAGTCTGCATGAGGCTCACACTCGGTGTCTGTGGTGAGAGACTGGTGGGCACAGGGTCTGGTCTTAGCTGACAGGCTCAGCTCATTACCCCATCCTGGGCATGCCCGTCTCCCACCCCAGGTGACTAAAGAGCCAGACCCTGGCCTGTGAACATTTAATATGAGAGCACTTAGCATTCACGTGACACCCTGTTACCTGTCATGCTCACAAAACATCTTGAGGCCTTCAGGTGGAAAGTGCTATAAATGCAAACAGCCTCAGTCAGACCTTGTTCGGTCCCTCAGCAAATGAGAGGTGAGTTACTGTCCTGTTCCGTCGAGCCCCTTGCGAATTGGTCAGATGATTTGTGAAAAACAGAGCAGAAGCAAGGGCCTCTCCCTTGCTTTCTTCACGGCGCGGACGGGAGAGGCAACAGTGAGAAATATGGCTGCCCTGACTCTTGTCTAATATAGCAAAATAAAATATTTCCTCTTCATGGACAGTAATTTGTGACTAATTAGGCATCAGTGCTTTCTGGCTGACCAGCTCCAATGCAGAGGTCAGCTGGTGTGTTTCCTAACAGATCAAAAAGAGAGAAGACAAATGCTTGTCACGGGGAAATAAGCTTCCTTAGCTGGGATGCTTGGCCGAGTCTGTGGTAGCATTGCTGCTCTGTCTGCATGGGTCTGCCTGAGCCACCTTCCTCCTAGTTAACTCACCTTTTATGGGTTCACTCAGAAGTCACTCCCTTCTAAAGGCCTTCCTCCACTCCCTGGATTATGTATAGCCAGACACCTAGCTAGACCCTCCGGTTATGTCTCATAGTCTTGTGTGCCCTTTGTGTACAGCTCTAATCAGAGTATTATCATCTCACGCTTGATTCAGCTTGTTCCTCTCACCAGACTCGGAACTTCCTGATGGCAGGACTGGGTCTGACTCGGTTCCCCACTATTGCTCCAGCCACAGAGGCTGCCGCTTAGCGGATGCTCAATAAAACTGAATGAAGGAATTGCAGACTGTTAGCACTGGAAGGGACACTGAAGCCCCCAGAGGTGACGTAATGCGTCCAAAGACACAGTGTCTTATAGCAATCACATTTTCCTGATTTCGAATTCCAGATTCCTTCCCACATTCACTTGTGAGGCCCCCTGCCTTCAGAATGAAACGGGTCACTTCCAGAACTACCCTGGTCCTTGGCCTCAGGCTCAGATTTCAGGATGGTAATCAGTGGACATAGGGTGGCTAGAGGAAGGGGATGCCCAGTGCGGGTCCTGTCATATTCAGCACCTTCAGATGGTTAGTGCAACCTGCTTCCTTTGAGGACTTGGGATACTGTATTGAGCTAAAGATCTAAGACTTTAACCCAGAAAAACAGCTGATCTCTATTAGAAGAACATTTGAGGCCCGAGGCAGCTCAACAGGCAGAAAAGTAGGTCATGTTAAATTCTGTACACAGGGAGATCTGTGGCTAAATGATGGGAGGCGTGTTATGATCCCACTGATACAGTCTCAGGGAAAGAAAGATTCCCCACCCCCTAGTCACCAAATTGGAGGAGGAAAAAAATGAAAGGGTTTTACTTACTAGAAACATCTTTTCTGTCCAGGGAAGAAAAATAGCTCTTAAGAGTGTTCAAGAAATAATTTCAATCAAGAGCAAGGCCATAAACATAACAGCATGAATGGTACAGAAGGATGTAAGAGCCAGGTGCACCAGGCAACACACTGTCTTTAAGTTAAACGGCTGGGTTCCCTCTTATGGTCAGTAGAAAATCATAGAGGGGAACTGTTAGCTTGGCATTTCTTTTTTCAATAGTAAATCAATGGATCCTTCATTTTCACTAAATTGTTTTCCTGCCCTCCAGGGAAAATATGACACAAGCATAACGCAGATGAGGAAAGGAAAGGCCAGGCTGGGACAAAACCCCCTTTTATAAAACAACCTTCCTTCAGCTTGACAAATGGATGAAGCAAAATGTGCTTATACAAGCAAAACAATTAACCAGGTCCATACAGTTTAGAACTCGCATGGATCAGTCGCAGGTGGTAATTCAGCCCATTGCTCGTCAGGTGTGCGCTGTGGGGAGGGGCCGGGGGCGGGAGGCCCAGTCTCTGCAGAAAGGTGGCTTCAGAGCAGCAACTCTGCACTCCCTTCACAGAGCAGAGGTTTATGTGGGATTTGGCAGTGCCCAAGTTTCTGTGTTTCTGGAGCAGGGTGGAGACGGATTCTACCAAGTGTCCCCCTGGTGCGCATGCGTGTGTGTGTGTGTGTGTGTGTGTGTGTGTGTGTGTGTGTGTGTGTGTACGCGTGCGCACGCACACGCGAGGAAGGGGCTGGGAGGGAGTGTGGTGGAATTCTGCAAAAGAAGTACACTCCAGGGTACAGCCCGAAAGCCATCTCTGCCTTCCAGCCTGATAAATCGTCTAGCTTAGTTGTTCAGAAACATGTGTCTGAGATTCACAAACACATGAGATTTAAAACCTGGGGAGTTTTTAAAAATGCAGATCCTCAGCCCCACTCGAGACAGCGGAATTGGTCTCCCAGGGAAGAGTAAGAACACTATCTTACAAGCCCTTAGTCTGGAATGACCCACAGGGTTTGGGGCCCTTTGGTCCGTCCAGCACCTGCCTTTGGCAGCTGAGGAAACCAAAGTTGAGATTGTTGGAGCCACACGGATCTTGAACCTCTGATCAGGGAGTGGACCCCAGTCTTCAGAGCCACAACCCACCGCCTTTCTTCAGCAACGCGGTTGCTGGAGGACTCAGGGGCTCATTTGACTGAGGAAGGTCACACTGCCGCTGGCTGAAATCAGGCTTCCCCATTCCAAGCCCAGGGCTATTGCTACAAGATGCTGCTTCCTTTGTCCTTGCTAAGGTCCTTTCGCTTGTTGATTCAGTCATTTATGCAGTTGTTCAATTTGTACAGTGTTAACCTTGTGTGATTGCCCACTCTGTGCTACTCACAGCTGCAAGGGGTGGGGATATAAAGTTAAATGAGCAGTGTCTATATCCTAGGGAATAACACAGCCTAACAGGAGTGACAGCAGTAATAATGCACAACAATTATAGGAACGTATCACTTGCAAGGCACTGTTTGGAGCCTTTTCTGATTACTTAGTTAATCCCTCACAATAACCCTGTGCAGTAGGTGCTGTTGTCCCATTTTGCAGATGAGAAAACAGAGGCACAGAAAGACTTGCTTCAAGTCACACAGCTAAAGAGACCTAAGATTTAGTACCTTGGTAGTTGGGCCTCCGAGCCCATCTTCCTAGCCACAGCCTCGCACTGCCTCTGGTTAAGCTCGCTGTACCTTGAGAGTCCAGTGGAGGCACAGGGTCAGTTCTCCGTGGGATCAGGAAAGGTTCACAGATGAGAAGTCACCACAATCAGCACCAGGTGGAAGGTGGAGTAGGAAGAAGAATTAAGGCAAGAAAGGCAGCCTGAGCTCTGGGGGTTCAGGAGCAGAGGATGGAGGAAGGACCTCGCAGTGGATTACCTGTCACTTCCTGGTTTGTGGAGTCATGTGGCATTCATGTGTAATCTGTCCCCCTAGTAAGGGGCCACCTTTTGGGACCATGCCATTCCTCTGTGTCGCCCACCCAGAGCCCCCAATAAATACCAGGTGAATGAAAAGGAGAGGGTGGGGCAGAGAATGCAGGGACCCTGGCTCTGAGGAGAGGAGACAGTTCAGGGGCAGCTGTGGCCACAAGGACGAAGCAGAAGCCAGTCCTGCTAGGGGCAGAGGTGGCTCTTCTAAAGCTCTGGCACCTACGTCTGGGCTTTAAAGGTAAGCCCCCAGTGGCTTTATGGGTTCAGGAGTTCAGAGTCTACCCTGGTGCCAAATTCAGCCTGCCCCTGACCTTACGGGCTTCCCAGGGCAGCAGAATTAGCCAATGCAAGTTGCTTTGTCTTCATGCTCACTTAAGCCACATTCAAACTGTGCTTAGAGCAGGAAAGTGACAGTTAAGATGGAGTGAATGGTGCAGGAAACAAGGGGAACACAGGCTGATGCTAGTGGAGAGTGTGTTTGACCTTGGTTTGCCGCTATCCTCGGCAGGGGAGACCCACCTAAGGATTTTACAAGCTCTGAGAACACAGTGACTTCGTGTTTCCTGTGAAATCAAAAGGTCCTTTAAGGCATTCTAATGATCTCTTTAATCGCCACCATGCTAATGTGGTTTGAATTCTGGGAGACTTCCCTATCGTTTATTGTTGACAGAGTGGGGACACATCCCAATGGGTACATGAAGTTCTTTATGAAATGAGCCCTAGGAACCTGGAGGGGTTTGCCAAGGGCCTCAGCAAGCCTCTGCTTCCCAAGGCAGGGTCTTCACTGAACATCGAGATGCTCTTTCTCTCTTTGATGAGAACTCCCAGAATGATCACAGAGGGCTTTGTGGTAGAAAACTACTTGAACAGTACATCCCCCAAAGGAGCTTTGCTGGCAAAATTGAAACTGTTTAAATATGTTCATACAGAAGACACTTTAAAATAAGCCTGGCATAACTTTTGTGGGTTGTTATTCTACAGAGCTTGGTCCAGAACTATAGATTTAAAGCTGCTGTTACTGGGAATTCTGTTCACTGAATTGAGCATCCTGAGTGGTTTGGCCTCGCTAGAGTGAGAGAAGGTGGGAGGGTGGAACCGGAGCCAGGACTGCAGAGGCAGGCGCTGGCACGGTGGAACACTGCCTTTTAAGTACCATATGAACTAAAATGGACATGCAGTGACAATTTCACACAAGCAGCAAGTTGGACTTCCTACAGAGCAGTTTCTGAAGGGACTCAGTGTGTTGTTGGAGAACAGCATCTTGGCGCCCTGGTTCAACATAACGGAGATAATCTACTTTCAACTCCCCAGTTCAGAATGTTCACCAAGCTCTCACATGCCTAACAGCCAGACAATGGCAGCATGATCAGCTTTTGTAAACTGCTTGCTACCCACGCAAATCCTAACTTTTAAAAGCCACATCTTTCAAGTATCCTTCATTAACAGGGGAAAGCGAAACAGGCTGGGTGAGGCCAGCTGTAGGCTGGGTTAGGTGTGTGACGGGCTGCGAGGGTCCGCGGGGTCGTGTAAGGAAACTGGGTGGGTTTGTGGGACCCAGTGAGGTAGGAGCTGGTGGTGAAGGACAAGGCTTTTCCTATTTCAGTTGGTAGAATGTTCTCTGAGGTTATAATCCTTTGTTTCCAGTACTTAAGCCTCATCAACTGCCCTTTAAGCCGTGTAAAGTATGACTGAGGACTCCGGTTACAGCCTCTGGGAAAGAAAGGAGTTTCTGAACCCTCTGTAACCCTTTCTGGCTGAACAGACACGTGAAAGCACAGTGTACAGCAAGCACCCTACAGGTGAACAGAGCAGGGCAGAGGTGGGGAGGGATGGAAAATTACATTTTGAAGCAAGGTTTAGAATAATTTTATCATCATGTGCTTCCCGTGTACGGTTTCTCAAAGCCACCCCAAGTCTCCTGTGCACTGCTTGCGTAGGCGCCTCCTATACTGATAGGCGAGCATTGTTTTCAGGTTTTAAGCATAATAGTGTTTTAAGATGTAACCTTATTTGCTGCTCTTTCAATTGCTGCTTTGCAATGTTTTATCTATTTTAATTACTGTTTTAAGGTGCTGCATGTATCCCAAGATGCTTCTGTGAAGGGTACCGTTTTAAGAAGTGAAGAACTAGATAAATAAATCCACATAAGGATAAGATGACATTAGTCAAACCTGTGTCTAAATGAGCATTTTTTTTAATGTGCCCAATGTTGAGTGCTAATGAGCAATAGTCTCTCTTTCAAGTGTAAGGACTGAGGTGTGATATCCAAGGTCAGACATGGAGCATGGGTAGAACTGGGAGTGGAAGGCAATATTCCCAAGGGCTCTCTTCGTTTCCAATAACTAGAATCCATGCTATCATGTTTGAGTTTGAGCTTCTGTTCTCAACAAGTCTTTAGAGGTAACAATAGCTCTAATGAAGGCAAAAGTATATATTTTCCACTTAACTCTAGCAGCAATTGAACTGTAGTTCTCTTGGCCAGGAAACAAATTCCACAGACCCAGTTCTTAACCTGAATCATGTTACCCTTGGTCACACACTCGACTGCGTTCCTTGGCTTAGTAAAGTAGGAAACGGATGGTGGGTTCAGAATTTCCTGAACCTGAAGTAGTAGGTGCTGTAATGACATAATGCCTCTCCACTCCCCCACGGCCACACCAAGCTTTTTATTTCTGGATTTAAGCACAGGCAAGGTGAGAACAATAGCTGAAATTTCATAAAACAGTAGTAGTTACGCCTAAATGTTTTTACTGACTTCCTAAAAACACGTTGGAATCAGCTCCAACTGTGTTTATAAATGAAAAAGGAAATGAAGTTCAACACCCCCACTGCAAAATTCTTTGGTCCTGAATTGGCCAGATGCCTAGATTTCGTTTACGTAAACGGGGTCAAGTGTGAGGGCAGCCAATTGTAAACTAAGGTTCTGGCCTCCTGGAGCCTCATGATCAAAGATGTCAGTGAAGACACCATGAAGTCGTGATGTAACTTCTTAGTATGGAGAAAACCCAGGCCGATGGAAGCAACGAGCCCAGGGGTCAAGAGCCCTTGGAGCGAATGTGGCTCATGCAGCAAGAAAGAAAACACCTCTCTCAGGCCTCTCTCCCCTCCACCCAACACACACACACACACACACACACACACACCTCTGCTTCTACAGACTCCTTCTGTGGGGCTGGTCCTATGATTTTTTTATTACTCTCAGATAGCTTAAAAAAATGGTCCTCTGATCAAAACAACGAGGTATCACCTCACTCTGGTCAGAACGGCCATCATTAAAAAGTCTACGAATAACAAATGCTGGAGAGGGTGTGGAGAAAAGGGAACCCTCCTACACTGTTGGTGGGAATGTAAATTGGTGCAGCCGCTACAGAAAACAGCATGAAGGTTCCTCAGAAAACTAAAAATAGTGTTGCCATATGATCCAGCAATCCCACTCCTGGGCATATATCCAGACAAAACTGTAATTCAAAAAGATACATGCACCCCTATGTTCATAGCAGCACTATTGACAATAGCCAAGACATGGAATCAACCTAAATGTCCATTGACCCATGAATGGATAAAGAAAATGTGGTGTGTGTGTGTATATATATATATATATATATGTATATACACACAGTGGAATAGTACTCAGCCATAAAAAAGAATGAAAATTGCCATTTGTAGCAACATGGATGGCCCTAGAGATTATTTTTTTTTTATTTTTTATTTTATTTATTTATTTATTTATTTTTTGCGGTACGCGGGTCTCTCACTGTTGTGGCCTCTCCCGTTGCGGAGCACAGGCTCCGGATGCGCAGGCTCAGCGGCCATGGCTCACGGGGCCCAGCCGCTCCGCGGCATGTGGGATCTTCCCGGACCGGGGCACAAACCCGTGTCCCCTGCATCGGCAGGCGGACTCTCAACCACTGCGCCACCAGGGAAGCGCCCTAGAGATTATTATACTAAGCGAAGTAAGTCAGAAAAAGAAAGACAAATACCATATGATATCACTTATATGTGGAATCTAAAATACAACACAAATGAACTTATCTATGAAACAGACTCACAGACACAGAGAACAGACTTGTGGTTGCCAAGGCAGGAGGGTGGGGGAGGGATGGATTGGGAGTTGGAATTAGCAGATGCAAACTAGTATATATTGGATAGATAGACAACAAGGTCCTACTGTATAGCGCAGGGAACTATATTCAATATCCTATGATAAACTATAATGGAAAAGAATGTAAAAAGAATGTATATATATGAACCACTTTGCTGTACAGCAGAAATTAACACAACATTGTAAATCAACTCTACTTGAATAAAATACACTATAAAAGAGAGTGTGTATAGTATGTTATACATATGGGTGGGGCAGACTTACTTTTCATTATTTACTCTTTTGTATCTTTCAAATTTTGTACTTTATATATGCATTTCCTATTCAAAAAGAAATAAAATAATTTTAAAAAGAGTCCTCTGGTCACTTGTAATCACAGAAATAGTCTCAGGTAATAATTATGTTCAGTCACATGTAATAATATCAGAATCTGAGTTTCATTCCAAGTGAGTTCCCTTCACCAGCTTGGGCCTGCTGCAAGGATCCATCTTTCTTTTGATCCTCCTGATGTTTCCCACTCCACTCCTACTTGCTAGCTTGGCTTCTCCAAGGTTAGGGGACAGGAGAAGGAGGAGAAGTAAATAGGCAAGAAAGGTTTCATTTGTCTGGCACAACTAAGGTGCCATTTCCCTTTGGCTGTGACAGATGTTGGAAGTTGACTGGTGTGGGCATTTGTGAGGGCTCTCTAACCTGTGGTTTCCTACATGGTTTGTGCGTTTCATCCACCCCTCCTTTGCCCCCTGAACAACCAGCTGTATAGCCCTGGATTTCTTCCGCTGTGATCTCTGGCCTCTCCAGGTGACATTCTAGGGCCAGGTCTATGACAACTCAACACAACAGGATCAGCCTATTACACCACATGATCCGTCAATAGGAACCATGCTCCTTAGATGCGTTCTCAGTGGAAACACATCAACTTCCTAAACTGTAGCTCTCACTCTGTTGCAGGCTGTTTCAGCCAGCTCCTGGCTCTTTAGATTTCTCCAGGTGAGTCAGGCAGCAGGTCTGACACTGGGTCTCTCAATCCTCTGGGGACATTCATCAAGCCTGTCAACGGTCTCAATGAACCTCGTCTCAGGGGCTTAAGGGGAGGGGCAAGCTTCATCTGTGTTATCCCTTTCTTATACATGATGTGACTCACAGATTCACTTTGCCCAGTGGAATGTGAGTAAACATGATACACACTACGTCCAAGTGGAAGCTTTTAGAGACTTTGGAAGTTTCAGCCCTTTCTCCTGTCATGGGAGAGAAGCATGTTCCAGATAAGGCTGCTCCTTAGCCTGGGTTTTAGGATGAGAAAACAGATGGCAGAGCTCCAGCCAATCGGCAGCCAAGAGGAGTCAAGCCCAGCCGAGCTGCAGCTAAGTAGAGCCCAGTAGAGTCAAGCAGACATGTAGGTGACTCCTAGCCTTTACGTAACTTGAACAACAGACATCAAACATCAACAAACACCTTTGTGGTTGCAGATCACTGAGATATTTGGGCTACTGTCCCTGCTGCAAAAACTGACTAGCTAAGTAGTGGCACAGTAGGTATTAGAGGGAGTATGTCCTAGAATCCAAGTGAAGAAGGAGGTTTCAAGTAAAAAGGAGGATCAATTGAGTTAAATGTTGTTGATCGACCTATAAAATGAAAAGTGAGGCTTGACCATTGGATTTAGCAACATGCAGGGGAGCATCAAGACTGGTAAGAACAGGGACTTCCCTGGTGGTCCAGTGGTTAGGGCTCCGCGTTCCCACTGCAGGGGACCCAGGCTCGATCCCTGGTCAGGGAACTCCTGCAAGCCCCGCAGCCAAAAAAAGAAAAGAAAAAAAGACTGGTAAAGACAGTTTGGCGGAATGATGAGGGCCACTGCAATATCAGAGTACATTCAAGAGAGATGGGGTGGGGGAGAGGATTTGTAGATACTGTGATTTGAAAACTCTTTTGAGGGATTTTGCTATAAAGGACAGCAAAGAAGGAGGTTATAGCTGGAGGGGGATGTGTGGGCGGGAAAGGTTTTTTGTTTTTACTTCAGATGAGACTGATAACACTAGGTTTTTAAATTATTCAGGGAAGGGGGCAAATGGGGGCAAATGATGATATGAGAGAGAAGAGAGATAAATGCTGGAGTGATGTCTTCCGGTAAGTGAGAGAGGATGTTCGTAACACACGAACAGGAGGATGAGCCTTAATTGGAGCAAGATAAGTTTGTCCCTTGTAATACAACAAGGTGGAGTTTAAAGGCATTGATACAGGGAAGTAGGGAGATAAAGGGGGAGCTTGTGAAAATGATCTTCTGATTGCTTCTGTTTCCTTAGTGAATTGAGAAGCTCATCAAAGGAAAGGAAAAGCTGGGGAAGAGGTGATGGGGGTTTGCGGGGAGGAGAGAAAGTACGAATGAGCTTGTCTAGCAGAGTGGGGTTGTTCATGGGTTAGGGAACTTTAGGATTATCTCTGCGCAGCCCTCAAAGGCCCTGAGTGCCTTCTGAGTGCCAAGCATGATGCTAAAAGCTAGGAGACAAAGGGAAGAGATCCAGACCATGCCCTTGGGAGTCTCACAGTCTAAGGTAGAGAATGCTACCATCAGCAACATTCTGCCTTTTTCCCATTTCCATTTGATGGGCGTCACGTACTTGAAACTACCTCTGTATCCCCCCGCAAGCCCCACCTATCACAAATACACTTGGCAGAAGACAAAATTACGATGTTGCTATTTATTTTTATGGCATGTATTAGAAGTTATGAGACACACTGAACAATCCAAAGAGAAGTTAACTGTAGGATGTAAACACAGGCCAGATCTTCATTTCACCTTAGTAGCCTACTGAGTTAGACAGGATTTGGCTCAGTGACAGAAAAAAACAAAATCACAGACAGATGTTTGTGTTCAGGATCGGAGGCAAAAATATTAAGTAAAACAAAAAAATCAGAACTATACTCTCAATAATCATCAGTAGCTTTACAAAATATATTTATTCCTATACTTTTGTGCTACTGTTGCTGTGTTGCCAACAAAAAACTTCTGCGAAAATGTTTGCCTCAAAGTCTACCTTGAATAAAGGAAACAGAGCAAGTCGAAATTTGCAAATGCCCTGTGTGACTTCTGTTTAAAATGGTTTCACGTCAGCAGTCCCTAATGGTACCCCTCCTAATTTCCTACTAAAATGCTTTTGAAGGCCCAGAAAAGGCAAACAACTCCAATACCATTGAAAACCTAAAATAAAGGGCAGGCTAGTGCTAGACTCTCACAGGGGTTTTCAGTAATCATAAGCTGGAGGAGGGACCTTCAAGACGGTGGAGGGGTAAGACGTGGAGATCACCTTCCTCCCCACAAACACGTCAAAAACACATCTACATGTGGAACAACTCCTACAGAACGCCTACTGAACACTGGCAGAAGACCTCAGACCTCCCAAAAGAGGCCTAAGGGTGACCTACATGCAGAGACGGGGCCAAATCCAAAGCTGAACCCCAGGCGCTGTGTGAACAAAGAAGAGAAAGGAAAATTTCTCCCTGCAGCCTTGGAAGCAGTGGATTAAATCCCCTTGATGTACCCTGCATCTGTGGAATACCTGAATAGACAATGAATCATCCCAAAATGGAGGTGGTAGACTTTGGGAGCAAATGTAGACTTGGGTTTTGCAGTCTGTGACTGATTTCCTTCCGAGTTTTATGTTTATCTTAGTTTAGTTTTTAGCACTTGTTATCATTGGTGGATTTGTTTATTGGTTTGGCTGCTCTCTTCTTTTTTTATTCTTTTATTTTAAAAATTAAAAAAAATTTAATTTATTATTAAAAAAATTTTTTTTTCTTTCTTTTTTTCTCCCTTTTCTTCTGATCTGTGTGGCTGACAGGGTCTTGGTGCTCTGGCCTGGTGTCAGGCCTGAGTCTCTGAGGTGGGAGAGCCAAGTTCAAGACATTGGACCACCAGAGATCTCCCGGCCCCACATAACATCAGTCAGAGAGAGCTCTCCCAGAGATCTCCATCTCTCCTCCATCTGGTCGCCCCATGCCAAACAACTAGCAAGACAGGAACACTACCCCATCCATTAGCAGAGAGGATGCCTAAAATCATACTAAGTTCACAGACACCCCAAAGCACACCACAGGATGCAGCCCTGCCCACCAGAAAGACAAGATCCAGTCCCACCCACGAGAACACAGGCACCAGTCCCCTCCACAGGAAGCCTACACAACCCACTGAACCAACCTTACCCACTGGGGGCAAACACCAAAACCAATGGGAACTATGAACCTGCGGCCTGCAAAAAGAAGACCCCAAACACAGTAAGTTAAACAAAATGAGAAGACAGAGATACACACAGCAGATGAAGGAGCAAGGTAAAAACCCATCACACCAAACAGATGAAGAGGAAATAGGCAGTCTACCTGAAAAAGAATTCAGAGTAATGATAGTAAACATGATCCAAAATTTTGGCAATAGAATGGAGAAAGAACAAGAAACATTTAACAAGGACCTAGAAGAACTAAAGAGCAAACAAACAATGATGAACAACACAATAAATGAAATTAAAAATTCTCTAGAAGGAAGCAGTAGCAGAATAACTGAGGTACAAGAACAGATAAGTGACCTGGAAGATAAAATAGTGGAAATAACTACCACAGAGCAGAATAAAGAAAAAAGAATGAAAAGAATTGAAGACAGTCTCAAAGACCTCTGGGACAACATTAAATGCATGAACATTCAAATTATAGGGGTCCCAAAGAACAAGAGAAAAAGAAAGGGACTGAGAAAATATTTGAAGAGATTATAGTTGAAACTTCCCTAATATGGGAAAGGAAATAGTCAAGTCCAGGAAGCACAGAGAGTCCCATACAGGATAAATCTAAGGAGAAACACACCAAGACACATATTAACCAAACTATCAAAAATTAAATACAAAGAAAAAATATTAAAAGCAGCAAGGGAAAAGCAACAAATAACATACAAAGGAATCCCCATAAGGTTAACAGCTGATCTTTCAGCAGAAACTCTGCAAGCCAGAAGGGGGTGGGAGGACATACTTAAAGTGATGAAAGGGAAAAACCTACAACTAAGATTACTCTACCCAGCAAGGATACCATGCAGATTCAATGGAGAAATTAAAACTTGTACAGACAAGCAAAAGTTAAGAGAATTCAGCACCACCAAACCAGCTTTACAACAAATACTAAAGGAACATCTTTAGGCAGGAAACACAAGAGAAGAAAAAGACCTACAAAAGCAAACTCAAAAAAATTAAGAAAATGGTAACAGGAACATACATATCTATAACTACCTTAAATGTAAATGGATTTAATGCTCCAACCAAAAGACACAGACTGGCTGAATGGATACAAAAACAAGACCTGTATATATGCTGTCTACAAGAGACCCACTTCAGACCTAGGGACACATACAGACTGAAAGTGGGGGGATGGATAAAGATATTCCATGCAAATGAAAATCAAAAGAAAGCTGGAGTAACAATTCTGGTTTTTGTTTTTTTGTTATTTTTTTTTTTGTGGTACGCGGGCCTCTCACCACTGTGGCCTCTCCCGCTGCAGAGCACAGGCTCCGGATGCGCAGGCTCAGCGGCCATGGCTCACGGGCCCAGCTGCTCCACGGCACACGGGATCCTCCCGGACCAGGGCACGAACCCGTGTCCTCCGCATCGACAGGCGGACTCCCAACCACTGCGCCACCAGGGAAGCCCTGGTGTAACAATTCTTATATCAGACAAAATAGACTTCAAAATAAAGACTATTACAAGAGACAAAGCAGGACACTACATAATGATCAAGGGACCAATCCAAGAAGAAGATATAACAATTGTAAATATTTATGCAGCCAACATAGGAGCACCTCAATACATAAGGCATATGTTAACTGCCATAAAAGGGGAAATCAACAGTAACACAATAATAGTAGGAGACTTTAACACCCTGCTTTCACCAATGGACAGATCATCCAAAATGAAAATAAATAAGGAAACACAAGCTATAAATGACACATTAAATAAGATGGACTTAATTGATACTTAAAGGACATTCCATCCAGAAACAACAGAGTACACTTTCTTCTCAAGTGCTCATGGAACATTCTCCAGGATAGATCATATGTTAGGTCACAGATCAAGCCTTGGTAAATTTAAGAAAATTGAAATCATATGAAGTACCTTCTCCGATCACAATGCTCTGAGACTAGACATCAATTACAGTGAAAAACAACTGTAAAAAATATAAACACATGGAGGCTAAACAATATACTACTAAGTAACCAAGAGGTCACTGAAGAAATCAAAGAGGAAATCAAAAAAAACCTAGAAACAAATGACAGTGAAAACGTGACCACCCAAAACCTATGGGATACAGCAAAAGCAGTTCTAAGAGGGATGTTTATAGCAATACAACCCTACCTCAAGAAACAAGAAACATCTCAAATAAACAACCTAACCTTACACCTAAAGCAATTAGAGTAAGAAGAACAAAAATACCCCAAAGTTAGCAGAAGGAAAGAAACCATAAAGATCAGATCAGAAATGAAGGAAAAAGAAATGAAGGAAACAACAGCAAAGAACAATAAAACTAAAATCTGGTTCTTTGAGAAGATAAACAAAATTGATAAAACATTAGCCAGAGTCACCAAGGAAAAAAGGAAGAAGACTCAAATCCACAGAATTAGAAATGTAAAAGGAGAAGTAACAACTGACACTGCAGAAATACAAAGGATCATGAGAGATTACTACAAGCAACTATATGCCAATAAAGTGGACAGCCTGGAAGAAATGGACAAATTCTTTGAAAAGCACAACCTTCCAAGCCTGAACCAGGAATAAATAGAAAATATAAACAGACCAATCACAAGCACTGAAATTGAAACTGTGATTAAAAATCTTCCAACAAACAAAAGCCCAGGACCAGATGGCTTCACAGGTGAATTCTATCAAACATTTAGAGAAGCGCTAACACCTATCCTTCTCAAACTCTTCCAAAATATAGCAGAGGGAGGAACACTCCTAAACTCATTCTACTAGGCCACCACCACCTTGACACCAAAACCAGACAAAGATGTCACAAAAAAAGAAAACAACAGGCTGGTAACGCTGATGAACATAGATGCAAAAATTCTCAACAAAATACTAGCAAACAGAATCCAACAGCACATTAAAGCGTTCATACACCATGATCAAGTGGAGTTTATCCCAGGAATGCAAGGATTCTTCAATATATGCAAATCAATCAATGTGATACACCATATTAACAGACTGAAGGATAAAAACCATATGATAATCTCAAAAGATGCAGAAGAAGCTTTCCACAAAATTCAGCACACATTTATGCTAAAAACTCTCCAGAAAATGGGCATAGAGGGAACCTACCTCAACATAATAAAGGCCATATATGACAAACCCACAGCCAACGTCATTCTCAACAGAAACCATTTCCTCTAAGATCAGGAACAAGACACGGTTGTCCACTCTCACGACTATTATTCAACAAAGTTTTGGAAGTTTTAGCCACAGCAATCAGAGAAAAAAAAGAAATAAAAGGAATCCAAATCAGAAAAGAAGAAGTAAAACTGTCACTGTTTGCAGATGACATGATACTATACATAGAGAATCCTAAAGATGCCACCAGAATACTACTAGAGCTAATCAATGAATTTTGTAAAGTAGCAGGATACAAAATTAATGCATAGAAATCTCTTGCATTCCTATACACTAATGATGAAAAATCTGAAAGAGAAATTAAGGAAACATTCCCATTTACCACTGCAACAAAAAGAATAAAATACCTATGAATAAACCTACCTAAGGAGAAAAAAGACCTGTATGCAAAAAACTATAAGACACTGATGAAAGAAATTAAAGATGATACAAACAAATGGAGAGGTATACCATGTTCTTGGATAGGGAGAATCAACACTGTGAAAAGGACTATATTACCCAAAGCAATCTATAGATTGAATGCAATCCTTATAAAGCTACCAATGGCATTTTTCACAGAACTAGGACAAAAAATTTCACAATTTGTATGGAAACACAAAAGGCCCCAAATAGCCAAAGCAATCCTGAGGGAAAAAAACGAAGCTGGCGGAATCAGGCTCCCTGACTTCAAACTATACTACAAAGCTACAGTAATCAAGACAGTATGGTACTGACACAAAAACAGAAATATAGATCAATGCAACAGGATAGAAAGCCCAGAGATAAACCCACGCACATATGGTCACTTTATCTTTGATAAAGTAGGCAAGAATATACAACGGAGAAAAGACAGCCTCTTCAATAACTGGTGCTGGGAAAACTGGACAGCTACATGTTAAAGAATGAAATTAGAACACTCCCTCAGACCATACACAAAAATAAACTCAAAATGGATTAAAAACCTGAATGTAAGGTCAGACACTATCAAACTCTTAGAGGAAAACATAGGCAGAACAATCTATGACATAAATCACAGCAAGGTCCTTTTTGACCCACCACATAGAGAAATGGAAATAAAAATAAAAACTGGGACCTAATGAAACTTCACAGCTTTTGCACAGCAAAGGAAACCATAAACAAGACAAAAAGACAACCCTCAGAATAGGAGAAAATATTCGCAAACGAATCAACAGACAAAGGATTAATCTCCAAAATATACAAGCAGCTCATGTGGCTCAATATCAAAAAAATAATCAACCCAATCCAAAAATGAGTAGAAGACCTAAATAGACTTTTCTCCAAAGAAGATATACAGGTTGCCAACAAACACATGAAAGGATGCTCAACATCACTAATCATCAGAGAAATGCAAATCAAAACTACAACGAGGTATCACCTCACACCAGTCAAAATGGCCATCATCAAAAAAATCTACAAAGAATAAATGCTGGAGAGGGTGTGGAGAAAAGGGAACACTCTTGAACTGCTGGTCGGAATGTGAATTGGTACAGCCACTATGGAGAACAGTATGGAAGTTCCTTAAAAAACTACAAATATAACTACCATATGACCCAGCAATCCTACTACTGGACATATACCCTGAGAAAACCATAATTCAAAAAGAATCATGTACCAAAATGTTCATTGCAGCTCTATTTACAATAGCCAGGAAATGGAAGCAACCTAAGTGTCCATCATCAGATGAAAGGATAAAGAAGATGTGGCACATATATACAATGGAATATTACTCAGCCATAAAAAGAAATGAAATTGAGTTAATTGTAGTGAGGTGGATGGACCTAGAGTCTGTCATACAGAGTGAAGTAAGTCAGAAAGAGAAAGACAAATACTGTATGCTAACACGCATATATGGAATCTAAAAAATATATATATGGTTCTGATGAACCTGGAGGCAGGACAGGAATAAAGATTCAGATGCAGAGAATGGACTTGAAGACAGGGAGGGGGAAGGGTAAGCTGGGACAAAGTGAGACAGTGGCATGGATATGTATACACTACCAAATATAAAATAGATAGCTAGTGGGAAGTAGCCGCATAGCACAGGGAGATCAGCTGGGTGCTTTGTGACCATCGAGAGGGGTGGGATAGGGAGGGTGGGAGGGAGACACAGGAGGGAAGGGATATAGGCATCTGTGTATACATATAGCTGATTCACTTTGTTACACAGCAGAAACTAACACACCATTATAAAGCAATTATATTCCAATAAAGATGTTGAAAAAAATAATAATCATAAGCTATTTTGAGAAGAGCAACCAGTGGCCTATCCTTACCCCTACCCCACGTCATGGAATACAGCATCCTTGCCTGTCTGCAAGACAGCTGAAACACACTACGTTCTTCGCCCCACTATCTGCCCCAACCCAGAGAACTTGTATCAACCAAACAACCTAGAGAAGAAAGTCATAGGGTGGGATACAAGGTGGCAGTTGGGGGTGTTGTGTCACCCTCACAAAGGCAGGGACTGTGGTTTCTTGTATTCTATGCTTTATCTGGTGGCTGGCACAGAATAGAAGCTCAATAGATATTTGCTGAATGACTGTGAATGAGTGAAGGAAAGGACGGGGGACAGAGGTCAGCATTTGCAATGGCACATTGCATTCCAGGGGTATAAATGTCCCATAAGTAAAGTGGTAGCCAGGGTGCAGGTGGGGAGATGCCAGGAGCAGAGTGTGCAGCATTGGTTCAGAGGGCCTCAAGACTGAGAAGTGAGGATGACAGAAAATTCTACACATAGGACATAGCTTCAAAGAGGAATATTTGCTTGATCCTAGAGCCTAGGTTACAGATGTTGCAAATTGACTTGCTTGCTATGGCTCCCAGCAAATAATGTAATGAACAACCAGATGGCCGTTTAGGGGAGCCAGGGGCAATCCACATACCTGTCTGTTGGCAAATACCAAGTCTGGAAATCTTTCTCCATATTCAAATACTACTGGAGACAAGAAGAATCACACAGAGCTTACCAAGATGTTTTATAGAACGAAGAAAAAGGAACATCTTCCTGAAGACCTAGAAGAAATGAGCTTCTGGAATCAGGATAAAATTTTAGAAAACTGTTAGGCATCCTCAAAACATGCAGTAATCCTGGACTATAAGAAACAGGTTGGAAAGTCACCAAGGAGAGAATAGATTACATTGTTCGTGTTTAAATTAACCTGACCTTACTAGAAACAATTTGGCAAAATATATTTTGAGCTGTAGAAAATATTCTACCCTTGACTCCTTAATTTCATTTTTATTCTAAAACAAATCAGAGATACTAAAAGTTTTATGCAAGTATGTATGAAATAATTACATCATTTATAACAGTTTAAGATAAATCTAGTCTAATCTAATGCCGATGTAGATAAATAATTTTGGCATATTCATATGATTTTGTTATTCAGTCCTTGAAAACATAATTTCAAAGGATAGCTAATAAAATTGGAAAGTTATCATGGTATATTTTAAGTAAAAAAATAACAGATCTGAGTTTTGTTTAAAAAAAATTGATTTCCAAAAAAAAGTCTATAGAAAAATGTAGTACTGTTAGTAATTATCTCTGTATAGAAGGACTTCAGATGAATTTCATTTTTTAAAATAATTTTTTAGTTTTCTAATTTTATATAATGAGCATGTATTAGTTTATATTCATAAAAATTAAACACCTGCTTAAATGCCTGGTAATGGCTCATGAAAAATAGAATTAAGATTACTGTTTCAAACATTTGTATTTTCTCCCCTTTCTCTGAGAATCCCTTTGAAATGCTAAGAGTGCTGTATAAAAATGAGTAGATCCATGGCGACAGTAAAATTTAAAAAAAAGAGAAGGGTGGGATTATTTTGCTGGCTAGACCAGAATAAACTGCAACCCACACGGACAGAGGCTGCAGGCAGGCAGCTGCATTCCCTGGCAGAGCCCCAGGAGGGCCACGCAGAGGGGCAAGTGAGGAAACCCAGGCTGTGGTGGCCCCAGAATTGACTGAACCAAACCCATTCCCAGCATTTTAGCTGGAACTTTCCAAACAAAGATGATCATTTGCTTGGTGGGGACTCATGTGTGGGTGCTGTGCCCAAAGAGAAAGAGTGACAAAGAGGCTCAAGGGGACATGCGGTGACCTTTGAGGTACGCGTTGAATCCTGCAGAAAGTAAGAAATAAGCAGCCAGTGCCACTGAGAAGTCAACTGTTGAGATGCTTTTCACGTTTATCTCCAAACATGAGTGTTGCTTCATAACTGGCCAGTTATACTCTGCACTACAGATCTAGCACTGGGAAGAACACTCTGCCCATTAAGAAAAAGAAGAAAAAGAAAAGAAAAGAACAGCTAAGACTCTTTCAAACATTCCTTGTACCGAATACAATGAAATCTGCATGAAAGCATATTTTGCCTCTAATGGGCAATTCCCTGTCTTAAGCAATTTCCTCCAAGTGACTCTGTGTGATAGAATTCAACACTTACTTTTAAAAACTCCAGTTAAAATCCCATATTTTGGCCTGCAATTGGTCTCTAGGGTAGATGCTAAATGGGAGCTTTATTGTAATTCTTTGGATTTTACACATTTTAAACCATAAGGTTTAAAGTGCATACTAGCAGGTAAAAGATTATAATAGATTAAAAAAATAAGACTTTATTTTCTGAAGAGAAGTTAAGGACTTCAGGGAATGAAATGATGTTGATCAAAACACTGAAATCTACTAGCTCACTGCTTACTTATAGCCAGAATGAAATGGAGGAAATAGGGAGTCCCCACTGTCTAGTGCTAATGAAAATATCTTTGTTGTATTACTTTTTAAGATTCCACATTATGAGAACTAGAGAATAGAAGAGGGGCATGAACATATAAGAAGGATACAACCATTTTAAGTTTCATTTCTGGGATGAGAAAGACATACCAGACAATTTGAAGATTCCCTATCATAAAATGGTGTACTACACACAACACATCAGAAATATGTGAAAGACTGTATAAAATTAGAATGCAAGACCTTGACTACAAAAAAAAAATTATAGTGGGAAATTTAATGTACCTCTTTCAGAATCTGACATCTAGTAAAAATATAGATAAGGATATAGGGAATTTGAGTAACATAACCAAGAAACTCAATACATATGTACATAACTTTTTTCTTAAAAATAGCAAATATACTTCTTTTCATATCCATGGAATATACACCCAAATCAGTCATGTACTTGATCACAAAGAAAACTTATATTTTATTATTTAAAAATTTTTTTTTGATGTGGACCATTTTTTAAAAGTCTTTATTGAATTTGTTACAATATTGCTTCTCTTTTATGTTTTGGTTTCTTGGCTGCAAGGCATGCGGGATCTTAGCTCCCTGACCAGGGATCGAACCCACACCCCCTGCGTTGGAAGGCAAAGTCTTAACCACTGGACCGCCAGGGAAGTCCCGAAAATCTTACATTTTAAAAGTAGAATTATTACTGATAACATTCTCATAATTTGATAAATTAGAAATAAATTTTTAAAAAGGTGATCAAAACTGTGATCATTTGGTAAACTAAGAAACTGTCAAAAAATTACCTATCAAAGGAAATCAGAACTGAATCATCTCAAATGTAATCACTGAATCAGACAAGGATCATCAATGGATGCTAAAAACAGTGGCTTACAGAGAGATTGGAGACAGGAGATTCACACAGTGCTCAAGTATTGCCGCATAGGTTAAAAACTAATTCCAAAGGTAAAACTATACTTTTACAATGGGGGTTAGCACTGTAACCATATGAACAAACTTAGCATCACCAAGAGTGGGACAACTTGACCTTACGTGCCTGTTGATATGAAATACGCATTATTAATTTTTTGAAATACACATTATTAAGCATAGAGCATTACCAATGAATATTCTTTTCTTTTTGGCTTAAACAACAGACATTTATTTTGTCACAGTTCTAGAGGCTAGAAGTCTATGATCAAGGTGCCAGAATGGCTAAGTTCTAGTGAGGGCATTCGTCCTGGTTTGCAGACAGCCACCTTCTCCCTGTGTCCTCGTTGCGTTCCATGGAGCATGCGTGCAGAGAGACAGCGACTGATCTCGATCTCTCTTCTTACAAGTCCACCAGTCCTGTCAGCTAGGACCCTACCCTCAGGATATCATTTAACCTTCATTATCTCCTAAAAGCCCTGTCTCCAAGTATACTCACATTGGGGATTAGGGCTTCAATAGCCACATCCACATGGTCAAAAGACATGGGGCTACCAGGTACGATGTGGAATGGTACAGTCCAACAGTTGTACTTGAAGCATACCCCTAACGAGTGAGAAAGACTTGTGCATTTGCCAATGAATATACTTGTCTAAAAGGTTCAACCTGAATTTCGAGCCTTGACCTAATTTCTAGTTTACAGGAAATATAGCAGAGAGAAGAACATATTAATGGATGCTGGGAGGAAACAAACAAGTCCAGAATGTGGAATAGTGTGCAAAACAACTGACCTGGTTTCTTCTAAAAATCAATGTCATGGGGAAGAAAACGAGAGAAACTGGTTTAAAGAGACTAAAAAAAACCCAACATTGACCAAATATAATACATAATCTTGATTTGATCATGAAATAAAGAACATCTATACATAATTTTTTTTGCGATAACTGGGGAAATTTGTGTATGTACTGATAAAATTATTAATTGTTTTTAATATTTTTAGACACAGTAATGGTATTTTGGTTACCTAATATAATGTCCTTGTTTTTCAAAATTGTATACTTTAGTATTTAGATAAGAAGTGTATGTCTGTTTTTACATTGAAATGATTCAGTGAAAAAGAAAAGAATAAATAAAAACACATTTAATATATGTGATATATATATATGTATATATGTGATATATATGTATATATAAAGGCAAGAAAGCAAAACAGGCATATTATTAACAGTGGATAAAACTAGGTAAATGGTATATGGATATCCTTTTTAGTTGAACTATATGAAATTGACAATACTTGACCATTTTTGAGTTTAAAGAAATGACAATTTTACATTTGAATACACCAATTACCGTAGGAGACCCTAGAAGGGTGATTAAAAACCCATCATTAAAAGAACTCCAGGAACCAGATGGTTTTACAGCTGACTCCTAACTAGCCTTTAAAAATCTGATCATTTCTATGCTATGCTATTTCAGGCCATGAAAAAATAGAAAAGTCTTTAGCTCATGCTATGAATGTAGCACATCCTTAACACTATTTAAACCCAATAAAGACAGCCCCCTCTACCCCCAAAAAGAAAAAGAAAAGTATAGACTAACCTCAGTTATTGTTATAGATAGCAGAATTGTAGGAAAAATTCAATACCAGGATATCTATCAATATATTTCATCACATCAATAAAGTAGAGGAAAAGACTATGTGATTATCTCAATATATGCTGAAAATACTATTAAAATTTATCTGACATTTCTAATAAAAGCTGTGAGTAAAATAAGTTTACTAATGAGTGCTTAGTTCTGCTTAATGGACTTTAACATGTATTTTCTTATTTAATGTTCACACATTTAATCTTCAGAGACAGATCCTGTTATCCCCATTTTGCTTTCTAGGCTAAATGTCTAGAAGAGGGAATGTTGAGTCCTATAATAATTGTATGTTTAACTTTATAAGAAACTGCTAAAGTGATTTACAGATTGGCCATACCATTTTGCATTCCCGCCAGCAATGCATTCTCTTTAAGTGTGAGTATGTAGCTTGTATTTTCATTCTCTTAACAGTGTCTTTTGCAAATCGAAAAATATTCATTTTGATGAAGTCCAGTTTATCATTTTTTTCTTTTGTACATGATGCTTTTGGTACAATATTTAAGACTCCTTTGCCTAATTTACAGTCATGAAGATTATTCTCTTATGTTTCCTTTTAGAAGTTTTATATTTTACATTTTGATCTATGATCCACACATGTCCTGCATGTGTGCCATCCAGTGTATAGTCTGGGACCTGAGTGATGCTCTATCTTGTAGCTCATGTCTCACACTTTGGTGTGCTGTTTAGGTTCAGATCCATGCTTACATAGCTTGGAAGCGAGCCCAAAAGTTTATACACAATTTTATCGGATCACTTTCTTGTGCTCCCTCTACTCCACAATGTCTTCCACGTTTTCTGGCTTCCCAAAGCCCAGGGCTTTCGTTTCCCTACACTGCTACATGTTTCCCATGATTTTTTCATAATATTGGGCCTGTTTCCAAGCTCAAGCAATGATAAGATTAAGAGAGAAAAAAATGCAGGGGGACTTCTTCCCAAGGCCTCTGGACCTCAGCTCCTCTGGTTGGGAATCTGGGGTCCACTCAACTGTTGCTGCCATCATTACCACTGCTGCCTCAGGTTTGCCTGGTATTGGGATGAGAATGGAGTAAATGATAACAAACAAAAGAGGGGATTTCCCCCACTCTTTTGACCCACAGCAGTCCTCTGTCCTGTTCCTCATGTCCAAAACAGATAATTTCTTTTGCAGTTCTTCCTTGTTGTGCAGTTCTGGCCTTTAAACTGCCTTTGAGTTCAGGTCAAGAGATTCCAGAGAGGAAAAAAAAATGGGAAATTCATCACTGTTTTAATAGTACTCTGAATTCTGGTTTCCTTCCCCAATCTATCTGCTACCACTTGCTTTTAAGAGTCCTTAGATGACTGCTCCATTCATTCTGGCCAGGGATTTTAGTTGCATTCGTTGGAAGAGACAGAGGGGAGTAAGTGTGCTTACACCGTCTTGATCGGAACTGGAACCCCTCCGTAGTCTTTTGGATCACAAGTTCCAACTATTGCATTTAAAATATATTTTTTTCAGACTTCACCTATTACCCAAAGTAAAGATACATCTATTACTTAAAGTAAGGCACCTATATTTGATCATACTTTATGGTAGCAAGCTAATAAATTCTCTTTGATAGAGCAGAATGTTCACTGTTTGGTAAACTTAATAAATGGGTGAAGCTTATTAACATCGATGTTCTCAAGAGCATGTTGGAGAAGATAAATAAGAACACGCCTAGTGGAGGATAGCTGGCAGTTATGAACATAAAGACTATTATCTCTGAAACCGGCAAGATTCAGTACATGGAAAGAAATCATATTAAAGAACCCAGATGGCATTGGAGGCAAATTTAGGAGCTGCTAATCCCTGCTTGTTAAAAACCTAGGATATATTTAGGTTAACAATAGGTTACTAGACTTATACAATATCTTTAATAAAATATGTCAAACTGGATTGATTTAAGCAATAAATATTTGGAGTTGTGAAACATTTTTTAGAAGAGCCTATGGAAAATAGAACATAATTTTAAATGGGGGTTAGAGGTAGGGGATATTAAGTACAAGTTTACATTCAAATGAGTAAACTGGTTTTCCATGTTTCTTGACAAAGGGTATTTCTCGGACCTGCCAATTAATAAAAATTGAGACAAAGTGTACAAATTGGTTCACAGTCAATGCAAAATAATGAATTGATACACATTGATGAAGCGGTGCAAATTAAATATCTGAAGAGATCCTAAGCAAAGATTATCATGTTCAGAAGGAAATAAAGCATGTTCTAGAAAGAATCTTTCTGAGCTGTTGGATGAATATAACGCTTTTTGTGAGCATTTTTCCTTAAGAGGTTTATCATTTTGAATGCAGAAATAGGAGCTGCCTGTAAAACTGATGAATCTAATCATTACAAAAAATGAACTAAGCTCCCCAGAGGCTATTTCTTTCTATTCCCCATGTAAACCATGCTTTCATAAATACAACTAATTAATAACACTTTATATGTATGTATGTGTGTGTGTATATATATGCCATAGGCAGAAGAGTGTTTGGATAAGAAAAGGTTCATAGGTGATCATTTGGGTAGTGTTACAGCAACATTTATTGAGCACTTACTGTGTGCCCTAAATTTATACATGCAGTACTTAATCCATATAAAAATCTAAAGAGGTAGGTATTATTATTGTTCCAAGTTTACACATGAGAAAACTGAAGCATAGAGAGGTTAAATTTCTTGCTCTAGGTCCCACAGCTAGTAAGAGAGGGAGGCATGGTTGGGCCCCATACCGTCTGCCTGCAGAATGTGTGCACTGATCTACTATGTTAATACACCAGTGAAGTAAATTGTTAAGCATGCATGAGACTTTGGATGCTAGAAAGAAAACCAGGCAGAACACAATTGGATATGAAGGGAACTTGATTATATGTATTCTTCCATTATATAAATTTGACATTGCCTCACCTCAGCAATAAAGGAAGTCTGTATGTAAGCAGGTGTATTTAACTCTACTGTTAAGATTAAAAAATATTACTAAAGACAGTTCTCTCCTTACCACTGTTTGCATTCCCATGGTGGCTGTTATTATAAACTTTGTAGCCAGTGGGTATATATGATAAAGGAATCATTATAGGATGACATAAAATAGGATGGGCCATAAACCCAAAATAAAATTTAAATACTTAACTAAAATAATGGTAGTGGAGACATTGCACTAGTTAAAAGTTATTCACTCTGCAATGGACACAGGGCGGTATGTGTGATTTTTTGTTTGATCTGAGGAAGGGGCTGACAGCAGGCTGACTTGGGATCCCAGATGGGGTTGGGAAATGAGTCTGAGGGTAACAAATTCTTCTAATTCCAAATTCCTATAATTGAGGAAGACAAACGTCCCTGCTTGGCTACCTGAGATCAGGGCTGGCCTTGTTTACCTTTAACTTTTCTAGGTCAAGGAAAAAAATCTGCAGCAAGAAACTTCTGTGCGGCACTAGCAGGTCAACCCCATCACTCATGAGGGATGAAGATTTCCTGTGTTTGTTTTTAACTGGCCTGTCTTGCTTATAAAAGTACATCTCTTTTTCCCCAGAGAATTTGTTAATCAAGGTAGTTTGCAGGCTTCAGGAATTAGCTCATTTATTTGGGGCAGCAGAAGAATGAACCAGTTGGGAACGCAGGCCCTGGGCTCAGGCTGCCTGGCCTTGTAGTCTGACTCTGTAGCCAGACAGCGGGGTGACCCTGGGCCACTTTGCAAGGCCTCACCCACCCTAGGAGGTAGCTACTGCTACTGCTATACGGGGACATTTTATAGATTAGAGGCTGAGTCACAGGGAGGTCTTATGCCTGGCACTTTATTTTCTAAATATCTAGCACGGAGTAAATAGTCAATAAAAGCCAACTATTACTCTGAGATGTTCGAAGCAAAAATCTGGAAACTGTAGAAGTCATCTTGCTGGGGGCACTTTCTCATATTGTCTGGAATACAAGTTCTGAATTGCTCTTGTGTGCCAGGCTTTCTGTACTGTGGTTGAGGTATTTCGAAGAGATGGCTCCAGCATTCCTCTCTGGGAGAAGCCAGGAAAGGTTTGCACTGTGGTATGGGCTCCATTCTCATGAGTTCTGTTAACTCCATGTGACACCCTACCCTAAACTAAGGATGTGGTTACCATCCCGGATTACTTACCACTGCCGGAGAGCCCCGCCTCACTGGTTTCTGAGGTGTATTTGTAGGCATGTGTAATTATTTGGTGGACAATACTGTTTACTGGCCTCTGTAGGGCAAAGCCTGACACCTCTGATCTCTTGTTTTCTTGGCTAACAGCAGAGCTAGTCCTTGGAGACTGGGAGCTGGGTTTTCCTCACCACCAGTATTAATGTAATTCACAGAAGGGAGGAGATCTGGATTCTAATCAAGAAACCATTCTGCTTTCTTTTACATGAAAACCTCCAAAATAATACTGGGGGAGTCTTTTCTTTTTCTCTAGAATTTTAAGAAACAAAGGTTCGTGATTTATTTCAAATGCTGCATTAAAAATATTTGTTATTATTAAAAAAACAACAGCTTTAGGACAAGAAATTTGAATGTGCTTAGGATAAAACTTAACCAATGGAGAATTTGTTTCATATGTTAAGATCATGCTGAGTCTCTTTAAGCACGAAGTCATTGCTGTTTTAAAGTTTTTCTATCAAAGTGTAATTCATATTAATATTATCAATTTTTACCTTACATAAAACGTTTAATCTGCATCTTACTGTGGTAGTTTTCAGCTGAATGGCAAATTTTATAGGGACTAAAAAATAAATAAATAAACTCAAGTACATACCTAATAACTTAAGAGGAAAAAAAATGTAGAAATTTAAAACAATCAAAAAAGGGGGCTTCCCTAGTGGCTCAGTGGTTGGGAGTCCGCCTGCCGATGCAGGGGACATGGGTTCGTGCCCCGGTCAGGGAAGATCCCACATGCCATGGAGCGGCTGGGCCCATGAGCCATGGCCACTGAGCCTGCGCATCCGGAGCCTGTGCACCGCAATGGGAGAGGCCACAACAGTGAGAGGCCCGCGTACCGCAAAAAAAAAAAAAAAAAAAAAAAAAAAATGATGGATAACTATCATTTAAAAGCGATAATGAAATGAAGGATTTCTTTGATAGCATTATAAACCACAGTGGAAGTGGAGCATATGCTGGTATCACTATAACATGGTCAAACCAAATTTATGTCGTGCTTGTGTGTGTGTTTGAACATACACTAACTTATGATCCTATTCTTTTATGTTTATTCTATTGTGCTCTATTTCCTTCTCGTTGATCAATGCACAATGAATTTTTCTCTTCAAGTTAGCCCCTGCTTCCCTCCAGCATAGGTGCTAAAATTTTTAAACTTGAGGCTCAGGTGTGGGGCCCTGGGCAACCCCAGGCAAATCTGACAGTATTTAATATTAGCCCCATCTCTATGTGGGGTTATAAGTCTAAACCAGTGGTTCTCAAAATGTGGTCCTAGAGCAAGCAGCATCAGCATTGCCTGGAGTGTGGTTAAAATGCAAATACTTAGGCCCTGAACCAGACCTACTTGATCAGAAACTCTGGGGCAGGGGCCCAGCAATGTGGGTGTTTAGTGAGCCCTCCAGTTGGTTCTGATATTCATTAAAGTTTGAGAGCCTTTGGTCTTAACTTGGTCTTGCTGCCCTGTATCCTGTCTACCTGGGTTGACTTCCTAGATACACACATACCTATAAAGCTCAGTTATCCCCTCTGATTTCCTCATGACTGGGTCTCTGTCTCTCTGACTGGGTTTATGCCCTGATTTCAGATTAACACTCTAGCTCCCAGCTGGGATTTCCACCTGGTCTGCTGGACCAGAGCCCTGTCAGCTCCTTTCCTTAAATATATCACAGTCCTGCTTTTACTCTTCTCCCCTCCTGGCTGGTGGACAAGTCTGACATTGAATCGGTTGGGCCATTTGGAGCCAGTTCGCACTGGGGCATCTCCATGACCTGGGAACTCCATGCTGTGCCTCCCAGCAGGCCATAATAGCACTGGCCTAAGATGACCTCCAGTCCCCTCACCTGTGGACGTTATAGTTGACATTACTATCCTTCTTTATTAGTCCCTGTCCTATAACCTGATAAACATTCTAACCTGCCTAAGGCCCCATTTTATATTACCCTGTCCCTACTGATCTGGATATCAAGAGACTGCATGAGCTATAACATCTATCTGAAGTCAGTGGATACCTTTGGAAAACACTACAGTAGAGTTAGGTAAACATTTTAGGGTAAAACATGTATTGATTTGGGACAAATCCTTCAGAGTAAAGAAAGACAATAGTAGAAAATGAGTTATATTTGAATTACTTTAAGAAAATGTTGCCACTTTATGTTCTGAAATAAAGCACCACTTTATGTTCTGAATATTCTAATTTACCTGATAGAGCATTCAATACATTTATCTTGTGAGGATTGGTATCCTCTAACTTCTGCTTTCCAAGTCCTAATTTTTCCACGCATGGATCCACCTACTGAATTTATTTTCCCGAAACCTGAACACACCATTATCTTACTATCAGTTTACAGGAGACTCAATACTATAGCGTTTAATAAAATATTCGTGCTCATCCAGAGGAGCCTATAAGCAGCTACCACCGTGAAAGAAATTGAAGGTCACATTTATATGCCTAGAAAATAGTTCAACAAGTATTTCAAAACATTCTCCATTTCAACCTTTGGTCAAAGCCCTTTTATGTTTTAGCAATATTCACAATACTTGAAGAGGTCCTTTTTTCCTTGAATTGCATTTAATGCATAACCACTTGGCCCAGTTTAGACATAAGCTTTCTTACCCTAAACTCATGAGTCCTGCTTCTGCTTCTATTTGTCAGATGGATAGAAATTTGTCAGTAAAGCCTTAACAAAAGGAATTTACATGCGTACTTATATTCATTCAATTTTCCATGGAGCAATTATTTATTCCATTCTACTATGTGCCAAGCACTACATTGGTGCTGGAATAACAGAGTCCTTGCCTGAAAAAAATCTTCTTGGAAATCCCCTCCCAGTCAGATGGATCTTTTCTTGTCAGAGATGGTGGGTATGGATTTGCCTCACAGAGAATGGGTGGGGACCAGGGAGGGGCTGCATGATCATCAAGATGTAGGGCTTTGGAAAGTAAAATGTGATCTATGAAAGCACTGTTACATTCTGGGATGTGAAAATGAGGACCCAGATCAAAGAAACAAAGACAACAACATTTTACTTTTTCACAATTGGTACAAGCTATTCATTTTTCATCAAATCTTCTACTACCTGCATACTTTGGGTTAATAGCAATCATCTTCCAAGCACTGCTTACTGGATGGCCCCTAACTGAAGCCTTGACCCGATTTTCCTTTAAGAAATTGTCTAATCTGTGTCTATAGCATCCCTCTGGCCAAACATATGGTTGAATAATCAAATACGTTTAAGCATTTCCTGTGTCTCTAATTCTATCCTAAGTGCTGTGACAAATTAAAAACAAAGCAAATTCATTTTCTCCTTGGTATTATAGTTTTTTCTCTATAAATTCTACTGTATCATAAGTAACTTGAGGACAAGACTCATGTCTCACTCATTTTTGTGAACTCCATGGATTATCACATTATACTCAGTAAATATGATTGAATGGAAAAATTCATAAAGAAATTCATTTCTAGGGACTGTAGACTACAAACATCATCCTGAGATTTCTAGAACTCTTGGAAAAGTCAGTTCTGTTGGTGATAGGTCACACTGTTTCACCTTGTGAATGAAGGTCAACTTGACCCCAGGGAAAGTTAGTGTACAGACATGCCATTGTACTCTTGACCAGTCAGCAACATCAGAAACAGTGCAGCCATGCCTCATAATGATTTCCTTTGTTAAGCAGTGTCACTCACCTGATCTGAAGCCAAGTCAGCATGGGGGTTGTTCCTCCTCCGAATACCCAGACTGTGAAGAACACGAGGAGCAGAGTGGTGGTAAACATCATTTGCTTGGGCTGAGATTCTGTGTTCCGAATAGCTAAGGCAAAAGCTATCGCTCCTCGCAAACCTGATGGAGAAAAACCAAAGAAGGAAAAGAAACATCTGCACGAGTGTCATTCTCATTTCATTGAATTTATCTTTACAATTTACTGACAAACACAATTGTATTTTAAAATTAAACTTTTAATTTTGAGATAACTGTAGACTCACATGCAGTTGTAAGAAATAATAGGGACTTACTGTGTGCCCTTTCCCCATTTTCTCCCCAGCGGTGATATCTCGTCTTGCAAAACTGTCTAGTACAATATCACACCCAGGATTTTGACACTGATATAGTCAAGATTCAGTACATTCCCAACACCATAAAGATCCCTCATGTTGCCCTTTATACTCACACCTACTTCTCTTCCACAAACTCCTTAACATCTGGCAGCCAGCAATCAATCATCCATTTCTATAATTTTGCCGATTCAGGAATGTTATATAAATGGAATCATGAAGTACGTAGCCTTTTGTAATTGGCTTTTTTTTTCACCCAGTGTAATTTTTGGATACTCATCCAGGTTGCCAAATGTATTGATAGTTTGTTCCTTTTTATTGTTGAGTAGTATTTCCATGGTATGGATATTCCACAGTTTGTTTAACCATCATCTGTTAAAGGACACCTGGGTAGTTTCCAGTTTTGGGCTATTACAAAAAAGGCTGCTGTGTGAATGAATGTAAGTTTTCAGCTCTCTGAGATAAATGCCCAGGAGTGCAATCACTGAGTTATATGGTATTTGCATGTTTTTTTTAATTAATTGATTTTAATTAAAAATTTTATTGAAGTAACATTATTTAAATTTATATGTATAACATTGTATATATTACAACATGTTTCACGTGTCCAACATTATATTTCTTTTTTTAATTTAATTTTTTATATATATATATATATATATATATATATATATTTTTAAATTTTATTTATTTATTTATCTTTTTGCGGTACACGGGCCTCTCACTATTGCGGCCTCTCCCATTGTGGAGCACAGGCTCCGGACGCACAGGCTCAGTGGCCATGGCTCACGGGCCCAGCCGCTCCGCGGCATGTGGGACCTTCTCAGACTGGGGCATGAACCCGTGTCCCCTCCCTCGGCAGGCGGACTCTCAACCACTGCGCCACCAGGGAAGCCCCTATAGCATGTTTTTAAAAGAAATTACTACCAAACTTTTCCAGAATGGCTCTAGCATTTTACATTCCCAGCAGCAATAGATAAGTCATCCAGTTTCTCCGCCTTTACCAGCCTTTAGTGTTGTCATTATTTTAAATTTTAGCCATTTTGATAGCTTATTGGGGTTATAATTTCCATTTTCCTAATGGTATTGTACATTTTTTAATGTGCTCATTTGTGATCCATCTACCTGCTTGGGTGAAATGGCTCTTTGTGTCTTTATCTCATTTTCTAATTGAATTGTTAGATGTTTGTTAAATTTTGAGAGTTCTTTATATATTCTAGATAATAGTCCTTTGTTGGATATATAGTTTGCAAATATTTCCTCCCACTTTGTAGCTTTTTATTGATAAAGTCTAATCTGTTGATTTTTCCTTTTATAAATCATCTATTTGGAGCCAAGTCTAAGAACTCTTTACTTAGCTCTAGGTCCCAAAGATTTTCCCCTATATTTTAAAATTTTTTCTAAAAGTTATTTAGCTTTACATTTTACCTTTAAGTCCATGCTCATCTTGAGTTAATTTTGGTATAAGTGGCGAGTTTTAGGCTGAAGATCTTTTTTTTTTTTTTTTTTTTATGGTACACTGTCATGATTACTGTAGGTATATGGTAGGACTTAGTATTGGGTAGACCTCCTGCACTGTTGGTGGGAATGTAAATGGATACAGCCACTATGGAGAACAGTAAGGAGGTTCCTTAAAAAACTAAAAATAGAACTACCATATGACCCAGCAATCCCATTACTGGGCATATATACCCTGAGAAAACCATAATTCAAAAAAACAGATGTACCACAATGTTCATTACAGCACTATTTACAATAGCCAGGACATGGAAGCAACCTAAATGTCCATTGAGAGATGAATGGATAAAGAAGATGTGGCACATATATACAATGGAATATTACTCAGCCATAAAAAGAAATGAAACTGAGTTATTTGTAGTGAGGTGGATGGACCTAGAGTCTGTCATACAGAGTGAAGTAAGTCAGAAAGAGAAAAACAAATACCTTATGCTAACGCATACATATGGAATTTAAGAAAAGAAATGGTACTGATGAACCTAGTGGGAGTGCAGAAATAAAGACGTAGACATAGAGAATGGACTTGAGGACACTGGGTGGGTGGGGAAGGGGGAAGCTGGGGCAAAGTGAGAGTAGCATCGACATATATACACTACCAAATGTAAAATAGTTAGCTAGTGGGAAGCAGCCGCATAGCACAGGGAGATCAGCTCGGTGCTTTGCTACGACCTAGAGGGGTGGGATAGGGAGGGTAGGAGGGAGGCTAAAGAGGGAGGAGATATGGGGACATATGTATGCGTATGGCTGATTCACTTTGTTGTACAACAGAAAATAACACAGTACTGTGAAGCAATTATACTCCAATAAGGATCTATTTAAAAAAAAAATCGGGTAGAGTGATTCTTATTTTTCATTTTCAAAACTGTTTTAAATATTCTAGATCTTTTGCCTTTCCATAAAATTTTAAAAGAATATTGTCTGTATTTACAAAAAAAATCTTTCTGGGTACAAATACTTTTAGAAAATCAAGTGTGTTAGACAACAAGGAAAACCAAGCTTATGGACCGTTGAAAATTAATAAACGATTAAATGACATTTAAGAATTATTCCAGCCTGAGAACATACTTTTACAAAGTCTATAATCTAAACTGACCTATTAAAACCTGCTTTTTTGTCTATTTTTCTTCTTTAATAATAATATGTTAATTGAATTTTTATGAAGCCATATTAAATATATTTGCAAGAAGATGTTAAAGAAGATTAAATGCTACAATTTCAAATCAAAGTGTGATGACATTATAAAAACAGATGTAGACTTTGAAGAAAAGTAAATAAAAGCACGAGTAGTAAAATAAAAAAGTTAAAACTGAAAATCTCTCTTGGGTAACACAAGACTTATAAGACATTTACAGGCTCTGTTACACCACGTAACAGGGCAAATAAACATTTATAATGATAGCAAGTATAAGTCAAAGGTAGTGATTTTTGCTACTTTTATAGGAAGGTTTAAGTCACATACATAAAATTTCAATGGTCCATTTTTTATAATATTTATTGTATTAATATCATCTAGGTTTCTAATTTTCTAAATCTTTATTCATACATTAAGAGACTTTTAGAAATTGGATACAGGTTAGGATGGGAAAAACTATAACTACTTTGGTCTTTATCCTTGGCTTCGCAACTTAGAATATAATGTTCCTTTCTCATCTTTACACTGAGAATATACAAGAGACAAGTGGCATAACACAAGATCCAGAGGATTAGAATAGAGAGACTTAATATATTTTGCCTGAAAGAAGGAAGCCTCAGAAAGAGAGAGGAACATGCACTCTGATTATAAAATTACCTTCAAGGAACAAAATGTAATGGAGGAAGAAAATTATTCTAAATCTCCATGTAGACAAGGAAATGGCCTGAAGATAAGAAAGATAACATTTGAAGTAGATATTAATAAAGAAAAAAATTTTTTTCATCAGAAATTCTGAACACTTAGATGGCTGTACTCAAGAAGAGTACACCAGAGACGTTCATGCACTTAGACCCAGCTGGGGACAAGAGAGTGGGGATATTAATAACCCTTATTACTGGAGAATATTTCAATAACGTTCTCTCCAGGAAATACAAATGGTGTCATTAGGGAATGAGAACTGAAAGAAACAGTTTTCCAACAGCCTTCTATATCTGAGGAGAAAATGTATAGGTTAAGGTAAAGCTCCTAGCAGTGTTTAATCAGGACAAGATTGGAGATAGAAAGTGATCTTTTCTTTTTCCCTTTTCCTCAAGCTCACATTTCCAGAAGTGTCCATAAAGAAGCATTACTCCAGTTAAGTGGTGTGTATTAGAAATATTAAGTGATAAGACTCTAAGTATTTGTTTTCATTATATTGAATATTTGTGTGTGTGTGTGTTTTTGGCTTTGTTTTTTCATTTTTTGTTTTGTTTTTACTTTGAATTTTGTGAGAAAGAGAAAAATAGAGACTGGAATAAAAGTTAAAACTTGCTACGTCATGTTTATTGTAAAGTTCATGTTAGTTATCAAGGGCAAGGAAGGACATAATCATTTATCTTCCTGAATATGTTTAATAATGTATTGTTATTATGTTAAACTAGCATAACTAGGCTCTTAAATCTAAATTATCTATACATGAGCAGTTCTTAGTTTAAAAATATACTCAAAAGATGTATGTTATTCTGACTTCTAAAAAAATCTGTATCCTATAAATAAAACTCTATATTTACAGGAGATGCAATGTGGAGATCTCTTTAAAAAAAAGAAGAAAGAAAAATGCAGCCACTGCCTTGTACTTGTACTTGTGGAATATTAAGAAACATTGATATTTAGAACCAACTTCAAGATGGCTCTATAAGAGAAGCCCTCCCCCATATAATGGTCACCTAAAAAAACACAGAAACAGTGTGTTTTTGGAGAAGAGAGTATCTGTCTGTAGCCCTGGCCACTTTTCGCAAATATGGCTCATGCCACATGTGAGATGGCCTAGTAGCATGGGAAGCATGGAACTGAGAAAGGTGAGGTCACTAAGTAGACAAAGTGAAGCTCATTTAGAACTCTAGATGAGAACAACTGCCTACATACCATTCATCCTTTATGATGCCAAAGTTATTGATCACGCATTTGGCACCTAGACAATTGTCAAATCAATGGCCATTCGTTGCTTCATTCAGCACATATGTGTCTTAGCCTGACATAACAAAATACCACTGTCTGGGTGGCTCCAACAATAGAAAATATTTCTCACAGTGTGGAAGCTGAGATGTCTAAGATCAGGGTGTCAGCATGGCCAGGTCTGGTGAGAGCTTTCTCTCTGGCTTGCAGAAGGCTACCTGCTTGCCATGCAAGAGCAAGCTCACTGGTGTCTCTTCTTAATTCTATCACAGGGCACCCCACCCTCATAACCTCATCTAAACCTAATTGTCTCCCAAAGGCTCCATCTCCAAATAACGTCATATTGGAAGTTAGGGCTTCAACTTATGGATTTGAAGGGGACACTATGTGAGGGGAGTCCATAGCAATATGTACTGATTATCTGTTATGTGGAGGCTCTGGGCACACTTATCCTATCTCCTTCACACCATGGATTTGGGAAACAGAGGACTTTAGGACTGAAATAAATTACTTAGGCTACCAGCAAAATACTAGAAATTAAAGATTAGTACTGACTTAGGAGTTTCTTTTAGCAAAACACTATTTTCCAAGAACACATGCCATCTTGCTTACAAACCAGGAAATTCAGAACTCATTATCAAAACTTGTGTTTTATTTTATTTAATGGGTACTTTGATTCTTTGGATTTACCTTTCTTTTTCTCTTTGTTTTGGCCAACTAATGGACATAATTTTATACTTTTGGGGGTTATAGACTATATCATCTCATTTTAGATGGGTTTACTGTTCAGAGACTTGACATATTTCACATACTCAGTTGGAAAGTTAGCATCATCTTGTGGAATAAAAGAATTACCTGAAATTAAATGTGGTTTCACTTAAAATTGGCCTCTAAGGGATTGTTATGTTAATTATGTCGATGTTCTATTCATAACAATAGAAGACTATTGAACCAAGGAAGGCTTTCAGTCAAGGACCCCTGCTGCAGAAAAAGTGCAGCTTCCTGTTTATCTTTAAACAGCAAAAGTGAAACTTAATCTGTTATAAATTTGCAAATGTGTTCTGAACAGGGTGAAGGTCTATTACAGCTACATTTAAATCACAAGAATACAAGTACCCCCTAAGGCATCTGCATTGAAGGTGCAAAGCAAGAGTCTAAACCTAAACATTTATTGAGCACTCACTCTAGACTACCTGTTACCCAAGGCACGGTGGGGGGATGCAATGGTGAGGAAGCTTGGGCTCCTCTATTTTAGGGCTCATGGTTCTACAAAAATGAGTCTCTTAACAGGTAAATTATGATAACATATATTAGAGGTATAAAGAGCATGCTTTGCATGTATAGTCTGTTGAAGAAAAAGGTAAGATTGCTAAATTTCATGAGGGCCCAAATCATGGCCATTGTTAACAAATGTGCAATGTTTAAGGCACTGAAATCAATGGTGGGGTGAAAGAGGTCTTTGCACATGTGGTTTTCTATACTTGAATCATTTTTCTCCCATTCAAATTTTCTCTAGTTCTTTCTTCTATAACCCTCACCCAAATTTCACCTAATTCCAAGGATCTTCAGAGCTCAGCTGTACCTCTGATTTCTCTATGAAGCCTCCACTGAGGTCTGGGCCTGGGTTAGGCTAACTGACATTCCCAGTACAAACTGTGCTTGGCCTATCAGGTGACTTATGACATTACACTGTAATTGGCTGGCTCTTTGTTTATCCACCCACGTAGAGCGATGCCAAGCACACAAAAGGTCAATGAAGAGATGAATGTTCTGATTCTTCATGATTCTTGATTACAAATGGAAAAGTGATTGATATCTCTTAGTTCAATGGAATGGTTGAGTAATTGTTTCTTCAAGTTTGGCTTCTGCCCTTTTATTATTTATTGAGACCCTTAAAGCCTCGTACTGAGAGTCAAGAGACCTGGGATCTGTTTTCAGTCCTGCCCGACAGGATGCATGATCATTAGCCTCGTCTGAATCTGTGTTGTCTCATCACTAAATGGAGGTTTTAAGACTAGCTTGTGGTCTTTAACCAGAAGTGCACATCAGAATCAACTGTGAAACTTAAAAATGTATGAGTTATTCATGCTAGTGTCCTGACTCTAGAGATTTGGATTCAGCAGAGAATGAGTTACCTGAAAGCTCGGGCTCCTCTCTCTTCCCTCTGTACCACCTTGGTCCAAGGCCCATCACCTCACACTCTGATTGTGCCCCTGACCAACACCCTGGTCTCTTGGCCTAACAGCCTCCATCCTTTCTTCCTTCCAGACTATCAACGTCCCTCTGAACAGTTTCCTCAGAATCTAGCTTTTTGAGGTGGTGATCTGACCCAGAAACCATAAGTGGCTTCCTACAGCCCATAGAAACACTTCAATCAGAATTTTGCTCCCCCTTCCGGTCTACCTCCTCTTGTCCACTGAGAGCTTTGCATACCAACAAGGTGGTCTTCTTTCTCTCAGTAAACAATGGTTATCCTTGCCCCTACGCCATGATCTCACTGTTAAGCCTGTGTTTCACTTCCTTCTGCCTCTATTCCACCCCCATGAAGTTTTCCTGAAATACTCCAGTCCACATTGCTCTCTCTTTCTTGGAAATCCTATAAAACACATTGCTCATGCCACTCATATTATTAAATGATAGTCTGAGATGAATCAGTAGTTTAATATGATCTATTCTTTACTATCAATTATTAATCTTTTAAAAGGTTGGAATTACAACTTCTTTACACAACGTAATATCTCTCATAGTATCCAAAACGTGAAACTCAGTAAATGCTTTTGAATTGAATGATTACAGTGGCTTCAGACTCTCGAGATATGAGGTTGTGACGTTCATGTGTTCCTTCATTCATTCGGGCTCTAGGGGATAGCAGAAAACAAGAGAGAGTTTCTGCCTTAAAGGGGCTTCCAGATTAGTTTAAAAAAGAAAAGAAAAAGTAATATGTAAGTTGTTGTGAAGAAAACAAAAGTAGGATAAGAAGATAGAGGATATATTTATGTGAAGGCTTGGAGTGTTTAGGGTGGTTAGGAAAGCCACTTTGGTTAGGTGACATTTGAGCATAAACTCTAATGAGGGAGAGGCCATGTGGGTGTCTGGAAGAAAAGCACTCCAGGCTTCTGGAACAGTAGGCGCAAAGGCCCTGAGGCAAGGATATGCCTGATATGTTCGCATAGCAGCAAAGGGGCTGGTGTGGCTAGAATGGAATCAATGGGGGGCGGGAGGTGGGGGGTGAGTGGAAGGAGATAATGCTCAAGAGGTAACCGAGCCAGATCATGCTGGGCTCTTGAACAGCAAGGCTTTTGAATTTTATTTTGAGATGGAAAACTTCAGGAAGGTTTTTGGCAGGGTAGTGCTAGGATCTATTCTATGGTTAAAGGGATCACTTTGGCTCTGTTATGAAAAACAGATCTCCAGGCTGGAGGCAGGAGGTCAGTGAGAAGCCTGCGGCATAATCCAGGCAAGAAGTGGAAGTGGATCAGAACAGGATGGTAGCATGGTAAGTACTGGAATAATGTCAAAGGTTGACAATATTTGCTGATGGGTTGGATGAGGGGTATGAGAAGAAGACAGAACTCCAAGAACTTATGGCCTGAACAACTGGAAGAATTGGGGGAAGCTGTGGGAAGAGCATATTGGGGTGTCTGGGGGAGATCAAGGGTTATATTCCAGCCATGTGAAATCTATGATCCCTAGTAGTCATACAAGCGCAGAGGTTGAGTGGGTGGTTGGAGCTAAGGGTCTGGAGTTCAGGGGAGAGGTTAGAGTCGTTTTTACTGGAGACAGTGGGGAGTTGGGAGGAAAGTTTGGAGTTTGAAAAGTGTGGGAAGATAAAGTTGATTTTAAACCATGTTTTCTCTTGCTTTAAGGACTTTGTGCTGCTTCTCGCACCTCCAGTGCTCTTCCCAGGCTTCCCCTCACCCCCTTCCCCAGTCTCCCCACTGCCGGCCCCCAGCCCTGGCTGCTCCTCATTCATTTCAGTCCTCAGAAAGGCTGCCCTGACCATGCCATCTAAGTGCCCTCCACTCGAACCCAGGCCTTTTTTACATGTCATTTATTACACTGATCACCATCTGAAATTATATGTTTGTTTTTTAGCCTTTAAGACCTGTGTCCCTCCACAAGACAGTGAGCTCAGTGACAGCAGGCCCAGTGCTAGGATGGTGCCTCTCATATAGCAGGCACTCCTTAAGCATTGGATAAATGCATGAGTGAATGGATGAGGGAAAGATCATATTTTGCCTTTGAAACATAATTGGAATCCAAAGGAAAATGAACAGTAGCTGGACAGGGATGCAGAAATGTCCCTGAGAAACTGACCCATTCTTTAAAAGAAATATCCCTTAGATAAGTTATTTTGCTGCCTTTCTTTTCATTTGGGATATAATCCATTGCAGTACCTTTTTTTCCTTTCATTTCAAGTACTGTGAGGGGGTTGATTTCAAAGATTTAACACATTCTCATCAGTCTGATAAATCAAACCCTAGTTTGAGTCTACAGTAGAATTATGTATTGCTTTTACCTTTGCTGAAGTCCCATGACCTTGCAAAAGGTAACTACTTTCAGCAGAAATGTCAGTCTGATTTCAAAATACATTTTCCAGGATAGTACAACCTTGTTATACAGTCCCAGTTTCAGTTCAACGCCGTTTTATCACATGGAAGCGAAGCCAACAGATTGTTTCAGTGAAAAAGCCTCTGCATTCAAAAATAAATTGAGTTTTTCTGGAAACTAAGTCTGTGTTAGACGAGCAGAACTTTCTTTCCTTCATCTCTCTTCCTGAACTTGAATCATTTAAACCTAAGGCCACTGAGAAGGAATGCGACATAACTTCAATATATTTTTGCATAAAATGAAGTTTGTTTTTGGACACCTTAGGCAGCCAGGAAGGGTAATTGTAAATAGGATTAGCTCTGTCACAGCTCTGAGTCAACATGCATAGATGCCTCTGTCTTTGGAAGTTTAGTTTTACGTAGGGAAGGTAGATGTGGTAGGAAACTGTGGAATAATCCTTGCCACTAGCTGAAATCTTCAATGCAGGGTTTCAAGAGAAAGGCTGAGAGAGATCAGAAGAAAGTCAACTTTCTGTGAGCAGTACCCAACTTATGGCCAGCTTGTGTTTCAAAGGTCAACTTATAAGTTTCCTATTTGACCAGTGGTTCTCAACTTGGGTGAGTTTGTCCCCCAGGGAATATTTGGCAATGTCTGAGGACATTTGTGATTGTCCACAACTGGAAGGTGGGAGGCGCTAATGTTAATCTAGTGGGTAGAGACCAGGGGTGCTGCTAAATATTCTACCATGTACAAGACAGACCCCACAAAAAGGAATTATCAGTCCCCAAATATCAATAGTTGCTGGTTTGAGAAACCCTAGTTTAGACACTGGATTGCTTTTTTTCCCATAGGATCAACGCTAAAAATATTCCTACTGCAGAGGGCTATTTTGGCAAAGATGGCTATCTGTCCACCGGAACCTATTTTTATCATCCATGCTATGCTGCTATAACTGCATAAACTACATTTCCTAGCGTCTCTTGCAGCTAGGAATACAGCTGGTTCTCACCAGAGAAATGAGAGCAGAGGTGATACATGTCATTTCTGGGCCCAGGCTTTTAAGAAAAGCTACCTACCCCAGTCTCTCTTTCCCATGGTTCCACCAGCCAGTTATAAATCATGATGAATCCCTATAGCAGTAGTTCCCAGACTTTAGCTACATCAGCATTACCTGGAGGACCTGTTCAACCTTAGATTGTTGGGCTCCACCCCCAGAGTGTCTGATTTCAGTCGGTCTGTGGTGGGGCTTGAGGATTTGCATTTCTAACAAGTTTCCAGGTGTTGCTGATACTAATGGTCCAGGGACCACACTTTTAGAACCCTTGACTTAGGGGATTATGATGCCACAAGATGGAAGGAGCCTGGTGATATCTGAATCACCACCTGGAGGAGAGGCATCTTTCCCCCACCCTCATGTTAATATCAACCCTACCTGTGACTTGAATGAGAGAGGATTTACTACTGTGGTTCAACAACTGAATTTTAGGAGTCTGTGTGTTCTAGCAGCTTAGCCTATCATAAGGCTCTCTACATCTACCAAACCTACATCTCTCTCCCTTACATGTCCCTGTAGAATCTCAGAATATTTTCTTAACAGATGAGGGAATATGGGCTGGGAAGGATGGAGTAGCAAGGTTACATAGTAAATGGTATGGCTTGTTATTCAATCTGTTTCATTCCCCCCATTGAATATATAACCCATAACAAAGATTTAAAAAATCATGATTATCTTAATAATTTGAATTTTTAGGAAAGATGCGAAGAAGAAAATTTTCTTCCCTTTTCCCAGGCAGACGATCAACCTGAGGCAACATTTTGAAAAAGATGTTTTGCCTTTTGCTCTCCCTCCCCAATTCTTTCTGCACCTTCTCTCTCTGTGTCTCGGTGTCTCTGTCTCTCTCCCCCTTTCCGTGCATTACTGCCATCATGCTGCCCTCCCCATCCCAGTCCCAGACACCCGACTCTAAAATGATCGGTTTTTGACTCTCCAGTCAAAAACCCCATTTCCGCACGCAGCCAAAATGAGCTTCCTGCCAGGAAGAAAACAATTGGAAGGAAGAAATCTGCTGGGGAAGGGTAGCACACAATTCTCCTGAAGGGCGTGCTTTTTAAAATAGTTAACATGCGTGCTTTCACGTTTACTTGTGGAATTTAAAACAGCTCCAGGAAGGTCTAGTGACATTTTTCAGGCACTGAGGGAAGTGGATGGTGAGTGGGACTGAGGATCCTGTAAAGGGAGGGCAATGCTGTTATTCACAGGCAGGGGACCTCTGGTGTCTCCTTCTGCCCTCAAGTGTGATCACAGGTCTCTAACTTTTGGAAGAGGGTCAGTGGGAGGCTGGGCAGTGCGGCTGGGACCCAGCCCTACTCACAGAGGTTTGGTCTGTCTGTGAAGGATTTGGTTGCCCAAACAGCACTGCAATGTCCCCAGTATATTAGAGCAAGTGCTGATAATTCCTAAATGATGTAATGGCCCTATGGAAATTTAGCACAAGGCATTTTTAAATGTAAATGCTTCTTGCTCATTTGCACATATAACTTACTAGAGTCAATCCTATTGACTTCTTCTGAACTCTATCCACAGAACCTGAGGGCAGAATTAGAGGGATTTATGCATGGCACAGACAGACTTATTTTTTGAGCTTGGTTCGTGTGTATTGATAGTTTTCTAAGGTTATGTCTACCTAATGCCCAAAACAAGCAAGCAATTAGTAAGCAAATTCAGGCAGAAAACAGGGAAAAACAATGTGGTCCTTTTGTTTGCCTCAGCGGACAGGTTAGCTTGGTTAAAACTATCAGCCAGATATTTGTGATATCTGTGACACTCCTGAAAAACTGAAATGCACACAGGAAGTTCCCAAATTAAATAAGATTATTTATTTTTCTGTATCTAAGACCTTATCCTTGAAACACAGGGAGAGGTGACAAGTGTTCTGGGTTGTCCCCTTTCATTACTCAGTGTCTCTCAGGAGCTAGAGTGTTCTTATTGGCTACTCTGTCTCTATAGTGTGGTTGGGTAATCTACAAGGCCTTGCCACTTTTTCACACTCAATAAATGTCTAAGTAGATGGTGGCATTTTGCATGTGTCAACTTGTCCCAGAGGGGGCTCCAATATATTTTCCTCACAAAAACTGGTATTTTGAGCTTCACTTTGAGTTGACAACGTTGCACATCTTAGTGCGAGGAGTAGGTCACTGCTGCAACTAAAAGTAGAGTATCAGCAATTGTCCTTAAATGAAGGGGAGGGGGTGGAGCCTCGGATCTCGCCTTCCACGGGTATGTCACTAGCACTTAGCATTGGCCTCAGGCTAGGTCCTCAGCAGTGATCTGAAGGTCAAACCTTACTTAGAATAAAAACCTTAATCTCCGATAGGAGGTTTTTCCGAGAGCAGTTGTGAGTTTATATGAATCATGTCTCTGTGAAGCACTAACGGCTATCTCCTCTCGGGTGGTTAGAGAGAGTGATGGAAACTCCCAACTGTTGAATGTGGCCTAAGTGGCGGTCCCTGTGCCAGGCCTTTTATATACACTTTCTACTCTGGTTTTCAACACTGACCGTCTAACGTAAGTAACCATTTTATAGCCACGGGAGCTGAGGTTTAGAGAGAGTTAACCATATAGCGCCCCATGGCTGAGCCTGCTTCAAAGCCTGAGCCCTCTGCATTTCACCAAAATGGTAGTTCCTATTTAGAAAATATGTGGGGTGCCCAATAGAATCTAATATGCTGCTTAAAAATGCAAAAGCTAATAACTTTTACTGAAAATTTATTTTGGAACTAAGTGAAGAATAGGCTATTTTGACCTAATCATAGGAGGACACTATGGGGCTGGCTGTAGCTCAAAGCTAGTTCTCCGATGTTCTGAATTTGTCATCATCACATAAACTTTTCTCAGCATTTGAAACTATGAGGACTTAATGGGATCTTCGGTTCATCCGGACCTGCCGTGCTTGTCTACTTTGTCACAGCAATGTGGCACGTGGTTACTTGTTATTCAAGATGTCTTTTTTCTGACTGTTTGACACACTGGTTAGAACATTTTCATGACTCATTTCCTGCATAAGCTGGTTAACCCTGTCCCGTTTGAAGACCGCAGAAGACCTTCACCGGTCAGCCACCTGCTCACTAATGCCTTCCCCGGGCCACAGTGGGTGTCACGTGAGAGAGGTGGGGACTTGGTAGATGTTCATCCACTCTAATGGAGAAAATGTTCTCAGCCTATGTCCCATTAGCTGGTTAGTGACCTTGTACTGGTAAGGAAGAGACAGTGGCCTAATTAATTGCACAAGATACACCCAGAGCAGGAAGGAGATATACCACCACGGGAGCGGGAGGGAACCCTGGACTCCGCGGGAGGGGCTGAGAACAGGAAGGCCTGGCAAGGAATGCTTGACAACGTGATGGCGTCATCTGGGCTGTCGCTCTCTGGAAGGATGAACAAAGGAAGAGACAAGGAGAGAAAGAGTCCTGTCAGGAATTCCCTGGCGGTCCAGGGGTTAGGACCTGGCGCTTTCACTGCCAAGCCCGGGGTTCGATCCTTGGTCGGGGAACTAAGATCCCCTCAAGCCAAGAAAAGAAACAGTCCTGTTGCTTAGAAGACTCAGACTCTCAGACAACCCTTGTACATACATTTAAAGAAATTTTTTCCTGAGCTGAAGTCAAGCCTGATTCTTTTTTTTTTTTTTTTTTTGCGGTACACGGGCCTCTCACTGTTGTGGCCTCTCCCGTTGCGGAGCACAGGCTCCGGACGCGCAGGCTCAGCGGCCATGGCTCGCGGGCCCAGAGGCTCCGCGGCATGTGGGGTCTTCCCGGACCGGGGCACGAACCCGCGTGCCCTGCATCGGCAGGCGGACTCTCAACCACTGCGCCACCAGGGAAGCCCCAAGCCTGATTCTTGATTCAAATCATTTGGCTCATATAAAAGTCCCAGGGTTTTTAATGAGATCTTAGGTCTTTAACTGGAAATCATAAACATCCATCCAACACAAAGCAAGCAAAGATTTGAAAAATAGTTTCATATCCGAATGCTACTGTTGAGGAAGTATTAACAATGTTTACTGTTATGAATGCTCAGGGAAGGGTTTTTTAGCCAGAAGTGAGTAGGTAAAAAATATTTTCTTTTATTTCAAAAACAAAAGTCTTTATTTGTTGATCTCTTTCCTTAAATTTATTGTTGCTTAGCTCCCACCTGGGCAAACATGGTCTGAGAGCTGCCTTTGGGGTCAATTCTGGATTCAGAAGTTCCCAGGCTGATAGAACAGGAATGGATAGTCCTTAAGTGAAATTTTAGTGAAATGTACAATTTTAGTTGCATAGACATTGTTGTAGGTTGTTCATTCATTTGCCTATTCATCTGTCAATTATTTGTGGAAGGTTCAAGTAGTGGGCTGGGTGCTGAGGTACAGAGTGAATGAAACAGATAAGTATTGGGCCTCACAAAGCTCCCTGTCTAGAGGGGCACACAGGCAGGCAAACCAAAAATCATGGTAGAATGTGATGGGTGCTAGGGGAGGAGAAGTATTGGGTGTTACGGAAACAGAGGAGAGGGACATCAACCCAGACTTGAGGAGTTACAAGGTTTCCTACAGGAAGTGATGTCTAAGCCAAGATCTGAAGGATAAAAGGTATTAGCTGAGTAAAAGAGTGAGGGGTGGGGCTGTGTGTGCGGAAAGGGGTCCAGACAGATGGAGAGCCTGCGTGAACAGGGAAAGAATTCCACATACTCGAGGAACTGGAGGAGATTCTGTAACTGGGTAAACATTGCTGTGCTGATCAGACGGCAAGGGGAAGGACAAGAAGCAATGGACTTGAGGATATGGGGAGGGGGAAGGGTAAGCTGTGACAAAGTGAGAGAGTGGCACTGACATATATACACTACCAAATGTAAGGTAGATAGCTAGTGGGAAGCAGCCGCAGAGCACAGGGAGATCAGCTCGGTGCTCTGTGACCACCTAGAGGGGTGGGATAGGGAGGGTGGGAGGGAGGGAGACGCGAGGGGGAAGGGGAAGGGATATGGGAACATATATGTGTGTGTGACTGATTCACTTTGTTATGAAGCAGAAACTAGCACACCATTGTAAAGCAGTTATACTCCAATAAAGATGTAAAAGAAAAAACAACACAAAATAAAAATTGAAGTTCTTCAACTTGAATGCTAAAAAAAAAAAAAAAGGAAGCAAGCCTGGCACCCAAGGGGGTCCAAAGCAGAACAGAATAAGGTGAGAGGGATGGATTGAAGAGAGAGGTTCAGAACAGAAACCACAAATTGTGATTATGTTCTGGGATGCACTTCTCAAACTTTCACATGCATGCGAATTGCCTGGGGATTTTGTTAGAAAGCAGATTCGGATTCAGCATTTCTAAAGAGACCCCAAGTGATGTCCTAGCTGCTGGTCCCTGGACCACACTTTTGGGTTTGAAGGATCAACAAAGCATGGAAGTGTCCCTTTTACATGGTGGCTGGTAGTTATTGTGGGAACGCTATGGCTTAATAGCGTTCCATTAATTTGGGTGGTCATAGACACAGAGTCCTGTTCCTAGGCACTGCTGAAAAAATAACCTTGACTCTTCACTTTCATGAATTCCACTTATGTTTTCTTCCTGGGTATAACTGATAAATCAACTGGGAAGGCCACTTCTTGGTCAAAGTCTCAGACTGGCTCTGACAATGGCCTGATTGGTGGCTCACCAAAAAGACACTGAGAAAGGTTGTCACCTACACCTGGGCAGTGGTCCTTAAGCTGTCCTTCTGTAGAACACTGAGGTTCTATACACTATTTCCCAGAACTTGAATAGTAATGGCAGTCTTTTTACCATTAAGGGGGAAAAAACTGAATGCTAATGGGAAAGTTTTCTTAAAGTTTTACTTCCAGGCCTTTCTCTCAGTTCTTTGGTGCCAGCAGCTGTCTGAATGCTAATGAGTGCTGGGGACGATCAAATGAGCGACAAGCAACATTAGTAGCAAAGCCTGGCCACCCTTGGTGTTGTTGTCTTTATGGCTATGTAAACTCTTGGATGAGGTTTTATATTATATCCATACACTGAGGTCACATTTCCCCGGTTAAAAACCCTTCCTAGTTTATGCAATAGGACACATCAGGGGTGCAATGTCTCTTCAAACTGCAACAGAAATGGACAAATTGGAGAATTATGTCCTGTGACCCACCGTTGGGGCCCTTGAACCTGCCCGGGTGCTTCAGGGCCTCCGTTCCGTCCGGATCAGCACAGCAGCTCTGCATGGAGCCTCTGAAGCCCAGTAGGCTAAAGTCGCCAGCCACGGTGGTTTCAGGAAGGCTGCCGGGGCTCAACTGGGCTTGGTTTTTCCTCTCCTTCAGCAATTCCCGGCTCTTATTTAGTTTTAAATTAAATCAAAATTGCAGCACATGGATTTGAATTAAAACAAGAGGCCCGATCTTTGTAATATGCACCACATCAATAGGAAAGCTAATTTGTGCAAAGCACATCTCCTCCTTTAATTTAAACCACAGAGCTCTGCTTCTCCGGTTTCAAGGGAGCTGAGAACTGGGCAGGGCAGCTCACCCCAGGCACTAACTACGGCTGTGCTGAGAGGGACAGGAACAGTTTCAGGGGAGCTTAGCGGTCCTCTTAAGCCCTTTGTTCCGGGTGTCACATGATACAGCAGAACAGTTGTGAACTCCTGGCCTTGAATTTAAAGAAGGTCTGAAAATGTCTCAGGGTAGACTTCCCCAACTGACTCTTAACTGCAACCTAGCTACCAAAAACAGAAATTGCGTTATTAAAAGCTTCTCAAGGCAAATGAAGCAGAGAGACCACACTGCTCCTGACCTTGAGACCTCATTTTAAGGTTCCAAGGCTGCATGTGTGTGGATTACTAGATTACACAAAACCAATCGGGTAGGGTCTGTGCTAGGTGAGAAATTCAATCTGGGTCCTGACAGTTGCTTCGCTCAGTTTAACTGGCTCTAGAGGCCAAAGGTGGAGACGGTGGGGGTGCGGGGGCTGGGGAGGGCACAGGGTGGTGGAAGTGGCAGTAAGGTCATCAATGAACAATGTGTGCTTTGCTCAAAAACACTGCTGTACCCCAGCCATCTACACAGCTCCATGCCTTGCTTCAATGCTCACTGCCGGTAGTGTGTGCTCCCCAACAGGAGGTAAGTAACAAGCAGCTGGATCCCTCTGCAAACTGTCACCTCCAGGTGCATCCAGATTTGGAAACAGGTCTGATTCAGGTTTTATGGGGCCTGAAACTTACACATTTTTGGATCCTCTTTAAGAAAAATGATACAAAAACACCTTTCACAAATTTTATATACCATTAGGACACACTGCTAGCGCCCATCCCAGGGTCTTGGAAGGGGGACACGGGGAGCTTAAAACTGAAGCTTCTTTAACTTTACAACTAAATCCACTTCTGCTTGAAATACATCACCAGTTCTCTACCTGCCCAGTGCAAAAAGGCATGTACAAGGTGAGGGTAAAGTTGATGGAAAAGGCTTTGTCAAATAGTAGGTGTAATTGACTAAGACAGAAATTCTGGTTCTTATTTGATTGGTCTTTGAAACATCTGTGGTGCATCGGCTTAGGGAACCAAGCTTGGCCCAAAGCCAAGTTCTCTCTCTTAGCCTGCAAGCCACCTTAAGGGCAGGGTTCTCATCGCTGTCTTTGTTCACCCAAATACCTACCAAAGAGAGCCTGTCAGGGAGTGTCTGCTGAATGAGTAGCTGGGTGACTGATCGAGGGATTGTGTAAATAAATTCACGCTCCCATTTTAGATCGAGGGTCATTGTTGTTTATCTTCTCCAGAGGACTCTTTGAAAAATGTTTTAAGTTATGTAAAGAAAGGCTCCATCTAAATTTATTAGTGAAGCATGGACAAGTGGTTTCCACCAGACAGCTTCCAAACTTATCCTTCTTACTGGATGACCAAAACCACTCTAGACATAATTAAGAGCATTAAACTACATTATAATGCAAGTATTCTTTAAGGGGTTTGGCTGTGTCTTCTGGCTTCAGCAGCTGTTGTGCCCACACACCCAGAAAAGGCTAGACAGTGTGTTATTTGATCTGCTTTTTCACTTCCTCCTCAGGCTTACATTACCTTACGTTGACCTTTTAAATTCTGTACTTCCTGGCAAATATATTTAAAACTTTAGGTCCTGAGTGAGGTATGGCATATCAGAATTCATGCAGAAAATCAAAGCCCAGTCTGGACCATTCTTTTGAAGAAAAATACTGCCCTGCACATGGTGAACTCCATTGGTCCTTCCTACACTCTGAAGGGAGTCAGTGGGTGCAGTGTAGAACCTGAGACTATGGCTGGGAGGGGTGTCACCCACGTGTGTGGTTTACTGTGAACAGGATCGGGGTCAGGTTTTCATGAGAGACATGTTAAGACATGCTGGAGTTGGCCTGGGCTAGGAAGGGCACGGTTTTGATTTAACTTTTGTTCTCATGACCTTGAGGGTAAATCTGAAGTTGTGTCAAGACAGATGAGAAGGCTCTAAATTCAAAGTCAAGAGGCCTGGGTTCAAGTCTCAATTTCATCTCTTATGAGTTGTCAGATCGTGAGCAAGATACTCAAAAACTCTCCATGTCTTTCTCTCTCTCTTTCTTTTTTGTAATCTGCAGGAAGAGACCAAGAGCGCCTATCTTATCTTGCCCTGGCTATGAGTCTCAAAACATTACCCACAAAAGGTCTTAGAAAGGTATAAAGTGACTTTGGAGTTGAGCATCTATGATTCCATTACATAACCATATAACATTATAATCTCCTCATTTTTAAGAAGACAGCTTTTTAGTGGAAAATCCAATGTTCTTAATGCTAGGAACTAGCAGATGGATATTCCCTTGAATTAAACTATTAATGTCAATCCCATTAAAGTGATGGGGTTATTATTTTTCTTCTAGAGGATGAAGATGATCTAGAACAGGGCCAGATAGTAAATATTTTAGGTTTTGTGGGCCATACAATTTCTGTTGCAACATTCGCCTCTGCTCTTAGAGCACAAAAGGCAGCCACAGACAATATGTAAACAGAGGGGTATAGCTGTGTTCCAACTTTAGTTACAAAATTCCTGTGGGCTAGATTTGGTTCAAAGGCCATAGTTTGCTGACTCTCTGATTTAGGATATCATAAAGGTATCACCGAATTCTGGGCTTCCGCACATCCCCTGGTCATACACACCATACTGCTGGCCTCAGTTTTTAATGCAGCTCCAATCCAACAGCTAAGCAAACATAGAAGGTGCCAAATCCAGAAAGCCACGAGGTTATTTGGGCAGACACTTCACATCCCAACATGGCTATCTAAACCTTGCACTTCTCTCACAATCTTCTTTGTAAAAAAAAGCATTGTTTAAAATATAATCTCCAAGTTTTAAGAATAAACCACCATTCTCCAGAGTAAAGCTACTGATATCTTGATGGGAACGAAGGAAAAGTGCTTCCCAACTCCTAGAAATGCTTTGCAAAAGTGCAACCCAGTGCCGACTTCTTATTTATGTGATCCAATTTGCCTTTTGTTTTCCCACAATGGAGTCAATCATTACCAAAGTTCATCACTGCTCTAAGTCAAAGATCACCTATCGGTACGAATTATCCTCTGTATGACTCCCTCTCTCACCCCGCCGGCATGTCTGGAAACGTAGAGCAGCACTGTCCGAGGCCTACAGAAGGACATTTTTAAACTCTGGGTCTCCATTTGCCAGTACTTGATTACATGACTCATTCTCAGCCTGAGAGCTCCCACCCTTTACTGTGTGGAACAGGCTAGGAGGGACCTGAAGGTGAAGCAAGCCTTTTATTCCTACTACTACGTCTAAAAATGTGGATCTGGGACACTTAGTTGGGTTTGAGGTGAAGTCTCACAGACCTGGGGTTAGGGATGAGTTCATCCTTGGCCAAGTTACTTGACCTCTTTGAGATCCTGAACCTCAGTTTTTCCATATACAAAATGGGTTAATATCTGCTTTATAGGATTGATATATAGTGAGTGGCAAACAGCAGATACTCAATAAATGATAGTTTTCCTCACTCTTTCCATATCTCCCTGAATACCCCAAATTTTGTTTGCTCTATTCTGAAGCAGTTTTGTTTTACTCTCATGCATCTTCCAATGAACTACCTCTGAGTGTAATATAAGTGCACAAATACATAGAAGGCATGTAAGGGGAAAGGTCTCCAAACAAGAAAAGGCTGATGGTAGGAAAATTAATTGAACAGAGAGAAACAGAATCCCCAGGGTAGTTCAGGGTCAGCAAATTCATTTTGTTTATTTTCTTTGGGAAAAAAAGAGCCTTCAGGTATGGTTTGAGAGCAGAGATCCTGTTGATCTCATCCACATGTGCCTAGAACGGCTCTTGGCATTTGGTGGGAGTGCAATTAATACTTGTTTTCTCAACTAATAACTGATCATACTTAGATATGATTTGCTTTTGTATTAACCATAAGAAGTTGCTGGAGCTTGGCATTAGAGAAGGAGCAGGGTTTCTAAAGAGAAGGAGCTTTAACACTGAACAAAAATGGTACCATTTACACACTATTTACCTGCAAGTATGCAATTTATGAAATTATTAAATTATGCAAATTCTCCCAAGTGAAAATTGATCTGAAATAAGTCAGGGGAAAGTCCAATGCCTATTCCAGGCCAGTTTCCGGCAGATACTGAACCTTGAGGCCATTCCAACAAGATTCCCTTTAATTGCATTTCCCTTCTGGAAAAAAAAAAATCCCATTGTTGTTCAGAACTTATGGATATCCACATGGCAGTATGTACAATGGGATAAAGAGAAGTTATGCTTCCCCAGAAGGTCTCTAAGTATCCTCATGGTTGTCCAAGCACTGGGAAATTACGAGAGAAGACGTGCGCTAACACACAGTGTAGTTCACATACCTGAAAACATCATTATGTGCTGAAAGTTCCAGGGGATCTTGTGTTTCCGGCCCAGATTCAGGAGGAAGGAGAGGGGATATATGTTGCATGCTCTGGCTACAAAAATTGCTAGCTGTGGATAAGCACAGGGAAACATTGAGGAAAATGTTGCTGCAATAAGGGTGAGAGTTCTTGAGCTTTAAATATTATGTCCTAAAGCTTCTCTATATTAGGACCCAGAAAACAGGAATAAACATGTCAATACATGTATGTCCAACTTGCTTCCAAAATTCATTTTTCAACGTCAGTTCCTTTCCAGAAACAGTAGAGAACTCTGTCTTCTTTGAACCTATACTCGGTTTAAAATTGTTAACTCAATACCATTTCAATCCCTGTAAATTTTCTCATCATGTTTATGCTGCTGATAACTGACTCTACACTCAGGTCTGCTGCAAAATGTGAGGCAGAGACTGTTCCGAGGCTGTGGTATTGTCCTCTCAAGCAGCACTTTAGAAAGGATAAATGTGCTTCAGCTCACGATTATCATCTTACTTTCCATCAGTTTATACTCCTTAAACCTAGCAAGTTTCACTTATTTTTTTTCTTTTAGTGGATTTAATTTTGAGAGGAACTGCCTGTCTAAATGTATAATACAACTTCTGCTTTAAGAGGTGTTTCACTAAACTCCAAGCTTTCTAGGTTAAAAATCTATGAAAATATTTGTGGTAGTCATCTCTCCTCTTTTGACATCTTGGACTCCTTCCCTGATAGTCTGTCTATTCTAGTTTGTCCTCAAATGGGATGGAGTTATTTGGGAAGAGGGAGCTTCCTTCTAAGATCCAGGTTTCAGATGGAATTTGAAAATTCACTTGACTGCTCAATGAAAAGAGAACCAGAGGTAGGTGCCGGTGCTTAGTTGGACACTGGCTTCCAGAGAGGAGTCGGCTCTCTTGGCTGTTACAATCGTCTGCCTGTGATCCTAGGGGGCATCTGCCCATTTTCCAGGTGGGAACAAGGACAACAGCTGCTGACTGTCCTTGGGGACATGCGCAGTGGCTCAGTATCCTTTCTGATAGACATCCCTTCCTACTGGGAATGCTTATACCCAGACCTAGAGCTAGAAAAGCCCTCTGCATTAAAACTGAAGTCTAGATTTCACCTGTCCTTTTACTTACAGGAAAGGGGCTAGCTTATTAAAATAAACTTACATGTGCACAGTGCTTAAGACATTGAAAGCACATCTATCATGTTAATTTCACTTGATCTTTACTATCTTTTTTTCAAAGTCCTCACTGGAAAAAAAGATTTTACCATCTTGCACTGAAAGTATTTCTGAAGTTCTAAATCCTGGCTGTCTTCTGATACATTCTAATGCAGATTAAATATAAAAAATGGATTGACATACTCTTTATATAAATGATTCATAATTTGAGTTAAACATATTTTGAATATTCAAAAAATGTCATTTTCTTTTAGTTTTTCCCCCTTACTTCCCTCAGTATTTTCCAAACTTTTTATCCTGAACCATAACATTTAATAAAGGCCCCAATTTCTTAGAATAATTTCCACCCCTAATTAGAATTACTTGTCTGCCTTGAATTTGAGCTTTGCAGTAAACCTGAGGAAATACTTTAACAATTTAACAGAATAATCACTAAAGGTAAGTAGTTTGTTCTCTTTTCTCATCACCCATTGTTCTGTATTTCAAAGGATACAAAGGCTCCAAGTATGAAAAGAGCATTAAAGATATGATTCTGGAACGTGAACAGCGCCAGGCCCATGTAACAGAAGATGACGTTCTCAGCCAAGAAGTTCATAAATTCAAACAACTGAAAACAAAACAGAAAACAAAACCCATGAATTATGACTCAGCTTTGAGTCCATTTAATTTCTTGTGACTGTATTTGGTGACTGAATGGTCCTCCTGTAACTGGGAAGGCCATCCTTTGGCCTTCTGCTCAGCCTCTGGCGGGGTGCAGGGGCCCTGCCTATCCTGCCAGGTCAGCTGACTCTACACTGGCTCTCTACCCAGTGACAGATGCTGCAGCCGTGTCAACATCCCACCCTCCTTTCCAACTGCAAGGCTGCCAGAGATACCCCAGGGTGAGATTAACTGGCCTGATCCTCCATGGAACAATTCCTACTAGGACGAAAGAATAGTCCCTGTTACAGAAACTGAAACTACATGATTTGCTTAACGTGTACCATAGTGAACGATGCAAGAATTGTTTAGTAGATACACGTGAGTTCCCAGACCCTGAAGAACTAAATAAAAAAAAGAAAAAAAGAGCTTTATCTAAATTACCTTCCTCAGGCAGGCAGGAAGGGCAAACCTGGAAAACTTAGAAACCTGTAGTGAGGGTGAATGTCGATTATATTTCAATATTAGAATAATCAGTATATTTCAAACTTCAGACAATGCGACTCATTAAATTGACTGATGTAGGTATATCCATTAAATGTCTACAATCTCTAGCTGGTAAAATGGAAATGATTAATCCCAGGGATCAGTTAATTCAGCAAGAACACAATCGAGACATCAAATTCAGTCAGAGGGATAGAGTAATAACATGTTATGCTGAGGGATGCCCCCAAGAGTTATTCTTAGACCATTAACTAAACAATTTAAGTTGAACAAGAAAAGCATTCTCCAAATTCCAGATTAGAAGTGAAAGGGAAATGTGTCCAAGGGCTACAGCAAAGGCAGATTTAGAAGAGATTTTAGTTTATGATCCAGACTATTCATTTGGAAGTTCTGAAACTTCTTTCCCAGACCTACATAAATCACCATGTTAGGTAGACGTCTCTGGAGACATTTCTCTTGATTTTTTAAGGACTCATTATTTTTTCATGTAATGTATTTACAGCCCCACAAATAATGACCAATACCTGTTCACCGACAGCTGACAGAAAGAAAAGCAGAATCTTGTCAGACGCATTATTTAAAACCAGTAATAGAAAGAATGGATTAAAAAAAAAACCACAGCTCTTTTGGTACAGGATGGTCTTTCTGCAGGGGTTAGTGATCGTCAATTATCCTGAGTACTCACTTTACATTCTAGGCCAGCCCATCTAAACAAACACCGTCACTCAAATAACCACAGACAGCTTGAAAATATAGGGGGAAATGTAGGAGATGGGGGACACTTTTCTATCTCATTATGTCTTTACTTTTTCAAAAAGTGAGATTTGGCTGCTGTCTTAATCTGCCATAACATGTCAGGCTGCTATAACAAAATACTATAGATTGGGTGCCTTGAACAACAGAAATTTATTTCTCATAGTTCTGGGTCTGGGAAGTCCAAGATCCAGGTGCTGGCTGATTTAGTTCTGGTGAGGGTCCTCTTCCTGGTTTGCAAACAGCAGCCTACTTGCTGTATCCTTACATGGCAGAGAGAAAGAGAGATCTTCTCTCTTGTGTCTCTTTTTCTGAAGGCACTAATTCCATTCATGAGCACTTCACCCTCATGACCTAATTACCTCCCAAAGGCCCCACCTCCAAATGCCATCACACTGGGGATTAGGACTTCAACAAATGAATTTGAAGGGGATTAAGGGGAGACATTCAGTCCAGAGCAGCTATCCAGTTTTTGACATTAATAATCACATATCAAGGTTAAATTCATAGGGCTTCTCCTTCTCCGGTCCCCATCCCAAGTGTATTTTACTTTAGAGGGGACATTTTGCTGACTAGGATCCATTCAGCCTCTTGTTAGTGGTCATACCCCAATTTGCCTCTGGGGTCCACCTCTTTCCCCACGCTCAGCCCAGCATGTTTGGTTCAGAAATGTGTGTGATGAATTCAGCAGTTATTAGCTGGAGTTAGGACTTCTGATTGTGAGACATTAAAAAAAAAAGTAAGTTAAGGAAACAAAGGATATGTCTGTACACGTATGAATCCATCGTGTATTAACATATACATATACATATACATATACACATAACTTGCACTCCACTTTACAGACGTTTGACATTCCTATTAAATTTTGTTTTTTACCATGAACATGTTACTTTCATAGCTTAAAAAACTGAATTAAATTATAACAAAAATTTTAAAGTGGAATAAAATACTTCCCAAATGTTTTCCTTCTTTAGCCTTGCTTAAGCTCCAACTCTTCATCTTTTTACTTTCAGGAAGTTATCAAGCATTCTTATCTAATCTTTTTCTTATTTTCTTTAAAAGTTGTTCTTGAGTGCAGGAAAATACAAACAACAACCAAAAAAAGCACTTATCTTTTTGTGGAACATCTTTTTCAGTGATCTCTTTATTCACAAATCCATAGATTATATAGACAACATGCATAATGTTACATAAATCTGACCGTATTTTTATATAATTTACTTTAATTAACTCAGTAATATTTCACAAGCCTCTTTCCATGGCAATAAATCTCAATCTACTGAACAATTTTTAATGGCAGCACAATATCCCTTTGTATCTTCATACCCAATTTTATTTCACTGTATCTATTATTACCCATTATTAGACATTTGGTTGTTTCAGATTTTCCCCTTATAAACAGTGCTGCACTGAGCATCTTTATACAAATCTCTCTCCCCAGCTGAGTGATTACTCCTTAGGTGAAATTCCTAGATCTGGGCTACTTCTGTCAAAGGATATATATTAATTTTTCTTTTTCAACATACTACCAGCCTGCCCTTCAGAAAGATTATACCAATTTACATCTCTAATAATGGTGTAGAGGCCGCCCTTTCCTCACACTCTTGCCAAAATTAATTTTTATCAATTTTTAAAAAAACCTTTGACAATCTAATAGACTCACTTATTTTAAATTGTAGATGGTTGTTAGCATTTTAAAAAAGATTCCCTTCATAGCAAGGCAGCAGCACTGAGTAGCACTCCTTTGTCTACTTATATCATGTAACAACATTCCTCTGAATGAACAGGCTTCATAATAACTTCCTTCTCAGGGCACTTAATGAAAATGTGTGGGCAAATTCAACTTTGTGCTTCACATGCAAAAATCTCCTGAAGACGTGTTTCAGAAAGAGAATGTACCTTAAGGCCAAGCTGACAGAAGCAACCAATTTGACCATTAAACCTTCATTGCCTGAGTCTGGCCCAGAGTAGTCAATTACTGAGGGAATAGATTTACTGGTCAATTTTGGAAAAAAGAAAAAAGAACAAACTCCACCCCCAAACCAATAATAATAATAAATGTCAAACTAGTTAATTCAGTATCTAATATGAATAACCTCAAATCTACTTCCTTCCCACTCAGGGTCAATGAAAAATAACTTGAGTCAACATTTTATTTATCCAGTACAGTAAGCAACATTTGTTTTATTTCCCTTAATTCACAGTTTGGGAGCCTGTGGAGGGGACCCAGGTTAAAAGTAATATTTGCTTAGCAGAGCTTTTCTTTAGGACAAAAAAGCACGTTTAATAGGGCAAGCAAGACTAGGGAAATATTTAAACTGCATAAGAGGACAATCTGTGTTTAAAAACTCAGAAAGTTCATGGTAACAATTTACATGTTAAACAACATAATCTGGTCAGCAAACCGTGTTCTCTAAAGACTTATTTGATACTATGTTTTTCAGTTGGTGTTACTTACTGTACTTACTAGAAAGTAAGAAAAAGTCATATCTGTTTTATAAAATATGTTTATTACTAATTCTGATTGACTTTTTCTCCTATTAGTAAAAGAATGAAACAACCATATTACTGTGGTTCATGTACAGAAATATTACAGCAGTTCACTATACCCTGCTTTACTAATACTAATTAAGTTCACATGAACTCCTCAATATGGCTTTTATTTGACTTAAAGTTTGTTTCAACATATTGACTTTCATTTACTTGGCCAAGTAATGCACTGAAATTCATTTCAATTGGGATGTTAAAGAACCTACAAAACTATAATAAAAGTGAAAGGAAAGAAAGAACTAACTATATTATTTTATTTTCCCCATAATTTTGTCCTGGGATTAATTTTTTGTTTGTTTGTTAATAAAATTTGCCCTTATTCCTAACTGGGAGCCTTCTTTAGAGAATATCTCAGATTTCATTTTTTTACACATTATTGGGTATATCTATAACTATTCTGAACAAACTGGAGTACAAGTAAACAATTTTTATTCCTATATTGGGGGATTTGCAAACAAACATTACAATATATTCTATTAAAATTATAAACTTTTGCTCCTGGGATTCTAATATTTGCTTAGTCCCAAGTCCTGAGGAAATCTGTTCAAGGTGAACCCAATAATTCCTGTGGGCTCTACAGGTAGCATAGGACTTGAATTGTGCTGAAGACATGTGACCTTTACCACCAGGACATAAGGGATCTGAAAGCTTTGTAGCCAGTCAAGGTCATGGTTCCCAGAGTGAAGCCTCTCCTTACAAAGCCGAAGATCTATAGTTACAAATAAGTACAAGTGCAATCCTTTGAGATCCTCTTCTAGATTTAGGACACTGTAATAATATCAGTATTACTACTTCTAAAATAGTAATAATGCTAATGGGACTCATTTTTTTAGGACTTAACTTGTGCTAGGGAATGAGTTAAAGGTTTTTGCTTACTTTAAACATTTTTAGCAATTCATGTCATTATAAAAAGAAAACTCATAAATTGATAATATTATTTCTATTTTACAGTTGGGGAAAGTGCACTCAACAATAGTAATGCATTTGCCCACGTAAAGCTCAATAAAGGGAAGAACTGAGTTGTCCTGAGTTTTGTCCAAGGCACATGCCACTTCTGCCAGACTAGGCTGCCTCTCCATTAGACAAGATTCAGGTTCAGGGACAGCAAGAAGTTTGTAATAATAGTATTGGTGAATATTTGTAACACATTACAGTCTGCAAAGTATAGTCTCATACATATATACATCCTGTTTGATCATCAGAGCAACTCTTCCCTAGATATCTTCTAGGGAAGATATCTGTGACTCCGACCACATTGTTTTTCAAGCAAAGAAACCCAAAAGGTAAATTTCCTCGTACCCAACTAGCGGATGCAGGGGGTGACTTGAGGTAGGGGATGCTTATCCCCCCGCAATGTCTATTACCATCTGCTCACCCAAGCCAATTCTTCCAACACTTTTCCTCCTCTCAAAGTACAAAAAGTAAAAACAAAGGTCTTGCCATGCATTTGTAACTTCAAGACAAATCTCCTTCCCATTCACCCCTTTCCCCTTAGAGAAATTCTGGACTTTTCACTGTGCCTTATATAATGATTGTATATGGTTTTATATATATATTACGATACATATATATATCTTGATATCTCTATGTATCTAGGTATCTATGTATCTATCTATGGCCTAAAATAAGACAAACTTCATGCAATGTCTCTGCCCCATTTGCAGGAGGTGGACTCCAAATCCAAGATCAGATTCTTCAAGGTTAGGACTATACAGGCCCTGAAGTAAAGGAGGTTCAGAGAGCTCCTTTACTGAGCTAACCAAGCTGGTGCAAATGATTTTCAATACTTGATTTGGGTATTTTGAGCATGTCGGCTATCTCCCGCGTGGTATAACATCGATTGCTCTCAAGTAATGTCTCGATTTTGTCGCGATCAACTTCAACTGGTCTACCTAACCATGGAGCATCATCGAGCGAGAAATCTCCAGTGCGAAACTTTGCAAACCACTTTGGACATGTTCAATCAGTCACAGCACCTTCTCCATACACTGCACAAATCTTTTTTTGCATCTCAGTTGCGTTTTTACCTTTCTTGAAATAAGAAAGCATAATATGCTGAAAGTGTTGCTATTTTTCTTCCACCTTCAATATTAAAATGGCTACACAAAAATTCACCAATTTTGATGTCTTTTTAAAATGCATGCTGATATGACAGCTGTCACATACAATCTAACAAAATTGTTTCGAATGAAGTTAAAGACAGCTAAGTGCTACTAGAGCCATCTTACAGAAAAAAAAACAAATGAAACTTTTGGCCCACTCAATATTTCTTTGTTTGAGAATTCTTGGGTTCCTTATGCACTCCTGGCTGCTACCCAGCTCTCTCCCATCCCCTGCATTTTTCATTGTTTTCTTTTAAACTTAATTAGACTTTTTAAAAACATGAGAATTTCAAAAGCACAGCCTATAAAAACACAACAGAACACATTTTATGAAGATGAATAGGCATCATTAAGTAAGTAAAGCTAATATAGGAAATAAATGTAGTTACAGCTACAAGGAACTGAGCTTCATTAAACTGAATAAATACTATAGCCAGATTTTCTTGAAATCCTTAAGCTTATAACTTAAGGGGAAGGTTATTTTCTATGAATTTGCTAAATTACTTTAGCCAGTAAACACTGATAATAGTGTTCTTATTTCTGGAGGTTTTCCAGTTTTGATTCTTCCTCTTTGGGGGGCTATTAAGGTAAAAGTGTAGAGTTTTGTAAGGTTGCATTTAAGTTAATACACTATTACGTTAAGAATAACTTCTCAAGTCTGCAACTTCAAAGTTATTATCATGATATTGATCAGGAATATTGGTTCACCAAATAAGACTGGCCTTAGATCTATTTTGATGAATTTAAACACATACACACACACACATGCACATACACAGGCACACCACAATATAGGAACACGAATTTCAAAGGTAGAGTCACCTTGTGATGTATGTAGTCCAGACATCTAGCCAATGCTTGATTGCTCCAACACTCTTGTTAACGGTCTCTCCAGCTTATAACTGAACACAGCCAAAGGCAGAAACCTCACCACTTACCAAGGAAGCAAATGGCATTTTTAGACGTCTGTAACTGTAAGAAAATCTTTCCTTACGTTGAGCTGAAATTTCATTCTCTATCACTTTCAACTACTTCTCCTACTTCTACTTCTTTAGCTCATAAAAAAAATAAGTAAAGCAGGGTATCATTTTATCCCACACAGCTTTGCTCTAACGGCAGAAAGGGGATTTCTATCAGAAGAGTTGCAGTTTAGGCAATTTTACAGTGTAGGCAGCAAATGCCATTTTTCATCCTACAGTCTTGTTAGTCTTGAAAGTAAACATTTTGCTAGGAGTTTGTGGTTGGCATGTGGAGCCTCTAGTCTAGAATACCTGCAAAGGCTTGGGGGGCTAGAGTAACCAGAATTATGTTCAAGTAAGTGTTCTCCAGAAGGATCTTCTCAGCAAATCTAATAGTACTGGCCTTTAGGAAAAAAAAAAAAAAAAAGAGAGATGGCATAACATAATTTCTCCGTGGTTTGGCCGACAAATAAATTAGCTAGTTGAAACAATATATTTTCTTTGAAGAAATTAAAACCATGCTTTTAAAAAATCTCTTAATGAAAAAACCAAGAGAAACATCGATATTGTTAGGCATTGGTATAAAAAAAATTCACACTTCACACATTATCAAAAATTTTAAAGGTCAATATCCCATTTCTTCTACTTTTTCATTTAGCTATTCTTAATCTGTTTTCTTATTCATCTTGTGTGTCTTTTTATCTTTATAATTAGCCTATGCTGAATTCTCTCTTGAGCGGGAGTGTGAAGAATGTACACAAAAAGGAAGATTTCTAATGATGTCATTTCTTTAGGTCTCTGAGTTGAATACCAATACCCCAGCCCTTGCCACTGATCTGAGTGACAACCACCCACAACATGGCTGAGGATATATTGCTCCATCCACCATGAGAATATTGTGCTCTTTCTACATGAAGATTTGGCACTGGCAACATACAGTATATTGAGCCCCAAACACTGTGAGCTGTGTTCGACTTCTTCCTGCCATTCCATTTCCTTGATGAAAGTGTTACAAATGCCTAGGATTAAGGACATTACTCAGTGTTGTTTTATGATCAGCTATTTCACAATGTAATGCATAGAATATCAGGACAAATGCAAAACACTAGAACCAAACCAGTATTCACTGAGAAAGGCTTTGCCTCAGTATTTCAGACTGAGAAGTTGAAGCATGTGTTTGGAATAACACTTAGTTGTAAAGCTAGCTTGAAAATTTCCAGAGATCCTTTGCTTCATGTTCTGTTACACCTAATAAACACTGGCATTTATGTTAGTGCATCTATCATGTTTGAATTCCTTTGATAAACTTTCTGAATTAGATAATTTTGAATAATTTACTGTAATGGTACGACAGTAACCAGAACTTCTCAGAAAAAACTATTTTACCACCCTTACCCCATCTCCTATTTTTGAGGGAAAGTAATTTGAAGGCTAATTCAACTGATTTGCTATCTAACCTGACCAAACTTTGTTCAACTTTTCCTTTTGCTTTGAGGTCATCTCTTGTACAATACATGGAGGTAGGTTTTTCACAATTTAGAATGTAAAGAGGTATATATTTTTTATGTATTTCAATCTGACTTTAAGTCTGATACAAGTATATAACACTTTATATTATATGTAAATAGTAATATTCAAACTCTTAATTTTTTGTTTTCCAGATGGTTAAAGAGTTCATTGATTTGACTGACAAAGAAAATATCACAACGAAGGGTTAAAAAGCATTTTAATTAGGAAGAAGATTTTGAATTGAATTTCTGAACTATGGTGGATTGGATTATGGAAAGGCATTCAATAGAAGGTTTGAAGCTTAGAGTAGAACATTGTGCTAAACCTGATAAGAAATTGGAACATGTGAAAGAGTCTTTATAAATCAGAGAAATCAATGAAAATGAGACAAAAATATATGACAATTGAATAATGCCATGTAATTAGAAAACAGCTGCCAAATGATTTTTATGAAGGCACGAATATCACTAAATCAATAGCTGATGAAAATTAAGTTTGCTTGACTTGTTTCTTTGTAATGGAGAGTTAAAATGTAGTGAATGTAGATTGTCAGTGCTTGTACTGAACTCCAGAAAACTCTTATTTTACACTGATTAACTTTGTTGAGCTTCTTTTTCAGCAAGATTTATAAAGCCCCCTCCCTGAAGCCTCTTTGTATTGAAGCTACTGCACACCCTTAACAATATAAGTAAAATGTCAAAAATTATGAATGATTACAGTACATGAATGTATTTCTCTTTGTTTCCAAGGAAGGCAATTATATTTTCACATAAAAACCAGGCATGCATAAATCGATTCTGTATGAGAGTTTTAGCTTTGACTTACTTTGGTGGTTTGGAGCTAATTTTATTTTTGTTCCAAACTCTTTGGGTATTTCAGAGTTACCACACAAAGATCCCTCAGAAAGTTCTCTTGGGCTACATGTGTATTTTCAGTGATGTTCAGAATGAGTTTGTATGCAAAACAAATCATATTCAAATACCGAGGGAAAGACTCAGCTGTAGATGTGCACTAGAAGATCTTAATCAGTCTCTACTCTCTAGTTTAACCCTCCATTCCTTCTTACCACATAAATTTTTAGGCTTAATGAGAGTCAGTTCCACTTGTTCCAAAGTCTGTTTATCTTTGCTTTAAATTGGTATTTGTAATTGCTAATTTAACTACGTAGATTAAGTGTGACTATGAAAGAAAGAGTTGATGTTTTTCAAAACTAAGTTAAATATGTAGAAAAAACTTGGTAAAATTTAGTTGCATAGAAAATGATACTAAATTAGTGGTAAGCAGGACAACTATAAAACGTTTAAATACAGAAAAATTCTTAACGTATATGCTTTGCTGATGTCTTTAATTCTTGGCTCTGAACTAAACACACAGAAATAGAAACTGGAAGTTCTGGTAGATATATTTTGGGTGTGCTTTGTGCAAGAAAGGCATCCTAGAACCCTAAGATTCAAAGAAAAAGCATTGAATCTTTATCAAAAGATTGGCAAATTAATATGCATTTATGTAAGTGACGATTAAATGTTGGAGGTATTTGTGTCATTTTAAAATGACTCCTTGCTTTAACTGACTTTTCCATTAATTGACTGATGCTAATTTTGTTTTAGATAAAAGTGGTGCCTGTTTTTCTCTCTTTTAACACTTTTTTGTATTTAATATTTCCATTTGATTATTTTTTCCAACATCTTGTACCTGTTCCAAATTACTAATATTCTTCTTTATCTCTTTAAGGATACTAATTATGCGTATTTTAAATTGTTGGCTTGCCGTTTCCAATAGTTTTGCTTCTTGTGGTCTATGTCCAGATTTTGGTCTCTGTTTTAAGTGGTTGTGCTTTTTTGGGCATTTTGTTATTTTGGCCTGTGAGCCCATATCTTCCTGGGGTCAATCCTGTCTGCCAATGTTACGAGGAAATGTTACGAGGGACACACACTAGAGTTCCTTCAGTGATTTTTAGGAGATGCGCAGGGATGAGCTCCAGGGTGGAGGAAGCCCTCAGCACCATCAAACTTTTGATCACCCCCCAAAACTGAATTGGTTTCACTCCTCTGGTAGTTCGTCTGTCAGGGATTCACCCTTAAACCCTTAGAACATAGCAACACTGGGAAGAGGCAGAGTCTCTCTAGGTCATTTTCCATCATCCTGAGGGTTTGGAGGCACAGGAGATGGAGGACAGAGGATGCTCAAAGGCAGGGCAACTGGTCATCCTGCACTTTTATCAACTTCTTCACTGCCCAGATGCTACTTCCAGGGCTACCACGATGGATGCTCTAGGCTATTGCAATGAGGCGGGTGAAGATAACCCCAAAACAATAAGGGCAAGAGGCAGGTGCAGAAGTTAAAATCTCTAACTGATTCTCTCTTCCGACTCCTGCTTTCGCTGCTGTCCAGGTGTGGCCATCCTTCATACCACTTTGACCACCTCTGGCCTCTCCAGGTGTTCTTATAGTTTTTATTACTTGCTTGGTTCCATGTTTTCTCTCAATCATGTAGTTTCTCCAGGTTTCATTTGGGAAGAAGGAGCCAGCAGCTGAAGCTAGTTTGCTATCTTGTCATCACTGAGTTTTGTATTATTTTTAAAGTTAAAGTTGCTGATTGAGAATGATAAATGGTATTGAAGTGTTCTCCTCCATAGGGGTTTCTGAGTTTAATTTGAATCAAACTACTGAAAAGCCTGCTTAAGGCAAAACTGGGGATATGAGGTTGTCTATGGCCTATGCCCTCGGCCTCTCTGCGTGTGGCACTTCCTCCCTTTCCATGGGTGAGGAAATCATATGTTTCAGACTTTTGAGGACCGACCTATTTTCAGACACTTCGTTCTTTTGTCCCCATCTAAGTACTATTGTGCTTTTCTATCCTCTATTCTATTTTTGGTTTGGAAAACAAAGTAACTGTACCCCATGAGATTTCATTCCTTGTACCCCTTATACTTCAGACGCCAAATATCCTAGAATTTTGACTTCTGGAAAATCAAACCAAACATTCAGAAAAATAGATAAGTCACAAACAAGCAATTTCTTAAAGAAGATATACAGAGCTTCCCTGGTGGCGCAGTGGTTGAGAGTCCGCCTGCCGGTGCAGGGGGCGCAGGTTCGAGCCCTGGTCCGGGAGGATCCCACGTGCCGCGGAGCAGCTAGGCCCGTGCGCCACAACTGCTGAGCCTGCTCTCTAGAGCCCGTGAGCCACAGCTCCTGAGCCCATGCGCCTAGAGCCTGTGCTCCGCAACGGGAGAGGCCACCGCAATGAGAGGCCCGTGCACCGCCATGAATAGTAGCCCCTGCTCGCCGCAACTAGAGAAAGCCCGAGCACAGCAATGAAGACCCAAATAAACGTAGCCAAAAATAAATAAAATAAATAAATTTTAAGAAGATATACAGATGACCCCAAAACTAATCTGTAAGTTTCAGAAGGGCGCCTAGCACACTTGTTGTGTTTGTCACTGAACACCAACTCCCAGCAGAGAGCTTAGCATATCATAATGCTCAATAAATATCTATTGAATAAACAAAGTGAATAAAAAGGGAACTCTAAGGAATTGCCTGTGTCACTGTAAGTTTGCACAATCTTCCTTCATGGAAGTTTAGGAAAAATATAATAAAATTTATAAGATGTAAAACCTTGATCTGAACAATTCTACTTCTTGGAATTTTTCCTAAGCAAATAATGTGACAAGTATACATAGATTACATCAAGATGTTCATTCCTTAAAATAAAAAGATATGGAAGACAACCAAAACATACATCAAAAGAAGAATACTTAAACAATTTAAAAGGGATTACACTTCTGAAGGTTCACTGCCATGTATGATGTTTCCTATGGCTTTTTACCAGATACATTTTATCAGATAAAGGAAATTCTTCCCTTCTATACTTTGCCAGGAATTTTTAAAATAAATATTTGTTGAATCTTTCATATCCAATGCTTTTTTAAAATCTACTGAGATATTTTCTTTTCATTTGTTTATGTGGCAAATTATACTTACAATATTTTAATATTAGAGCATACTTACATTCCTGGGACAAACCCAGCTCAGTCATAACGTACTTTTGTTTTACACTGATGAATATGGATTGCTGATATTGCTTTCACAATCTTTGTATCTATGTCCATAAGTGAGATTGGCACACACGTTTCATTTTTATTACTGCCATTGACTGGTTGTTATTTCAGGAGTATTATAAGAGTGTCATTAAATGACTTGGGAAGCATTCCTCCTTTATCTTTTTTCTTAAAAGGTAAGTATAAAATTGAATGATCTGTTTCTTGAAAGTTAGATAGAACTCACCTATGAAACAATCTGGGCCTTGTTTTTTTTTTGGTGAATGGATTTTTAGCAACTGATTCAATTTCTTTAATGATTACAGGTCTACTTAATTCTTTTTCCCCTTCAGACAGTTTTTTTTTTTTTTTCGAGTATCACAATGTTTACTGACAGATACAAGTATATAAAATCAGGGCATGAACATGACTTGATAAATTAAGTAGACTTAATTTCAATACTATAATAAGAGGGACCAATTCAAATTCTCACCATTTGTTTCACACCCACAAAGACCACTTCAAGGGCATTTAGGATCTCTCAAAACTGACCAGTTTTGTGCAAGTAAACCATGTTTCTTTTAAAAAGACTTGTGCACTTGCCCAGGCTCAAGGATATTAAAATCTAGCACATAAAGCCCATTACTAGAGGTAGAAATACAGGCAATATACTATTATGGCAGCAACCATCAATTACAGTTAAGAATTTTTCTGTAACAACCAGATGGATAATCAAATATTGCAACAACTCAAGTATTACTGAGCAGAGTGCATTTCTACAGTATTCAGTGTTGCTATTCAGTTTTCTAACTTAAAACAGCCTACGATAACTAGCAGCAAAGAAGGTCCTTGCAATAGACTGCCTCTGCTTGAGAACTTGATGTAATTATTGCATGCTGCTAATATACTATCTAAACATTAAAGATACTCCTAAAATATTTGATGGTAGACTATGATTAAGACATTACACTACAAAAAGACCTTACGCAGAAAGAAATCCTAACTGACGTGCTTCTGCTTTAAATATTGTGAAAATGCTACAGCAGAATGAATTTTCGTAGTGGTTAGGTCAAATGGAGTTACATCATAGCAACAGTATGTTTTGCACGATTTAAGGCTTTGGCTGTTTTTTTAGTCAGCTTCTTCCTCTGATTCTTCTTCAGCAGTTTCTAGCCAGGTTAGCCACTGATTCACCTGGAACAAAGCCTTGTGTTTCCCTGGAAACTCATGGGTTATATCTTCTTTCCAAGCCAAGAAAGCTTCTTCTTCAATACTCTCCATGTCATAGAAGTGAACAAAAAAGTGAAGTAACATGGCTTTCGGGAAGTTGCTATTGTAGCAGTGTACCTGAAGAGCATAGAGAGCACTGGCTTGTAGATCAACGTGATCATGAAGGAATTTCTGCATTACTGGCTTGGAGGAAAGAAGCAGTCGTTTTTCCTGCTCTAACTATTCTTTGGAAGGAGCAGAGGAAGGATCTGTTTCATCACTGGGTGGGTTTACTTCACTAGAAACGTACTGTAAGAAGCTAGTCATTAAGATGTTCACAAATCCTTTATCTATATGAAGTTTGGGAGAGATGTTATCTTTAATCCACTTATATATGGTTTGAGGAGATGGATCCAACTTTATTTAACTTTAACAGTTCCTTCTCCAATTGGAGGAGTGGGAGTAAGAAACTGTCCCTTTCCTTCCAAGATCTCCAATATGCGGTCCTTATTCTGATCAATTTCTGGGAGCATTTTTTGCATATTGACTTGCTTTGTTGGAAGAGCTCTGCTGACCATTCTCGATCTTGTAATTTAGTTAAATGCTGAAGACAAAGTAAGAAGAGAGGAAAACGGGTGCCACTTTCCAGTGGTTGAGCTAGTTCTGAAATGCTCACCCGCTCCGAAATGATAGCATGAGCTGCAAACTGTGCTAAATATGATTTCACCAAGGGGATGTGAACCTCCAGTTTGGGGCACTGGTCCAGTACCTTCAGGAAAGCCTGCATGAGGTTGTCACTTGTGGTTATCCCTTTCTGTTTGAGGAAACTGATCAAAGAACTTGCTTTTTCTTGATCTTCATCACTTCTCTCTAGTGAAAGGATGATTACTTTGCTTAACATCTCGGGGAGAAAATGTTTAGGAGCCCTCATCTCTCTTACACCATTGACAGCTTCGTTTACATTTCCACTATTCAAATATTCGGTTACAACAGTTTCAGTTAATTTATGCAGTTCTTCCTTTGATGGTGGTGGCTTTTTACTGGTCTTGGCAGGCTTTTCCTGAATAAGTGGTGGATTAGTTTTGAGACCAAGCTGAGGTGTCTGTCCCGGAGGTGGTGTCTGAGTGCGTGGTGGTTGCGCACTACAGGAGGAATCACAGTTATCTGGCACTGGATTTTTTTTCATTAGGAAAGACTGAGCAGGCCTCAGGCTAATCTCATCTGCATTAAGCTGTCCTTAGAAAACCGAGGTGGCATATCCTTCGGCTGTCCTTGCAGCTGGGATAAGAGTCCCTGACTCTCATTATGGTAGAGCTGGCTTAGCCCCTGGTTTTCATAAACTTGCCTCCCATCTCCCCAAACTGCGATTGCGTGGGAGGCATGATGTGTCCCCCGTTGTCACTGAAGAGTTGGTTTGAACGATGACGCCCCAGGGTGGGTGAAAATCTATCCTGGATAACTCCTAGACCAGTACCAACTCCACTACCTGGCATTTGTCCAAACATATCAGCAAGTCCTCCAAGTGCATCCCTATCCATTTTCATCCTGGGTGGCATGAACCGTCCCTCCAACAAGAGGTCACTTCTCATCCCTTGAGCCATAGGAGCAGGAATAGACACTCCTAGATCTTTTAATGCATCTTGATGGATTTGATTGATCATCTTTAGTCCATTGTCAAGAAAAGCCTTGTGAGGAACTCAGTGGCGTTCTCTCAACTCTACAGTATCCTGCAGCGGCAATTCCTTACTTAACATCAAGGAGCACATTTGGGCAAAGTACTGATCCATTAAGGACTTGGCTCGTTCATAGTCTAACCTAGGTCTCACTATTCTCATTATCTGACAGAGGCACTCTAAATCCTCTCCCATATCTTTGAGTTGGACTCTCTTCTTTTTTTCCAAAAGTATTTTGATGCACTTATGAAGGATAGATTCATGAATAAGATCAAGCCTTCCAAGTTCTCCAGTGAATTTGATGTTCCCCAACATCTTGATCTTAGCAATGGCTCTCTGTTCCTCCTCCGTGGGGAGGAGGGGATTTTCATGCTTATCACAGACATCAACATTTCTGGTTCGGTTTTCCAATTCCTCTTGTAATTTGGAAATTAGGAGGCGTCTGAGTGTTGTGCTTTGCTTCTGTCCCGGTTGACCCTCTGCTGCTGGACCATCAAAGTTTGGTGCATCTTCTGCCAATCGCAGACATAGCTGAGCATACAGTGAGCTATATTTTGGCTCTTCTAGGGCTTTGTCCACCGTCAGCAGTATGACCCCTTTAAGGATGAGTTTAGACTCTACACCCACATTGAGGAACTCAAGGCATAGCTTGTCAAACTTCTCAGGAGTAAGCTGATTCAGTATGCCTCTTACTCTCGTGAAGATTGCATCCTGTCGTTCTTTTTCATATGCAGAGTTGTTTGCTGCGGAGTTGTCATCTCGTCTAGTGCTTGATGCAGGAATCCATTTCTGAGCGTTTTGCCCTGGGGTTTTCCCCAGGAACTCGCTGTTGCCAGCAGTCTTGGGATAGTGCTGAGGTGCACCTTTACTTCTCCTCCGCCCGAAGAAGCACTGAAACGAGAAGCAGCCGCTTCTACCATCACACTCTCCACTTTGGCAGCTTGACAAGGAAGACTCTTCAAAAGAATAATATTAATGGATGGGGTGGGGAGGGAAGGGGATGGGAGAAATGAAAGCCCTTCACCGAGAACTCAGCAGCTGCCACTGCAGCCGTCTCCTCAGGATCCGGTCGTCCGGGACGCGGAAGGGAGGGGGAGGGGAACGGAAAACAAGAAACGGGGAGCCCCTTCAAAGAGTTTTGGTAAGTTATATGGTTCTAGGAAATTGTCCTTTTCACCTAAGTTTTTAGATTTATTTGCATCGATTGTGCATGACATCTTCTTATCTTTTTAACCTCCACAGCACCTATGGTAATGTCCTCCTTTTCTTTTTTAACATTGTTAATTTTGGGGTTTTTTTGCCTTATCCAGATTGTCCATTTTATTGGTTATTTTCAAAGAAACAATTTTTGGCTTTGTTGATCCTCTCTATTGTAGTTTTGCTTTCCATTTCTTTTTTCTTTCCTTTTTACTGCTTTTACCTTTATTTTTTACTTAATTTTGTTCTTTGGACTTGTTCTGCTTGTTCCTTTTCTTAACTCTTAAACTGATATTTTTACTCATTAAATTTAAATTCTTTGTAGTTTTTTTTTTTGCGGTACGTGGGCCTCTCACTGTTGTGGCCTCTCCCATTGCGGAGCACAGGCTCCGGACGCGCAGGCTCAGCGGCCATGGCTCACGGGCCAAGCCCCTTTGTAGTTTTTAACATAAACATTAAAGGATATAAATGGTCTAATTTCATTTCAATACTACATTTAATTAGTTGCAAATTTTGATGTGCAGCTTTAATTGTATTTCTTTGGTAAAATTAAATACAATTAAACAATACATAAATATGCTTAGAAATAATTAGAATATTTCAGATGCTAGAGTCCCCTTTGACTATTCCTCCTGGTCCCTCCCACATCCATCCCATGTAGTCTATTTTTTTTCTAGAAAGGTATTCTCATTAAGATATATTTTTTGTACATGTTTTTCAAAAACAGTATTATTTTGAAAATATGCTGAAGGAAAATATAGTATCATTTTTAAAATTTGCTGGTTGTAGGTTTACATATGACTAATTTAATAGATACTACAAAATAGCCCTCTAAATTAGTATATTTTTTACCTTTTCATGAGCAGTTTATTGGAATATCTGGTTCCCTAAAACCTTAAAACACCTAGCCTGGTCAACTTTTAAAAATTTTGTCAATCTTATGAATATTATATTATTATCGTTTTATTTGTAGCCCTGATTAATAGAGAGTTTGGGCAACTTCTCATGTTTATTGACCAATTGGAATTACTGTTCAATGAATAGCCTATCTTTTTCTTTAACCATTTTCTTTAGATTTTTGTTTAAAATTATTCTTGTTATATATTGAGTAGACAATGTGGAATACTTATAACTATGAAATATAAAAATAGATAATATAACATATCTACACATTCCCCATACTGTTAAAGAAAAAGAACATGGCCTTTATACTTCAGAATTGCTCTCTGCTCCTCTGATCCCATCCCTTCCTTTCTGTCTGTGTGGTAATCACTATGCTAAATTTTGTGTACCTTATGGCCTTGTTCTTTATACTTTTTCTGCAAATTTTAATATCTCTAAACAATATATTATTTTGTTGTTATGTTTTTCAAATTTATATAAATGAAATCACATTGAATATATTGCTCAATATTTTGTTTTTGAGATTCATCGTGTTGTTTTGCTAGAGTTCTGATTCATTCATTTTCCCAGCTGTATGATATAAGAAATGGAAATGCAGTTATCCATTCTACTGTTGATGAACATTTGGGTTGTTTCCAGTTCTTTGCTTTTATAAACGGTGGAGCTTTGACTATTCTTGTACCTGTCTCCTGATGCAGGTATGAAGCACTTAACCAGAGAGTATCTACTTGGAGTGGAACTACTAGGTCAGAAGGGACATCGATCTTTTGCTTTATGGGTACTGTCAAATTGCTTCTCAAATTTACCCTCCCACCAGCAATGTGTAAATGTTCCAGTTGCTCCACACTCTTGCCCAAACTAGGCATTCGCTGATTCATTCATTCATTTATACATTCACTCAACAAAAAGTTATTGAGGACTTACTATGTACCAGCCACTATTCTAGGTGCTGGAAATGCAGTAGTGAACACAACTGACAAAAACACTTGCCTTTTGGAACTTCAATTCTGTAGAGGAGACATTAAACAAGATAAACAACTAAAATATATAGCATATTAGTGATATGAACTAAGGTTAAAAAAATAAAGCAGGAAGGGAGATATAAAATAGCAAGGTTTTTTTCCCCTCCAAGGAGTTCACTCTGCTGCCAGGGAGATGAGAGCCACAGCTGTTAGACAGAAGTCCTGATACTCTTGCCTGCAAGAATGAAGGCGAGAGTTAACGACCCCCCCTCCCCCCCAGGAGAGGGCAAAACCTGATGGAGAAATATTCAGAGTGAAAGTGCAGAGGTCAGAAATGATCTGACGTGCCACGTGGCCAAGACAGGAAGCTAAGTAGGAAGAAGTGGGGTTATTCAGTGTGTTGGCTGAACCACCCCCTTCTTCTCACTGACTTTGTCCCAGAAATTTCAATAGCTCCGGATTATTTTTGGCTTTTGGTTTCCCCTCACTGGAGGCTGAAAAATAATTATCAAGGTGGATGTTGAAATTTTAGATAGTGTCCAATGAAACTATTACTGACTTAAAGTAAAGACAAAGTAAAGATCTAAAATAAAAGTGAAGATGCAAGCCAGGTAGACATTTGGGAGAGAGACAGCCCGATTAGAGCTAGCAGCAACACAAAGGCTCTGAAGAATATCAAGGAACCCAGTGTGGTTGGAACAGAGAAGTAGAATGCAAGAGATCAGAATGAGAGCCATGAACATGGTGCTCTAGGAACTTGAAGGACTTAGTGAAGGATTTTGGCTTTTACTGGGGAAGATGAGAGGCACTGGAGGGTTTTGAGCAACAGAGTGACATGGTTCTGATTATGCTTTAACACCATCATTCTTGCTACTGTGTTGCAAATAGAAGCCAGTGATGAAGTAGAAGGGCCAGTCTGATGGTTACTGTAATAGTCCAGGTGGGAGATGTCAGTGAACCTGGACTACAGTGGCATTGATGGGGCTGGTGAGAGGAGAGAATATTCTGAATATATTTTTAAAATAGAAGTGAGATGATTTGCTGAAGGCCAAAGATGAAGTCAAAGATGACACAAAGATTTTGGCCTAAACAAATAAAATAATCCTAATGAGGTTAATGTCCCTACGAGGTAGGAAGAATTAATAGCCTCATTTAATAAATGAGGAAACCAAAGCCCAAAGAAGTACAGTAACTTGCCCAAGACCAAATAACTATGTATGTGGATCTGGGATTTGAACCCAGCTTGGCTGACTCCAGAATCTGTACTCTTAACCACTCAATTATATATGTTAATTTTTTTCACCCTGGTAGAATGGTTTGAATTCCCTATGTGACCACTGATTTGAACATTTTGTGATATTTTGATGACTATTAGGATTTCTTCTCATATGAAATATCTAATATCTTTGTCTAGTTTTCAAATCAATGGGTAGTTTATCTTTTTCTTATTGATCTGATCTGTAGGAATTCTTTATATATTCTGGAATATATGATCCTTTGGTAGTTATATGTCAAATTGCAAATATTTCCTCTTGTTTATCACTAGCCTTTCTCCTGTTTTTATGATGTCTTTTGATGAACAAATGTTCTTTATTTTAGTGAAGTCAAATAGATTGAACTTTTCCTTTATTTATTTTTTGTACTTTAGAAGTCTTCTGAAATAAAAGGAAAAATTAATCTATGCTGTTAGAGTCAAGATAGTGGTTACTCTTTTGGGGAAGAGCAGGGAGGTGACTGTAAGGGGCATTAGAGAGGCTTTTGAGGTACTGATAATGCTTCTTGACCTGGGTGCTGTTTACACAGTTGAGCTCAGTTCACAAAAATTCAGCAAGCTGTGCACTTATATGTATTTATCCTATGTATACTATAATACTTCAATTAAAAATTTTTTAAGTTAAATCTGACAGTCCCTTCCTTTTAACTCATGAGTTTAGTCCATTTACAGTTTTGTTCACTATTAATGTATTTGATTTTATTTCTACTGTCTGCTTTCAAATTACTCTGACTTTTCTATGCTTTGGGGGTGTTGTTGTTGTTGTTGTTCCCATTTCCTGCCTGCTTTTGTATTGATTGACTTTTTTCCTTCTTTATTTCCCACTGGGTTGGAAGTTATGCATTCTATTATAACATACATATCTTATGTAAAGTGAATTTCTGTTAGTACGCCCTTTCAATAACTAAAATTAAAATGCTTTGATCTGTTTGTGCCTCATTTTACTAATTTACTTTGGGGCTTCCCTGGTGGTGCAGTGGTTGAGAGTCCACCTGCCGATAGGGGACACAGGTTCGTGCCCCGGTCCGGGAAGATCCCACATGCTGTGGAGTGGCTGGGCCCGTGAGCCATGGCCGCTGAGCCTGCGCATCCGGAGCCTGTGTTCCACAACGGGAGAGGCCACAACAGTGAGAGGCCCACATACCGCAAAAAAAAAAGATGGAAGCAAAAATGAGAAAATAAAGTAAATTTTTTTTTTTTTTTTGGTGACATCTTTGTGGCCTTTGTCTAGAATGTGGCTTGCCAAAGATGCTTTGTTTTTGCCAGTTGTTCCACGCATATTTCCAACCTGGACCACATTTTAATTTATATTTTAAGTTTGGGTATTGTGGATATCATAGGCAGTATAAATTTAAACCATAAACTCTCATAAGGTCAAGCCTGAAGTCTAAATTTCTCAGGGGATACATCTTTCCCCACCTAGAACCCACCAATGTTTTCTGAGATATTGTAGATATAGTAGCTCACATGTAGAACTATTTAGGAGACAAGTCTAGCCCAGAAATTAGACTTGAAAATAGTTTAAAATCATTATTTGTATCCTCTTAATTCAATTCCCATTTATTTCCAAATATTGGTTGACTGTTTGCCTTATGTTAAAGATGTGCTAGTCACTGGGGATACAATAAGAAATAAAACGTAATTCTTATTTTCAAGGAAATAATAGTTGGATAGAGAAATTTACAGTCTTGTTACGTAGAAATGGTCAAAACCTAGTATGTGCACCACAAGTTCTCCCTTGTATGCCCATGACAGGTATTTAATTGGTCCCAGCTTTCTTTTCCATTGATTTTGGAAACAGCCATAAAACTCCACCTCTACATCATATTGTCAGTTCATCTGAGTCTTCATATATCATCCTTTCTTGCCTTTCCTGATCTAGAAGAAAGACCTGAAGCATCTAGTATTCCCTCCAATTATAACCAGCTTCCAAGGTCAGAAAAGACTGGGCACCAGGGTGGCATAGAAACAGCCAGATCTAACAAGGATTTCCCTGTGCTACTTTAACACTGCCCTGGATATTTACCTACACTGTGGCACAACCTTGCCACTTCATGCCATTATATTCACTATATTAGAAACTTATAAGAATATAAGAAAGCATAAGTGAAAATATGCTTAAAAATTCAGTAAAACACAACCTAAAAGATTACCCTGAAAAATAGAAAAAAGGTCATAGAAAGAAACAGGATCTGTAAAGTTTCTCATGAGGCCAACTGCCTGCCTCTCGTTACCCACACCTGATTCTCATTGGGCCTGCCCGGATTTCATTTGGCTCTCAGGTCATTGCTTATTTTCATATGGGGGCTACATAACAGGGTCTCTTCCAGTCCCAGAATTCCATGGAGAGAAAAAGAGAAAATGTCAATAATTAATGAACTGTCAGGGAGACACAGCTTCAACACATCCTGAATCATGTAAAAATTCCTACTCTACAGCTCTTAGGCGTGACCAGTGAAAGGCCAGCATTTAACTTTTCTGAATGTATTTTAATATAATGCTTATCTTTGCTTCCAAAACGCACAATTTCATAAGGTAAGAAAAAACTGATATCTAAATTAAAATGAAAAATGCGGATGCGGTGTCTTATTTTTACTTTTCACAAAACTCAACTTTGCAGAACTTCATATTTTTCTTAATTCTTAGAAAAACAAATGAATAAATTTAAAAAACCCATATAATTAATTTTATCAAAACTAACCCCAGTAATCACCCCTCCTAATAATTTGTACCTCTTAGGAACTGTTACACTTAACATCGAGTCATAAAAAGAAAGTGCTGGGTTATAAAGACACAGCTTGAATCCCAGCTCTTTGGTTGCAAGCTGTGTGAAGTTGAAAACTTGAAGCCTCAACATTATTCCATGTAGAATTGGAGAATTTAATACTTACTGTGCAACATTGTTGTTATGTAAACCTTCCGGCAAATATGAGGGGCTCAATGAAGGGTAACTGTTGTCATTATATTTTTCTGTAATCCCCTCAATGTCTAGCACATAGGGATTCTCAATTATTCATCATTGAAAGACAAACAATCATGACAAGATTGTATGTATTGTGTATATCTAAGGTAAGAAGGTAATGAGAAAGAAACAAAATATTTATGGTACATATATTTATTTTGACTTCTGCCACATAAGCTATGTAAAAAGAAGAAAGAGTTGAATATAGATGTCTCCTTTACCCAAGTCAAACAATGAAATCTAACAATAATGTTACATTTCTTTGATATGCTGAAAGGACATGATATTGAGGGGGTCCTTTTTTTTTTTCTTCTGTTTTTGGCCTCACTGTGTGGCTTGTGGGATCTTAGCTCCCCGACCAGGGATGGAACCCTGGGCCCACAGCAGTGAAAGTGCCAGGTCCTAACCACTGGACCACCAGGGAATTCCCTGGGTGGTCCAGGGAATGGATGCCTTAGCAGAGCAGATGGGAAGAGAAGGGAAGACCAGAAAGAAGGAGGAAGACCAGGAGGGGACTGACTCTCTCAGAAACCAAGTAAAGAGGTGGATTGAAGAATGTATCTGTTGTCTATGATGAAAAACCCTGTGCTGAGGAGAAATAGCTAGAAGGGATCAAGAGGCTGAAGACACAGGGGGGAGGAAGATGACTGAAGTCCCTTAGGAGATCCAAGTCCCTGCTCTCACAGGAGAGGAAAAGGATAGAGGCTGAACTGAGATGAAGGATCAAGGTTAATAGATTCCCCATCCAACTAACAGTCTCAGGTATCAAAGTCAAGCTGAAGGCAAGGGTGGCATGGGATTGGAGAATGTGCAGAAAGAGGAGAAAGTGGATCAGCTTTAATAATCAGGGAAGAATGTGTGGTGGCCACATTGTTTCTTCATACGTATATAGTTGCTTCGAAAATGCTTGACTGTACTAAAATCAGTTTTTGCATATATTTTCTGAAACAAGACCCTAGAATTCTATCTATACTAATCTTTTGGGTTTCCAGAGTGCCCGTCATTATGACCAATGAATGGAATTAGATTTCTTGAGACCTATATCCATACTCAACCAAGATGAACAAAGTATACTGAATGCTATACAGATGTCAAAAGAAATTGTCAGCCTAGGCAAAATATGGCTACCTGTTCTAAAAAATGCTAGCTAAAGGAGGATGCAGTTAAGGAACTGGTTCTTATATTTTTAAGCCTTTTGAAAATGTCATTTGTCTATTTTTATATTGTTTAAATCCACACAAATCCATTATGAAAAAGACCTCATCTTGCATAGTAAGGACAGAGCTCCAACAAGCGTCGATTACATGCTAAATAGTGTCCCTGCATGAGGTAAGTATTATTTCTCCCATTTCCCAGATGAAGCCTCTGTGGCTCAGATTGTTGAGTGACATATTTAAGATCACATAGCAAGTGACAAGTAAGGACCCTGGCTCTGTCAGGTTAGTGGTGGGTGCTTTCTCTAGAATGCTGAAGTAGCATATGAATCTCATCCTCCAAATCTCCCTACCATCTTCTCTTTGCTCTGTGAGTCTCTTGGGGAACCATTTCTTCTTTTACTTTAGGAATTAGCATTCAAATGTCATTACAACCTTAAAAGCATATTTCTGGGTCTATAATGAAGAACAATTTTATCCCTTTAAAACATACCCTTTCACTTAGATGGTGCCAATAAATTGTTGTGGCATCTGATTTAATCTGATATATAAATAAGAAAGAATGAAATGATAAAAATCCACAGGTTGTAAGAGCAGAAAAGTAGATGGATCTAGATACATCTCTTTGGCCAGTAATGACAAAACAAAGAAGAAGACTTAAGATTAATGGGAGATGCTTATTTTGTAACTGTCAAGTAGATGGTGCAGGATACAAAATTGTACACACACAGTTTAGTCTTGACTAAATTAAAATAGCTAAGAAATACTAGCAGAAAAAAATGCCAAGTTCAGGTAATATGCAATGAATTCTTAGCATACATTTGTAAATCCTGGAATTGTGGGTAAATACTAGTTTAAATATTAGTTGTTCTGATCAGGAATGGAGACACTGTGTTGGTTCTTTGGGAGTATAATGATATTCTAAAAGGCAAAGAGAAGTGATGATTTGAAAGAAAAGCAGTTTGCCACAGATCAGCAAAAAAAAAAAAAAAAAGCCAGAGTATTAGCAGTTACAGTGGTTGCTTTTAGGCAGTAAGATTTTCTTTTACTCTCATTATTCTGTTTTATATTTACTGGTATACTACAAGAATTATGTTATTTTTATAAATAGAAAAAATAACAAAGTCAAAGCCATTACCAAAAGCTTTTGGCAGGTGGCTTTGAAGTCTGGGTCTTTTAAGTCCACAGGGGGAACGGCACCAAACCATCAAACCACAGAATCCCTGCTTGTATGGGGCAGGGAGTGACAAAGCAGTCGTCAGAAGCGCCACAAGGAAATGTCTCTTGGGCTTGTTGTCTTGTTCCAAGGAACAGCCCGAATGCAGGTCTACACAGGATTGTTTCAATTCACCTGTCATAGTGGCGAGGACGTGAGCAACCGCCCAGAAATGCTTGGGAGCAGGCTGCTCTGTGGGCACGCAGTAATCAAAGAAAATAGGCAGTAATCGTCCAGCAGTTCCAGCTGTCTTTAATGTAACTCCAAGCAAATATACTTACTTCCTGTATTTTAGCATCTACACTGGGTTTAAAGAAACAGATCTGCCAATAATTTAAGAGAACAAAGGCCCCTCTGAGCCCACACACGCCCCTCCCCAGCATTGCATGCTGCCCCCTCCCAGCCGTGCTCACCTCCAGCAATCAGTTCCATTTCTAAGGAGACAGAGAACAATTTATTCAGCTTCAATTTGCTGAGAGGAAAACCTCCTATTCTCTAATATTAATTCTTGAAGGAGATTCAAAAACAATTTTTGTTCCTTGCCAAGGTTTGGGGCTTTGAAAGATATTAATGTAGACAGTCTTTGAAATATTAGGAGTTGGCAGCCATTGTAAGGATCTTGAACTTAGCAAGGAAGTCTCAGTGCAAAGTATATGTTATCTTATGTGTTGAAATATATATCAAGCTTCCTGTGCAGTGAAGGGCTTGGGCACCCTTGCGGAACTATGGACGTGGACATGGACAATTGTTGCATTCATTTCAAGCAGATCTACCCCGTATTAGGGACCAGGGTTATTTGGGGAGATATTTTCTTATTTTAAAGTAGGGTTTTACATTTCCAGTTCTGAAACTCCTTCCATGCAGTTTTAGGCAAATCTACTTGGAATCCACAAATATACCCAGAACAGTGATGACCTGTTTCCTCTTCACAGATTTAACATTTTCATTTTTGCTTTTCACCAGTTTTCATAGATAGCATGAAATATGTTCTGTCATTCCTTTCTACGCCTTAACATAAGATTAATAGACTATCATTTTAACTAAACATATTAGCCGTATTGGAGCACAGGAGGATCCAGTACAGCGAAAAGTATTTAATTGACACTTGACCACTTGTGTCTTTTCATTGTTAGCATTTCCTATCGGTTTAGGAGAGTGAAAATCAGGGAACATGATCACAAGGCTGATGTAACTGGATTAGGATGATTTTTTTCATCTAATTGACTAGTTGTCTTGGTGCCACACAGTATACGCTGAGCGCTATTGCATCAGAATTTGCCGGCTCTCATATAACGAAAGCAATCCTAGCGACTCCCTGCCCCAGTCCACCTTCTGACTTATCTTTCTAAAACACAGTGTGCTTCTGCCGTTGCCCATCAACTTTAGCTGCCTCCTTACTGTCTGTCAAATAAAAGCCAAACTGCTTAGCATGACTTTTAAGACTCAACACTCTCCGAGATCTAGCACCAGGCCCATCTCCTGATGCTTAGCCCTCCTCCCCTCTGCCCCTTAGTAGTGGGAGCAGAGCCAAGGGGTGGTATGGGCCACATAGGAAACTGTTTTGTAGGGAGTGGTGGTCCAGGTAGAGGTGAGGGACAGGCTTAGTGGACAGAGGGTGGCACCTCATGTTAAGAGCCGGGCGTGTGCACCTGGGACAAGGTGACGAGAATGCTACCAGGTTGGGGCTAGGCAGTAGCATGACCAAGGCTAAGTGGCTGTAACGAAAGTAAATATCCAGGGTGTGGAAGTGGGAGGGAAAAAAAGAAGACTAAAGCTGGAGAGGGATGGAGAAAACTATATCCATTCCTTTTCCTCAGAAACCACTTTCATCAGCAGACTTTGCAGAAACCATAGACACCCAAGGAAGGGAGAAGTGAGTATTCCTCCTTTGAGCACTCATTTTGGATTCAGATTCTTTGCGCTCAGCTCCCTGCTCCACCACTGCAAGCTCTGTGACCCCAGTCAGGCAACTTTGCTTTTCTGTGCCTCCTTTCACCCACTGGTAAAATGGAGCTAAGAAGAGTTCCTACCTCATAGAATTATTGGAAGGATTAAACAAACTAACTGAGGTGTCTGCACATGGTGGGTCTTCAGTAACCCTTACTGACGATTATATTTTTATGATAAATTTGGACAGTTTTTTCTTTACACATTTAGGAAATAAGGAATCACAGAAAGCAGAATTGGACTGCAGTGTACCGACTAGGGTGAGCAACTAGTCTCAGTTTGCTGGCATCTTTTCCTGTTGTAGCACTGAAATCTCCAATCCTGGGAGCCCCTCAGTGCTGGGCTAACCAGGACCATTGGTTGGTCACCTAGTAACGAGTGTGGGAGCTCTTTGCAAACAGAATGCCCAGCTGCTTAGCAGAATGGCGTTAGTTGAATCATGTGAAATTGCCATTTCTGTAGTTGAAAACATCAAATAGCCACAGTTTCATGTGGTCCAACATAGTAAAAAGTCCTAACATGGCTAGGAGTGGGTAAGGAGAAGAAGGTGCCTTCTCTACTTTAACTTGTCCCTTTCGCTTAAAAGAAATAAAAGTCAACAAAGGTTTCTTGAGTATTTACTATGTGGTAAATCAGGACTTTATCTTGACTTTGGTTAATCTTCATAAGTGGGGAAAATCAACAACATGAAACAATGGGAATATAAAGCCACCAAGAGCATTAACTCGAGAGGAAAAGAAAAAAAGCCTGAAGGAGAACATGTGCCTCCTAAAGATGAGGAGAGAGCCAGGGCCATGGTGGGAGGAGAGAGGGCGTCTGAACAGGGTGCAGTGACCCTTGGGGGAACCTAACTCGTTGAAGTTCAGATCCAGAAGGCTCTGGAGCAACAATCACAGTATCTCACTTCAGGGTGGGAAATGCCTTTCTGGAAGGAAGTCAACCTTCCATGGCCTAAACCACAACACTGAGATAGTTAAGAAAAACATAAGTTAAACTTTAAAAAGTTTTTTTTATAAAAACACAGGAGGGAGAAAAAGTCCAAGTTCATTGGCTTTTGGAAAAGACCTAGAGGATTTCTTATTCATCTGAAGCATTTTGGCCCCATTTCTACTAAAAAGTTTTAATTGTCTTTGATATGTAATCCTCTCTAGGGGTTTGGATAAAACAAGGGCATTATGAAGTTTTGGTTGGGGAATGACATCCCATAAAAGGATCTGTGAGTGGATTTTGGAAGGATCCAACGCTGTTTTGTTGGATAGTTTTATATATTGGATGAACTGAACACACTAGAGCAGGGATTTTTAACTCTTAAGAAAACTCGAAGTACATTTTAACAGAGAAGAAAACAGAAGTCGTAGCTTTCAATTCCAAGGACTCTGTGACCTATGAATGGTCACTGGCTTCAATGGAGAGATTGAGATTTATATAAAGTATTTGATATTTATATAAATTTGCATAGTATTTATAAAGTATAAAGTAGTTGATATATATTAAAAAGTGAAGAATTCAAAAATGCAAGCCTAAAAAAAATGGACACTATATCTGATGCTGTATTTTTAGCTAATTTCTCAAAAGAAAAGTCTGTCCAAGGAGTGCCTTACTTCGTTTTAAATTTATTATGGGAGGAAGGGATGCCACCCCCCATGACTCCAGGATGGAGGAGTGAGAATGAGAAATCTGGGGTCGTGCTTGCCAAGAGTCTAGCCTGAGTATCACCTGTTCTTAGAGCCTGGAAGGCAGCTGCAGCCTCGTTTAACTTTATGGTTTATTTCAGCCTGCATTTATTGAGTCTGTGACACACACTGTGCAAGCAGAAGGGAAGGAATACCTGCCTTTGAGGAATGGAGAGGTTTGTGGCTAATAAACAAGAAGGGGCCACTAAGCAACTGAATTATCATGGTTGGTAGAATATCCAAGTTATTTTATCTGGTCAAGGTTTTCCCTTACTGACCAGAAGGAAAAATGCCCATGCATTTTCTCAAGTCTGTCAGAAAGTCTTGAAAACACTATCCAAATAGTTGTTGCAGCACACAGCAAACAGAGACAAGAATCAGGCAGCTAAAGGGCAGATATGGTCTCTCACTGCTCTGTCAAGACATGCGTTCCCCACTACCTGTTTTCTGATCTAACCAGCTTCAGATTGGTTGCTGCTCTACCTAAGTTCATTGAAAAAATTGCTATAATGTGATCCATGATTTGCCTATGTCAACTGAGCTTTTTTTAGCATTTTAAATTTGATTTCATGGAATAAGATAATTCTATTACAGATCAGAAGCTTGAACTGCAAGATGTAATTACGAGTCCTAATTCTAGCACTCAGAAAACAAATAAGACAAAACAAAAACAAAATAACCAAAACCAAACCTAACATGCATATAAGTGCCACAAACGCTGTAAAAACGAGTGTGTGAAAACTTATTTAATCCTCACCACAATTCTATTCATTCGTCAACAGCTATTTGGTGAACTCTGTTACCGATTCTGATGCCGTGAAGTAGAAGCTATCATTATCCCCAGTCATGAATGAACCTGATTCACCCCCTCAGGCCTCCTTTTGGGTATCCTGGCCTCACCGACCTCTTGAGATTTTGAATGCTCTCTTGGCAAGGAAAGCAAACTGCAATCCCCAAACTTCCTCTTTTCCTGAGAGTTCTGCTCTGGACTCTCCTGAGCCCACAGTGAATTCAGCTGAGTTTTACTTATTTGATTCTCTTCAAAAGAGTAGTAAGGGCACCTTTTCTTGTCCTTGGGGATTGGGACTCAAATGAGGGGATGAAAGAACCCACACTACAAGTGGTCCACAGTCCGTCCTCCTGCTGGAAGTGCAGTAAACCAGGGAGGGCATGACATGTGGGAAGCTTGTCTGAAAAATCTTTAGAAAAGAGGCAGTCTGTGCAAAACTTCCTTCACTGGGTTCCTTCTCATTTCCTCTTTATAGCTTAACTCTCTATAAAATACAAAATGTGGGTGTAGATGATGAGAAATGGTAGGAAGAAACAAGACCAAATGATCTATGTAATTGTTGCTCAACATATATCCACAAGCCTCATTTTAATGAAGGATATCTATATCGTGGCCTGGAACATCGCCCATGACATAGTAAGTTAAAAAATAGTAAGAAGTAAAAGAAAGGGCTTCCCTGGTGGCGCAGTGGTTGAGAGTCTGCCTGCCGATGCAGGGGACACGGGTTAGTGCCCCAGTCCGGGAAGATCCCACATGCCGCGGAGCGGCTGGGCCCGTGAACCATGGTCGCTGGACCTGTGCGTCCGGAGCCTGTGCTCCACAACGGGAGAGGCCACAACAGTGAGAGGCCCATGTACCACACACACACACACAAAATAAAAGTAAAAGAAAGAATCTTTGGTGTAGGGAGATACCACAAGTGCACGAGCAGACCCAGGCCGACAGCCCAGGTCTCCCATGTCCAGTGTCAGTTGCCCTACCTTCTCTGCTTCCCAGATGCCAAGATTGTGTGAAGACTGACTTGGAGACACACAGGATAATTCAGTACCTATATTCTCTCGCTTCTGGGAGGCATTGTGCAGATGTTAATAATTCAAAAAGTCATGGCTCTAACCCAGCAGAGGATGCTTTGTAAAGGACAAACACACTGAAATCTGGGAAGGTGCAGTAAGTGAGGCTAAACAGGTAGAAGTAGTCAGATATACGAGCATACCACATGCAAAACATAGCAAAGCTGACCTTTGTTGTGTTACTGATGCATATAACCATGAAAAAAACCCTACATCTTTAAACATCATATATCTTCGAATCATCTGGAGGTAGAGGTATTTTAAAAATGTATCTGAGAGAGAGAGAAAAATATTTCAAACAGACCATTGTAGCCAACGTCCCTTTGTCAAGGAAAGGTCTTTGTAGCTAAAGTGAAATGGCATTTCTTTTTTAATGAGGTGAACATTTGTGAAGAGCTATTATGCATATTTTTCAAAAAATAATAGTGTAGATCTCTCCTGTAAAGCAATAAATGTCTGGGTTTAGTCCACCTAACCTATTGTCTAAAATATAATGAAATTTTTAACATAAGCATCTACAAATAAATTGAGTTATATATCGCAAGTTGGAACAATTCACAAAGCTATAGCAAAAAGCTTTTCTTATTAAAGATTTCATTTGGTAAAAACTGAGTGTAATAATTATCTTGCCCAGATTTCACTTAAAATAACAGTTATGTTTGTGGGAAGAAAGCCCATATTTTACACATTGAAAATTAAATCAGTTGTCAGATGATACTTTGAAACTCAAGACCAGCTCACAGTGATTAAAAGATAATAATGTTTCAAGAATCAAGTAAATCTGAAAGTCAATAAAACACAAAAATAATTTATTGGTGCTTTTAAACATTTGAAAATAAATTCTAAAAAATTATTTTAAATGATGTGTAACTTCTGTGCAGCAGAACCACAAATCAAATCATCTCTCTGTTCACCTAGTTCAAAGTTTGAAAGGGAAAGCGTGACTTTTTGAAGTTGACTGACCGTAAAATGTGAATTTTTTAACTGGATTTCTCAATATTCCTGTGGTAACAGATTTCTCCAGGAGCCCACTGCATTTGGGCACCTCTCCCAGAACCCTGGAACTACACCCCCAGGGTCAGGCAATGATGTTTTTTGGATGCAGGTGCTGGGCATGTTTTAGCAGGAGGATCATTTGTTCGCGTTAAAGATCATGGGTTCATTTAGGGACCCCAGACTCTTTTGGTCCACAGAGCTCGGATTTACTCCTAGGGCGGAGCTAGGGGTCCTGGCGTCCCTCTGAGTCTTTTGTGCTGACCAGCAGGGTAGATTTAAGTGTTTCTTTATCAACCCTAGTGGTTGTTTGGCTTGACATTTGGAAACTGGTGGAAGAGTTGGGATGCTGGACAGTGGGATCAGAAAAACATATTTGGAATAAATAAGTTTGGCATGAGGTTTTCTTTGAACTGCAACCCTTAAGTCATTGGGAAACTAATGGTGCAACTAACATTTTACTTAAAAAAAAAAAGGCTTAAAAAAGTCACTTTTGTGTTCTGTGGCATAAGCTGAAGCTTCTGTTGCAATTTAAAATCAAAAAGCATTTTCTTTTCAAATGGAATTTCTAGGTTGAGGGAGGCCTTTTAAAAAATGATAGAAAAAGGAGCTTTGATTGCATAAATCATTAAATCCTTAGAATATTCGGATGAACAATAGAAATGGAATCATCTCTCTTTTAAAAGCAGATCTGAAGTTTAACTCCTGTAGGTCACCACTTAAATCATCATAATAAATCACAACCAAGGAAAACACTTAGGAAAGAATCACTTAAAAGTGCTGAGAAGGCATAGAATATATACATTCAAGTCAAAGTAAAATTAAGATATTGACGAACATAGAGATTGGAGCAAGTCAGTCTTAAGGCAGCTTAGAAGACTTTAGTGTTCTGTCATAGAAGTTTCTATATCACAAAATCAACTAGCACATACTGTTTCTGAACAAAAGATTCATGTTAGAAGCAGAACCTGGAGTCAGCTTCAATCCTATCACTTTCTGCCAATGATACCTGGGTGTTTTATTTTCATGTCCAGTTGAACATCGTCAATAAATTTACTTTTTTTTTTTTTGCTTAACTCTGAAAAACATGGTGTAAATTGCTTGAAATTAAGTACTAATATACGCTTTTGGAAACAGCATTTTTTTCTATCTATTTCCAAGTAGTTGAGTATGCTCCTTATGGTGATATGAGCTTTCAGAGTACTGATAACTTATGACACAAATGTGTTTTTTGTGGGGGAAGGATTCAGTGAATAGAATAAGGTTTTCTAAGATGAAAGCTCTTGAGAATGTTAAACAATCCAAAATTCTTGGGACTTCCGTGGTGGTCCAGTTGTTAAGACTCCGCGCGTCCAATGCAGAGGGCATGGGTTAGATCCCTAGTTGGGGATCTAAAATTCTTAACCATGTACAATAATTGCACATAGATTATAACTTTAGACACACGTTTGATTCTTCTTTACACATCTACCTCATCATATAGAAAACATTAAACTTTCTTTTGTACAGTTCTGAAAATTATCAAAGTGTGCCTTAGCCACAGGTTCTGAGAAACAGACATGGCAAGTTTTCTCTCAATTCATACATGGTAGAGTACAGTAATTAGAATCACTGTCATTTAAAAATACCACCTCCTTAGCTGAAGAAATTAGAGATTTGATTTCAACATTCTCAAGAGTATTGACTCTAAAAAGATATTATTTATTGAGGCTTCAAATAATTTTAGGTGGAAAAAATTCTCTATCCCAGAATTATCTATAGTATGGGATACTGTAGGTAAGTCTAGATTCAGATGGATCGTATACTTAGCAACTTTCCAAAGGTATTTCATGAAATTCATCACAAATAAGTTGTCCTATGAAACTAAAACTGGAAATGAAAGTTAAACTGTGGGATACTCTTAAGTCAATAAGTAGAGGTGGAAGAAAGGCAGCTTGGTGAGGTGGGAAAAAAACCCTGAACTTGGAATCTGTCCTAAACCCACCCAGGTCTATTTGTTGTATGATCCCAGGTAAATGAGTTAGCTCTCTGTGTGCCAGTTTCCTCCTCAGTAAAATAGCTGCTCTTAAGACCTAACTGACCAGTTGTTGTCATGAAGACTGAATATACTAATTTTCAGTAAACCACCTTAGACAGTGACTGGCACCTATTAGATATTCGATAAATATTAATCAAATCTGCATTCTCCCAAGTTAAAGATGAAAGTAGTGAAAATAAATACCCCTAAATAGCTCATTCTAGTTGAAGGACCATTTTTTATGTAGTGCAAGAGTTGTGCAATCTGTGATCACTACAGTGAATCTGTGAATCTTAAAGTGAAACCTCCATTTGTCTGCTTCAGACAGGTGAGCAACTCACCCTACGAGGGGGTCTGTCAATTGTTCTCTTCGGCTTGTCAGTCTGACTGCCTTCCCAGATCTAAGAACTGTGAAAATACTTATCTGGGTAATGTCCCCGAAACATCCTGACTGCAAATATAAAGGCATTTGTACAAACATCTAAACCCTGATGGCTCTGAACCTCCACCTACTCACACAGAATGTAAGATCCCTTCCAGAGTTTCCTTTTCCCTTGAATGTTTATGGGAATCCCAAAGGGGAACCTCATGAGTGATGTTAATGTCCCCCAAGTCACTGGTTCTCAAGCGTTGCTGTACATTAAAGCCACCCAAGGAGATTTAAAGAGCTCTGCTGCCTGGTCCATCCCACCCCCTGCCAATTAAATCAGAATCCCCGGGGGAGGCACCGGGCACAACTCCTGGGTAATTCCAGTGTGCAGCCTGGTTGGAGAAGGGCCTCAAGCCCACCGGCGTGCAGTTCCCACCCCACGTGAAGTCACCTGGACAGTTTGGCTTCAATCTGCTGGATCAAAACCCCACCTGTCAAATGACAGAACCTCAGCCCTTCCCCGTCCAGTGTCTTTCTAGAGTCCCAGGTTTGGTCACTCATTAGAATCACTTTGGTAGAGTTAAAAAAAATATATTGCGCCCAAGCCCTACCATAGAGTAACTAAATCAGAGTTCCTAGGCATCTGGGATTTGTAAAAGCTCCTCAGTCATTCTAACAGAGTCCAGGGCTGAGAACGCCTGCTCTGAGGGCTTTCAGGAGGAGGGAGCGGAAGTGGCACATATGACCAGAGTCTGGAACTTGCCACGTCTCAGCTCCAGCTGCCCACGTGCTTGCTCAGCTCAGCCACAGCCATGCTACCTGCGCCCACCTACTCTCGCTGTACTCCGAGCTGCTGACTGTGCTCTTCATGCCGCCTGCACTGCAGCTGCCTGCTGCCTGCAATTCTAGGACAGCCTCATTCCTGGGGGCCCCTGTTATTTTTGCCACCAGCACCTGAAGCTCCATTTCTGCCTGCCTCCTGGTCTTTGCCACTTATCTCTCCCTCCAACTTCATTTCCTTGTGTCCAGTTCTTTTAGAGATGGTCCCTTAGTAGAGGTATTTGGACACCCACTTAAATTCTTTCTAGTTTACCAGCCAGCATTCTGGGAAGAGAGGAGGGTCCCAGCAGGGACACAATGCTGCCTCCCCCTCTCCCCATTTTACCTATTAGTGCTCTCGTCCTCAGAGTATAGGCAGGCCAGCAGGTGGGTGGGTTAGGAGGGCCACGTCCATTCTCACAAAGTCCCGCAAAAAGATGCTGACCCTCAGGCTGTACTAGACCCCTTCCCACTTATAGGAATTTCCCACTTAAGGGTTTGGTTATTCCTCTCTGTGTCTGGCTTCTGTCATTAACCCCTTCCTCATACATATATCACTACATGCCTGAAGCCCAATCAGGGATAAAATTCAAGCTCCTTCCCTTGGGTTGTCTGGACCTTGGACAAATCAGGAACTAGGGCTAGATGCCTGTATTAGTGCCTGGGAACATTCTAGAGCCTTTAATAAGGTACTTTTTTGCCCAGAACATAGGGAAGGCCCTTAAGGAATGGTGCTTTATTCCACAGGCCAGTGTATCTGAGTCCTAGCAACAGTCCAGCCATTACATGAAACATTCAGTAGGGCCAAACAAGCCAGAAATGTTCCTTTAAAATCAGACTACTTTCCCCTGGAAGGTTAGATGGTTTCAAACTCTTTTGTCTCTAATAAACTTGGATGAAGCAAAAGACTCCTGTAGACTACCTGCCCCCACTTGGTACTATAAAAGCAAGCCAAAAACCAAACAACAGATTAGCACGAAGGGGAAGAATGGTGGTGTTTTCCCTAAGAGGGTGGTGTAAATCATTAATTTATGCCAGAACTGAGTACAGGCAGTGTCATAAAATTGAATCATTATCACACTTGCCTACAAACCACCATTGGGAACACCTGCAGAAGGAATAAACAGTTGAGATATAGTTCGCCTTGTGACCCTAGGAAAGAACCCAGAGGCTGCTCGCAGAACTTCACAGTAACTCTCCAGAAACCTGCTGTGTCAGAACTCATGATAGTGAAACTCAGCTTGTTCTCATCTCATCCCACGTGCTACCTGGAGCCCTTCTCTGCCTGTCTGTTTCTAGCTGGCCAAGAGATCTTCTACCTCGGCCCTATGTTGTAGGTCCCTGTGCTATCATCAGAGCAGCATCTTTAGACAAGAAAAGCAAGTCAGAGGATGACTAGTGCTGAGGTCTGAAGTCATTGTCCTAGAAACCCAAAATAACATTTTTTCCAGATCTGAGTCCCAAGGACCACATTTTCACAGATCTCTGGGGAAGAGAAGAGTTGTGTAAATTCAGTTACGTATAATGACAGAAAAGGTTAGACATTCTTTCTCAACAGAAGAATTCCTTTATTTTTCCATCAGGCATCTTTGCCCCTCTAGTTTGTCCTTGAAAATTTAATTGGAATGGAACAAGGCACAGTACGAAAAGGGAAAAGAAGTGTGTTTTCAAGCATAATTTTTAACATCTTGGAACCAATGGAAAAATACATCAGGAATAGTTTGTTATTTGGGTGTTCACTGCTAAAGCAGTCCATAATAAGGGACATTCTCTTCTCCCTCAAGAACAGATCGGTCACTGCTGACTCCAATCAAGTTCTTTCTCAATGCAACCCAGAACAATTGCATTAAGTGACTTTCCTAAAACCAAAGTCTTATTCTCATTTATTAGATTTTCCTTTCAGGTAATTTGGAGTTCTGTATCATCTCTCCACTGATGAGATTTTTTGGATTTTTGAGCTCTGTCTCCAGAAGCAATTCAATTTCTCTTCTGAGGGAATTGCACAAAGACTTAACATTTTATTAAATCCATTTGCTGCATCTTTCAAGATCTTCAAGGAAATGGCATCCTTAAATTTGGCAGATTCTTTAACAAACACACGCTCTGGTGCATGTATTCAGCCTTGATGTTTTCTGTGCTGCATCAATCAAATTTAATTAAAATGAGTAGAAAGATTACAGTAATTTCCATTTATCATCCCAAAATGCCATTATGAGACTGAAGCCCTTCATACCTGCACCTGTCAAGCAGGGTGATAAAACTATAATGGGCTATTCAAGGGGGTTATGTCATTGCCATCCTTAGAAATTTTAAGGTAATAATGAGCAACCATCTGTCTTGAATGTCATCAAAATGGGGACCAGGCCAGCCGATCTCTTAAAACCTATTCAGATAAATTTTTCCCATTAAGCAGTGAATCAGACTCATACATAGAAGGACATGGATCATATATATTTATATGTTAATACTTAAGCATTAATAATGATTTTTTGTTCTTGTTTTCTAAAGGTGAAAGAAATGAGAGAAAAAATTGAGACAAAGGGCAAGAGAAAGAGAGAGCGAGAGGACCATCCCTCTGAGAGGCTGAAGCCCTACATAGTGGTAAAGAATACAAAGCCATTATTTTGGGGAAAACGTAGTAAAAAATTAAATTTTAGAAAATGATGAATGAGGTAAGTATACTTTCTTAGGGTTAAGATAAGACAAAAATTAAGAGAAGGCTTTGAATCGTGTTGGCAAGAAATTAATTAATTAATATGGATCCCCAAAGTGTTGCCTATTGGGTAGAGATAGACAGTCCTGGCAGGTGACTCAGATATAGAACTGATGAATCCTGAAGAAAGAGGAAAACAACAGCAGCAAAGTGGAAAAAAATATCTGTCACAGGACAAAGAGGTGCATAGGATAGGAGATGTGACAGCATCGATACTTTGGTGGAAAAAGAAAAGTCATTCCTGGTTCTACCCATCAAGGCCGTCTCTGGTTGGTGTTAAGGCTGAGAAAGGAAAAGAAGAGAAAAGGGAGGAGTGTTGGTCGGCAAGGACAGGGTTACTTGGGTTCATTGTCATCTACAAAGGGGACAGGGAGGAAGAAGCGAAGCCCAAGGAGAGGAAGAAAATGACAGTGATAAAAGGAGAAAGGAATGAATTAGAGAACATGGTAGTAGAATAGATAAACAAATCCAAGTGCTATTTCTTAAAATGATCAGTATAATATGCAGTTTCATAAATTAAAGAAGGGGGAAAATACATACACATCACTGTCTACAGGAAAAGTCTACAATCAAATATATGAAAAAGACATTAAAATAATAATGGGTTATGGTGCACAACTCTATCCTTCGGGTGAACTTTTTAACTTCTCTAAGGCTTGTAAAATATGATTAATATTATTATTTACCTCCTGAATTTTTTGGTGAATTTTAATTGGAATAATTTATGTGAAATATATATTTATAATGCCAGGTAATAGTGTTCAACAATTGTTGTTATTAAAATTTTTGAAAAGCCGGAGAGAATAGATGGTTTACTAGGAAAGTAAAGTTGACTGAGGAAGCAGAAAACCCAAGTATTCAATCATATAAGAAATTGAAACCATAATCAAAAAATCACTTCCCCAAATGGCATCAGGCTCCATGGTAGTTTTAAAATATGTTCACAGTTCTTTGAAACTCCTCCTTTCAAGAGGGGGAGCTTAATTCCCCTCCCACTGAGTGTGGACTGGTCTTAGCGACTTGCTTCTAACAAACAGAATATGGCAGAAGTGACAGTGTGTGACTTCAGAGAGTAGTTTAATAAAGAGCATTGCTGCTTTCTTCTTGCTCTGGGGGAAAGTTACTTTCACACCATGAGGACACCCAAGCAGCCCTATGGAAGGCACATGGTGAAGAACTGAGGCTTTCTGCCAATGGCTATGTGAGTGAGCTATGTTGGAGTGGATCCTCCAGGCCCAGTTGAGTCTTCAGATACTGCAGCCATGGCCAACAGCTTGTCTGCAACCTCATGTGAGACCCTGAGCTAGAACTACCCAGCTAAGCTGATGCTCCTAGGCTCTGATCCCTCAAAAACAATACAAAATAGTACAAGTTTGTTGTTTTAACTGATACATTTTAGGGTAATTCATTACACAGCAATAGATAAGTAATACACCAAAGGTTGCTTTTTGGAGGTGGGTATTGGGTATTTTTAGCTTGCAGGGCATATCCCTTGAGCATTGGTCTATGCCCAGGTTGGCCCCTGGGTTGCAGAACTGACTCTACCCCTCAGGCCATCGAACTTCCTTGGGCTTCAGTTTCCTCCAACATAATTCTGGGTTTAAAAGTTTATCTTTATATTCCCACCTTGCTCTGAACTTCTTAGATTTTATGACTTAAAATTCTCAACTGCAATTATATACTATGATAAACAAACACAGATGTGTGGTTAAAAGAGTAGCTAAAATTTAATCGAGAAGTTATGGTACCTTTATGTTACAACTTTATCAGACAAGAAAACTTACATGAAAAATGTTCAAGGGAAAGCACATCTCATGTCTTACTTGGCTTTATTTCTCCCTGGGCCCTAGTACCTGACATATAGGAGATACCTACTACGGAGGGCGCCTAAGGGTCATTTGTGGCCCCTACTATAATCCAAGTTGGTTGTGGCATACGGCTTCTTAACTAGGGGTTCACAGACAATAATTCTTTTTGGGCACCGAAAGTACAGTGTGTTCTTGCCATTATGTGGGAGCTCCACTCTCATTAGCATTTAAAAGAGAACACTTATTAGCTGAACTACTAAATGTCCTTTATACAATATAATGAGTTTCATTGGAAAGAATCACCAGCTTAGCTAAGGAGAAATTTAAGCACTTTGCCATCATTTATGAATTCAACCCTTCTAGGATGGTATTTTTAAACGTACTTTGAATGAAGGGAAGAAGAAAAGTGGTAGAAATCTTGACAAAAGAAATGTAATTAGAGTTTTTTAAAAATGGCAATTCTATGCTTTATGAAGATATCTTTGATCTTACTTCTCAGAAGCCAGGGAGACAGGGGCATTGTTGCCCCCGACTTTCTCTCTACTCTGTGCCTCAGAACAGGTAACTGGGATGAAACGAGCTTGCTTTTGTTAAAAGTGATGGAGAAAAATTGCACAAAACCATAATCAAAAACCACTGTAATGCAAATCAATAAGGCAGAGGCACACTGCAGGAAACAAGCAATGGAATTATACTTGATCTTTCTTTCAATATCTCAAGATTACCCTAGACATTTGCTTTGTACATCCAACTCATTACATTTAAATTAATGCATCATATCAGAATTAAATAAAACTATTAATTAGCATACATTGTTTCCCCTCTCTATTTTTTATCTTGGAATGTTAAAGGTCATAATTCATTCACTCATTCATTTATTTATTTATTAATTCAGCAACTCCTAAGTTCAAGACAAAACTAAATGGTAAATTTCCATAAACTTTTCATATAGACCACAACATCCTAAGAGATGAGACAGGACAAAAGTATACCTAGAGCCACAGAAGGTTAAGATAAATTTAGACGTTACATATGTAAGCATTTATCAGAAGGAAGTGTGGTGAGCAGGGAGATTGATATCATGGGTTGATGTCATTTCCTTCATGATCCTACATTCATTACCTTTGTAAGGCACAAATCTGATTATTATCATCATCTCTATGTCTAAAAGCCTTAAGCAAGTATGAGCCTTATAGAATATAGCTCTCCTGGGCTTCCCTGGTGGCGCAGTGGTTGAGAGTCCGCCTGCCGATGCAGGGGAAACGGGTTCGTGCCCCCATCCGGGAAGATCCCACATGCCGCGGAGCGGCTGGGCCCTTGAGCCATGGCCACTGAGCCTGTGCGTCCGGAGCCTGTGCTCCGCAACGGGAGAGGCCACAACGGTGAGAGGCCCGCGTACCGCAAAAAAAAAAAAAAAAAGAATATAGTTCTCCTAAACGTAGCACAGTGAGACACTAAAATGTCCACCTGAACTCACCTCTCCATTTTAATCCTCAACCCTCTCCCACACCTTTCCCTTTCCTGCTCCACAACCTACACCAGCAGCCCAAACCCACCCCTATCTACTTCCCCAAGGGAACCTGAGCCCCAGGCAGAGTGCGCTATCCCTTTGTCTCTAGGACTTGTCAAGATCATTCTTAGTTTTCTGCTTTTGCATACTCTTTTCTCTTTGTTTTCATTTCCTATGAAATCTGCATGATAATCTCCTAATTATCTTTATAGCCTTCTCTAAAACTCCCAACCCACAATCACCTTGCCTCCAGGGAGCAATTCAGTCCCCTGGTTGCCTTTTTTTTGCCTTTGTCTCCCTGGATTCTAGCATGGTGCCTGCCATGCAACCATGCGGTGCTTAGTCCACACTCAGTCCATGCTTGAAATGAAAAGCTGGGAAGCCCTTCAGTCAGACCCTGACACTGAGTGGCAGCAATGTAAGCTTTGTTCTCTCCACCCCAAGGAAGCAGGCAGTGTTTGAAGAACCCATTGCAATCACTCAGGTAGGAACAGAGAATTTTTCCAGGAAAAAGTACCCAGCCGTCAGTGAAACTTTTCACCCCAGGATAAATCAAGGACTTTGATGTTCTACAGCTTCATCCTTGGATTTGATTTGACAGCTTATTACAATGGTCTGCCCAACAATTTGTCAACAAGAGCAACGGCAAACTTTGACTGCTTCTCTCATCTTTATGCGTTGCACTGCAATCAAGTGATCCCTGCCCATTCCAGTCTGGAAGAGGGAACCAGATGCGTGTTTTATGCTCTATGTCAAGTTAGAGAATTATTAGGTTTACAGCATCCTCCTTAAAACCCAGTCATATAGTTCAATCATTCATTTCACAAATGAGAAAACTGAAGCTCACAGGTGTTAAATTAATTATCCAAGGCCCCACCATTAGTTGTAGAGATAATGAGCAAACTAGCTTTCTGGACTCTCGCTTAAGTGTTCTTTTCACCATATCATCTGGATTTCCCCACATTCCTGTTCTTTTTCTTGAATTTTTTTTTTACAAAGTCATGCACAGCACATCTAATTTGGCTCCCATTGTCTTTTTTTTTTTTTATTGGAAATTTAAATTTGGATTTGCATTGCTGCTTTTCCATTCAATGGTGATAAACACTCAAAATATCATCTGGGGGGAATGGAAATAAAATAAGCATCTGGAAAGAATGTGCTGTAATGAAGATGTCATTGTTTGCCGATAAATGCTAGGCAAAGAATCTGGCTTTTCAAAAATAAATGCACGAAAACATCTATGTCCATCTCGATCTATATTTTAATAAAAAATTTAAAATGCACTGAAAGACTTTCAGAGATGACAGAATTAAATACAAGATAAATGACTAAGTAGCTGAAAGGATAATAAAGATAGCCAAACATTCATTCATTCACTCATTCATCTATCCATCCACTCAAGGTTTACTGAATAAATGATGCTAAGCCCCCCAATTGCTACTAAACGCATTTACTAATCAAAGAATAGTAAAAGGCAAAATAGTCTGAACTACAAGTCAAAAAATCTAAGTTAAAAATTTCCCTCTGCCACTCATAAGTCTTGGCAAACCCTCTAACACACGGTCTTCTACTCTGTATTATTCCCATCAGCATACAAAAGTACTGTTATTTCTCCCATCTTAAAAATAAAACGGGGCCTCCCTGGTGGCGCAGTGGTTGAGAGTCCGCCTGCCGACGCAGGGGACACGGGTTCGTGCCCCGGTCCGGGAAGATCCCACATGCCGCGGAGCGGCTGGGCCCGTGAGCCATGGCCGCTGAGCCTGCGCGTCCGGAGCCTGTGCTCCGCAACGGGAGAGGCCACAACTGTGAGAGGCCCGTGTACCGCAAAAAAATATAAATAAATAAATAAATAAATAAATAAAACGATTTGTCTTTCAGCCTCACTTTTCCCTCCAGCTATCATCTCATTTCTTTGCTCCCCATCCTTTGAAAGACTCGTCTATACACGCAGTTTCCAATTTCTTTCCTTCCATTCTCTCTTGAACCCATTACATTCAGGCTTTTACCCTGACACTCCACCGACAGGGTTCTTATCAATGTCATCAATGATGTTCATGTTCTTCACCTTACTTGACCTTTCAGCAGTATTTGGCACCATTCATCATGCTCCTTCTGGAGACTCTTCATCTGACTCTCAGAACACCATACTTTCTTGGTTTTCCTTCTCCCTACTGGCTTCTCCCTCTAGGTCTCCTTTGCTGGTTCCTGACTCTTCTTACCACCATTGGAGTGCCTCAAGGCTTGGTTCTTGGATCCCTCCTCTAGTATTTCCTTAGAGATCTCATCCAGCCTCATGTTTTCAATATCATCTCGATCCTGGTGACTTCTAAAATTATACTTGTAGCCTAAACTTCGCTCCTGAACTCCAGAATTCTTTGTCCAACTGGCTATCAACAGCTTTGCTTTGGGGACTAATACACATCTCAAATATAACAAATCAGCACTTGGTTGTTGATTGTCCCTCAAATGTGCTATCTTGCAATCTTCTCCAGTTAATACATGACACCTCCCTTCTTTTAAAATTTAAATCGTATCATGCCATGCCTGAACTTAAAAGCCTCTGGTGTTTTTCCACCTTGTTCAGGCTTTCCAGGACCCTCCCCTTGTAACTGCTCTGATATTGTCTTTCATGCTCTCCCCTGGTACATTCCACCTCAGCCACATTGGTCACCTTGTTCCAGGGTGCCATTGTGTACGTGGTTCCCAATTTCTGGGTGGCTCTGCCCCAAATGTCCACATAGCTCCCTCTTTTCTTTCTTTCAAGGATCACCTTCTTTTTGAGGCCTTCCTTGGCCACGCTGTTTAAAGTAGCAACCCTGCCTTCCCATATACACACACTCCTTCCTCCCTTCCTTGCTTTATCATTGGCCTTATAACTTACCGTGAATGCGCTGTATGTTTTGCTTATTTATTTTGATTACTCCAAACTCCTCTACTAGCAATTCTTTTTGATTCACTCTTGTATCCCAGCACCCTGAAGAGCGGCTGGCACAAAATAGGCTCTCACAAAATGTTAGATGAATGAATGAAGGTAATCAGTGATAATAAGAAGAGCTACCACTTAGGTAGAGAAGTAAGTAAAAATTAAATAAGTACTTTGTACACGTTAATGCATCATAGATGTTAATTATTTAAATTAACATTGTACACCCATGTGTATCTGTAGAAGTAATTTTTAGGTGGAAACTGCAGGAAGAGAAGGAGAAATTCTAATTAAAAGGGATGGTAGATCTGTGATAAACCATAATGGAAAAGAATATGAAAAAGAATGTACATATATGTATTACTGAATCACTCTGCTGTACAGCAGAAATTAACACAACATTGTAAATCAAATATACTTGAATAAAATAAATTAAAAAAAAATACCCAAAACCTTGGAGAAAAAATTAAAGGATACCCTTTAATCTTTAAAAAAAAAAAAAAAAAGGATGGTAGAGAAGTACATGGTTTTGCAAGTTAGCCTCAGGCCAGGAAGAGACAGCTGATGGAAACACCCTGGAATCTGGCCCAGATTATCAGCTCCCAGGCCTGCCTAGTGGGCGAGGGCATGAGGGAGGAAGGGGTTGGGAGGCAGGCCTGGACATGTGTGAGTGGGGTCAGGAGGTTGGTATGCGGTCTTCTGGATGCTTCAGGGTGAGACCTCTAGGCTCACAGACTGTCGTGTGCTGATGTCCATCTCGAGTATCTCTAATGGTTCTCAGTTTCTAGGTCAAGAGTCAGGGCTTGCAGTATTTGTCTGTCTCTAGAGCTAGATGTGCCCACCCTAAAGTAAGCAAACGGCTTTGAGCCCAGGGAAAGGGTTGCCACGTATGTTCATATACTCTTTACTAGAGGGCTTTGCTATGAAAATAGAAATCCTCATGGTGGGTAACAGCACAAGAATGTCTCTGTTATGCTGCTTTGTGCCTAACACACAGTGATGCTACATGTTTCTTCATGGCTTGGAGTGAAAATCAATTCACCGGCATCTAGATGGTCATTATCAGTTACAAAACATATTTTAATGTAAATCTGCAGTTTAAAAAAGGCACTCTAATTCTTGAAGCTACAAAGGATATATTAATTCTCAAAAGTCTTTGTATCCAGACATAGCCATTTCATTAGCTGATCTAGGCACAGTCCGGGAATAAAATTCTTTTGTAAATCATATTACCTAAGGATTTTTTTTTATATATACATTTATTTAGTTAGTTAGTTTTGGTTGAGTTGGGCCTTCCTTGCTGCACACAGGATTTCTCTACTTGCGGTGAGCGGGGGCTACTCTTCGTTGCGGCGCGCGGGCTTCTCATCGCTCAGTAGTTGTGGCGCACGGGCTTAGCTGCTCCGCGGCATGTGGGATCTTCCCAGACCAGGGCTCGAACCTGTGTCGCCTGCATTGGCAGGCCGATTCTCAACCACTGCGCCACCAGGGAAGCCCATAACTAAGGATTTTATAACACAAAGTTGATTTTCATTGATTTTTTCCTACACTTCACTAATTGACTTCCTTCACTCCCATTAAGCAGTCCTGGGGACAGAGGCAAAGAGGCGATTTCTCCCACTGACAATGAACACAACTCAGGGAGATGCAGAGCAAGATAATGTATTCTGTAACCATGTGTTGTCATATAATACTTTCTAAACCTTTGTCCGTTTCAAAAGGAAACAGTGGCAATCTCTATAATACCTGCCTCAGCTTTTCTTTACAATTTATAATTGGTTTCCCACATGGAGTTTAAACTTTGCTTGCTACATTGGTGCAGATGTGGCCAAGGACTTTTGATCTGTGAAGTTCATTAAAGTACTTGATCTCACTGTTTTTTTAAAATGGTGACCTCGGACTCTATATGCTAGAGTGGGGAATGTATGTGTAGATATGTATGCATATATATTCATGTATAAATATGCACAGTTGCTATGTATGCACATATCGCGAGAAAAAATAAATAGAAAATGAGAGATCCTGAAAGAAAAGCAGTGAGAAAGGTATGAGAAGGGAAGGGAAGGGAATTAGCATTCATTAAGCTCCTACTATGAACCAGACACCCAGGAAAGAAGACGATGGGGAGAGCAAAGATGGAGGGATGCAATTATCTGGATGTTAAAGAATGAACTTGTAAAAATCTCCTTCCCTAAAGGAGACTGCTGTAAAAATGGATGCTGGCAGCCCATCAGGGAGTGCTTGTCAAGCCATTCAGAGGAGAACCGAAGGCTGTGGGGCACTGATTTTGGCTTTGTCTCCCCTAGGTGCTGGGCTGCTGTCTCGCCATGAGATGAGTTATCTTTGAAGTTCTGCTGAGTAGCCTAGATAGCGTGACTTAAAAGTGCAAGTCTCTAAACAGAGGTCAGCCTTTCAGAATACAAATGCTCAGAGAACCATATGAGGTCAGGAAAAACCAGCCCAAGATATTTCCCTTTAAGTTCTAGAGAATGCTAGGAGTCTCCATAATTAAAAGGATCCTAGGAGGCTATGTATCGGAAGTTTCTAGGTACTGGTATCAGTTTTTTGGTTCATTTTTTAAAATTGGGGCTCCTTAAAATGTCTGTAATTGCATCTTCTGTGTCCTCTGATGGGCAGAGACAAGGGTGACCTTGCAGAGTCCCTGCTGGGTAGGTAGGAGATGGGCTCAGGTCCAGCTGAGCTTGGGACATGACAAAGAGAGAAGGATGAAAACAATAGCCATTTTACAGAGCTTTAAGGTAAGTCTTCGAAAACTGTTTAGGAATGCCTAGCCAATCACAGGTTTGCTTAGATGTCTTTTTGGGTTTTTTCCACTCCCACTGCCCCAACATCAGATGTTCTCAGCATCACTGGGCTTATTATAGGAGCCTATCTACCTCCATTTGCATTTTGGGATAGATTGAAATAATTTGGTTCTATTCTTCATAATTTTCTATATCCATGTTCCTTGTCATGTAACTTTACAGTGCTCTCCCACTGTGAGCTAGTGACCTGCTCAGCCCCTTGACCCTGGGCTCAGCCATGTGATTTTCTTTACCTATAGGATGTTTAGGAAATGTGATGCAAGCAGAAGCTTGAAATGAACTGGCACACGGGGGTTTGTTCTTCTGCCAGGAGAAGAATGACAGACACGGGGCACTGGTTAAGGTGCTCCAGACAAGCCCACTCTAGCATAGAGCCCCACCAGACCCACAGACAGTGAACCATCCTAGTTGAGACAAGTAGAGCCACCCAGATCAACCCAGATCAAAAGAGCTAAGCCCTGCAGATGCACGATAAATAAGTGTTTATTGTTAAATGCCACTGGGGTTGCTTGTTATACAGCACAAGCTAGTTGATACAAGTGCCATTTGATCCATGCTCTTCTTGTCTGTCAGTTGATATTTCTAAAATGGAACTTCAATTATCTGAAAATTACTCTACCTAAGACACTTCAGTGACTTCCTGTTATGGGCTGAGTGATGTCATCCTAAATTCACATGTTGAATTCCTAACCCCCAGTACCTCAGGATCTGACCTTATTTGGAAATAGGGTCCTTGAAAATGTAATTAGTTAAGTTGAGATGAGGTCATACTGGAGTATGGTGGGTCCCTATTCTAGTATTGTTGGTATCCTTATAAAAAGGGTAAATTTAGAGGCAGACATGCTCACAAGGAGAATGCCATGTGAACATGAAGGCAGAGATTAGGATAATGTGTCTACAAGCCAAAGAACACCAAAGATTGTCAGAAAACCACCAGAAGGTAAAAACAAGGAATAGAACAGATTCTCCCTCAGAACCCTCAGAAGGAACTAATCCTACCTATACCTTGATCTCAGACTTCTACCGTCTAGAAGTGTAAGACAATAAATTTCTGTTGTTAGAGCCACTCCCCATTACCTTTAGGTTAAAGTCTAAACTTCTTCACAAGGTATGAAAGTCCTTCAATAAGCTGGTCTCTGGCTGTGTGTGCAGTCTCATCGCATACTATATTCCACTAACTTCAGCCTTACCCCATTCACTAGCCACATAGAACTATTTAAAGTGCTCCAGTAAACTGCTTCAGAGCTTTTGTCCATGCTACAACCTTGGCTTCGAATGCCCTTCCTGCTACCTTCTCATCCCCCGCTGGATCCCACATCTTTACCTAATTAACTTCTATTTGTATTTCAAGCTCCAGATTGGGCTATCATCTCTGGAAACTTCCTCTTCACCTTCCCAGGCCTAACCATGGGAGGAGGCCCAATTGAATTCTCCCCAAACAACCTATATAGACATTTCTATCTCAGTACTTATCACACTGTGGATAATTAATTGCTCACTGCACATCTTTATCCTCCTCAACAGACTTGATAATGAACCACTTAAAGGCAGGTTCATATATTATCTGCCCTTTTATTCCTTGTACCAAGCACAGTGCTTGGCACACAGTGGTGATGCAGCAAATGTTTGTGGAAGGAATCTGTGAGTGTTTATGCGCCAGTATCAAAACAGATGTGTTCCTGGCATATGGGAGATACATTCTGCTTGTGTGACAACTGGCAGTTGAGTTTACTTGAAAGCAAAAGCACCCAATTAAAGACCAAACATTACTTCCTTATCCTTCTTCATTTCCTTCTTTCTATAAAACTACCCAATCTCACATGCTTTATAATGCTTTGACATGTAAGTGACTGTGAATTATTACTGACGGTGGGCCTTTCATCTTCAAGACTGACAGTCTACGTTCCACATTTCTCAGGAGGGAGAGACTATCATAACTATATTTTTGCTTACCAAGAGAATTGTTAATAGTTATCCTGAAGAAAAAAAAAAAATCTATAAATATCCAGCCTATAACGAAGCCTTCAGCTTACTGCCTTCCTTTACTAATGAAATTCTTTCCAAGTGCCCGGCCAGAAATTGCCACATAACAATTACACTGAGAAAAGAGACAAAGCCTGTAGTGAGTTTTTTCTTTTACCTGTTTAGTCCTCATTTTGGAATCCAACGACAGATTGTTGTAGGTATAATGTGCCTGTGTGACTCCACAGAAGAGAACAGCAACTATCCCTGAAATTTAAAAACATACCAGTCAAAATCAATTTTCTTTCCCATCTAAGTCAAAGGGGTAGGGCTATCCCAGCTGGAAAACAGACTTGGCATCAGTAGAGTTAAAATTGCTAATAATTATGGTGATGAAACCTTTGGTAAACCTGGCTGCTTACTTTAAACATGGAACTTAACAGGATTAAAGTTAAAGAAAAGCGTTAAGAAGTAGATTCTTCCTGGGGAATAAATGATTCTCTGGTCACGTGTTAGGAAAGTTATACTTGGAAACCCATGAACAAAAGACTGTATAGTCAATTCCAGGCCTCTCACAGCTAGTGCCAGCTACTCGGCTGCATTTTATACTAAATGCTGGCGTATTTGCTTAGACATTTGCTTTCCACTGTGTACCTTCAGGAGCCTGAGAAGTTCCTATCATTCCATAACTTAGTATTAAAAACCACGAGTCATAAACCTAAGGCATCTACAAGGGTTCAGTTGCCTCTGCCAATACTCCTACTTGCCAAGCCCAGAAAGAGATCCTTGTTTGCCTCTACACCTCCTTGGCAAAGCTGGGGGCTTTGTCTTTCTGCTGCTGGATAATCTCATGAACACGTCCAAGGCACACACTCCTTGAAGGTAAGCTGGTCTGTTCTCGTGTGCTTCTTATCCACAGTGGGCCCCCAGCTGCTTCTTGGCTGGTTGCAGGATTTATTTCTTAAGCCATCATTATACCCAGTTTTAAATGCTACATGAAGCCACACATACCCTAGATGCTGCCAGGGGACAGAGGAGGAACAACCATGGGACAAATGTGTTATTTGTCCCTGGGCTCTGTTACTCTCTGTGTTATTGCCCCTGAGCTGGGGTGGGGAAGTGGTAGGGGCTGCATTCTACCTTGGATTAAAGATTTGATTAGCTATGGGAAACTGGGCATAGAGGAGGGCTTTGGGAAAAACACAAGATGTAAGTAGTCTTCAACCCAAACCAAGGGGATTGAATTGAATTTTAAACAGCAGGCTCTTTCCAACTAAAAACACTCATAAATTAAATGCTGATGACTCTTAAGAGTATAGAGATATGTGAACTGAATACTGACATTTCAAACGAATAAAAATTCTGCAGTAAAGAATTTTAAAGAACCAAGCATATTTTTTATATGTACACTGTATGCTTCTATTTATATGTTGGTTATTTTGGGCGTTGGCTTTGGATAAAATATTGCTAAGACATATTTGTCTAATACATTTACATCACTTATTTCCTTTTAATATTATGCTTCAAACTTTTAGGCAAAAGAGTAAAAACAACTAGGAAATTGTGCCAAGAAATAATATATGCAGTAAGCATTTATATAGTCGCTTTGGGTAACTTTTCAGTTTTCTAGCCTCTCTTCAGAAATTCAGAGAAAAAACTGCTTATGAAATACTATATTTCTCTCTTCACAGAATTTCTATTAAAAAAAAACCAGTACCAGGGAAACTTTGGGGGTACTGAAGTACTTCAAGGACTTCAAGGAACTAGAAGGATTGCCATGCATGTTGTTTTGTCATCAAGTAGTTTTCTTTCTTTCTTTAAAAATGCAATTTATGTACCTCTGCTGATTCAGCAGTCTGTTGGAAGTTTTTCTGGGTGAGGTTTAGCCGACCTCCCACTGTTGTGGAAATGTTTTGACTATATATTGATCTGCAGAGAAGTAGTGAATAAAAAGGGAGGGGCATGTGGGTAGTGCACAAATGCATTCTGAGAACAAAAAGAAGTAACAAAGAATAAAGGATAGGTAAGGGCCGTAAGATTGGCTGAATGCTTATTGTGGGCAAGGAACACACTAGTTTTATTCACATCATCTCATTTATTTCATTGATTTATTATCTCACAACAGGCTTCACACGATTCACCAGCCCTTCCCGCTCTCTTCCCCTTCTCAGTAATAGCATCTCCATTCTTCCTGCCATCCAGGCAAAAAACTCTGGGAAGGGCTTTCCTGGTGGCGCAGTGGTTGGGAGTCCGCCTGCCGATGCAGGGGACGCGGGTTCGTGCCCCGGTCCGGGAAGATCCCACATGCCGCGGAGCGGCTGGGCCCGTGAGCCATGGCCGCTGAGCCTGCACGTCCGGAGCCTGTGCTCCGCAACGGGAGAGGCCACGACAGTGAGAGGCCCGTGCACCAAAAAACAAAACAAAACAAAACAAAACACTCTGGCAACACTCTTTACTTCTCCCCTCTCTGTACATCAGCAGTGTTGTTGACTGGTCCTTCAAAATCTACCCGGCACGCCATCACCTCTCAACACCTCCACACTGACACCCTTTTCTAAGTCACCATCATTTTCTGCCCGGATTACAGCAAGAGCTTCCTAATTGCACCTCCGACCCCGTCTCCCTTGTTGACTCTCCACAGTCTACCTTCCACCCAGCAGCGCTAGTGAATCTTTTAAGACAGGTCAGATCATGTCAGTCCTCTGCTCCCAGCTCTGTAATGGAAACACATAACAAACAGGCCCTGTAGGATCTAGTCCTGCCTCCTCCTCCCCTCCCCGCGGCTCCCTGACCTCCGCTTTTCCCATGCCTCCCCACCCCCCGCCCCTCACCTCGTCACACACCCTCTTCGTCTTCGCTAAGCAGGTTCCACCGCAGGGCCCTTGCATGTCTGGTTCCCACTGTTTGGAAAAGTCTTCTCCAGACACCCACATGGCTCCCTCCTTTCCTTAAGATGTTACATTCTCAGACTGGCCTCTGCTATGCACTCTATAAAACTAATCCCTCTCGTCGTTCTCTACTTTCCTACCTTGACCTATTTTTGTAATATTATTTACTGCCACCTAACATTTTATATATTTATAGGTTTATTTTCCGCCTTTCTGCACTGCAGTGGAAAGCTCAGGGAGTGCAGAGTGATTCACTGGTCCCCAGCCATTAGAGCAATGTCAGGCACATGGTAGGCACTCCACATATTTGCTGAATAAATAAATGAACATTCCTATCACCAGGTAACAAGAAACCAAAGTAATTTACTCAAGGTCACCTTGAAAGTGGCAGAGCTAAGATTCAAAATTCCACAGACTCCCTGTACTTTTCTGCCTGTATTAGACCCTCCAGGAATGTTTTAAGGTGATCTTAAGCCATCTAAAAAATATCATTTCTGATGTCCCAGGGAAAGAGTCAGAGATTTGATGATGAAGATTATATACCAGAGTTGGCTGGACATCTCCTTTGAGGATATTTTCTCCAGTAGCTCCATTGGTTTTCCCATTAGAACACTAATAGGCAAAGTTTCTGCTAATACTTTTTGAGTTTTGTCTACAGATATGTCACACAAGCAGCAAACAATGGAGAGTCTGCCTACATGACCAGAGTCTTGGTGTTGTAATTAAAATAAAACAACAAAGCTGATCTGACCCTTAGTATTAGCATACATAATCATAATTCTATAGCTTGGTAATTAATTCACTCACACAAATTAACAGTTGCCAGTTTTCTACCTTACAAAAGTATGTTTTAATTGCCACTATATTTTTACATACCTGTGCCTGCTAGCCCTAGTTGTACCACTGTTATGTGAGGCCCTAGACCACTCTCTTGCATGCTCTGGATCTCAGACTCTCAGTTGTAAAAAGGACGGGGAGGGGCACTAAGTGTTCCTTGTGCCAGGCTGTGAGCTAGTGTCTCAGCCCCAAGCCCACCCTCCTGTGCTGGTCTGTGATCCTGAGGCTGGGGCTCTCCAGAATACATCTTCCTTTGCCTGATGGGCTCTGTCAGTATAGAGCCCCAGGAGGAGAGTAGGACGCAGGAGGGGAGAGAAGGCCTTGCTCCCTCCTGTTTGCCTGCTGGTCCTGTCAGCTGCATCTCAGCAATGGTTCTTCACCACAGCTTTGGCAGTTGGTCCCAGCCTTGTGTTCTCTTTTTGTTTTTTGTTGTTTTCCTTCACTTGCAGACCAGCCTCCTGGGACCCCCTCAGAGAAAGCAGCAGCAGGCAGGCAGTGTCCTCAGAGGTCTGAGTCCCAGCTCCGTGGTTCCTTCTTAGGAGCTTCTAGATTCTCTTCCCTTTGCTCCTCCAGTCCAAGGGGTCACACTTGCTTCTTGCAGTGACTACTTCTGTGTTGCCTCAGTGCCCCTTTTTTACTTTCGCAGCTCTTGCTAAGTATAAAAATGTTTTTAATTATAGTTTTATGTCTTATTCTCCATTTCTTCTTTCTGTGACTTTCTAGGATTGACATGATTCCATGAAATAATTTTAGGGTCATGGAACAATTATCTATTAAGAGTGTTTGAGGAGTTACAATTTTTTTTCTTTATTTTAAAATTATTTTTTAATCCGAGCAACACTAGAATATAAAAGAAATTAGTTAACATGGAATAAATTGATGATATATTTTACTATCAAATAGTTCAAAAATTCTTTCCCCCTCTAAAAATCAAAACAAAACAAACAAATTGCATCCTTTGATCAAAATGTTATAAAACTGGAAATTAACAAAAAGCATAGCTACATAAATGTATCCATTAGAGATTTTTAACTGTATTCTTTTCAATAAAATTGGAGTTGAAGATGAAATCAAATTTGAAATTTTAGCTTATGTAGAGATAAATGACAGTAAGTGTATAGTACCTTTCTTATCAAAACCAATGGGATAAAACCAAAGGATTATTCAGAGGAAAGGTTATAGTCTTACTTGCATTCTATTAGAAAAAAAAAGGGAAATAAATGGACTATTTACCTAAAGAATCTAGACAAAAGACATAAAAATGGAACCAAAGACAGCAGAATTAAAAACTTAATAAATAAAAATGAAAAAATACAGCCAAAGAGAACATTCCTAATAAGCATATGGTTCATGCCTCTCAGGCCTTGGGGTCCCTCAGGTGTCCATCCTCCCCAGGCTGCCGTTCTTTGGCCGTGGCTGCAGGTATGTAATGGGTGATGTTGGCCAAGGGCTTCACCCACCTAAGACTCAGTTTTCTCATTTGGATAGGGCCCACCTGTCTCACAGGTCTGTTCTAAGTATAAAGAAATACAATGGATTTTAACATGATTTGTAAACTAAACACTAAGAAGTAAATATAAGGTTTTGCTATAATTACTAGAAGTAGGTGAAAGGAGGAAGGCATGAAGAGAAGGAATGACTCAGAGAAGCTCATTACAGGTCTAAACACAACAACATTTTCTATTCAACAAGTTGCTGGGGGAAGAAATACAAAACGTCTAGCACGTCTCACACCTTTTATGTCCTTAATCATTATTTGTTGCCTTCTCTTCCACATCAACTCCTGCAACAAGGAAAAGCAGGTGAAAATGTGTGCCTCACTCCTAGAAATCCAAACTTAGACAATTCTCAGTAATCCTACAGTTAAGGTATCCGATTTTTGCAAGTTCTATCTATCTACTGAGATATTCAATGAGGAAAGCATGGGTTATGGATATGGGGAATGCAAGGATGAATAAACCCAGTCCTAGACCTCAAGTAGCTTTATGTCTCCTACCAGAGACAACACATACACAGAGATATCTAAAAGCAGGTAGAATGAAGTAGGGGATAAGAAAATGGGAATTCTGAGGGAGTGATTTCTTTTGGGCTGGGGAAAGTGGGAGAGAGATGGGGAAAGTTTTCCTAAAGGACACAGAGGCACTTAGGTCTTAGAAGATAAGAAGAATTTGCAGGTGCAGGGTCGGGGGTAGGGAATTCAATGTGAGTGAAGGGCGAAAGCTAGGAAACTATGTGGCATGTCCCAGGAACATGCAGTTTACCTGCACACTTTGGGTTTGAATCTGTTATAGGTTAGGGAATAAATACACGTTGAATTAATTAATTACATTTTTCCAAATATTTCAAAACTTAGAAGAAACATCTAATATGCTCTATGTTTAAAATGATCAAACTAATTATTATAAGTATGAAAGTATTTCTCTTACATGCTGTATTAGTCCTAGTATCCATAAAATAGAACTATGAAACACCTAGTATGTTGATCTTCTGCTGGCAAACGTTACTGCATTTTCTTTCCTAACTGAGCTAAAATCTGATCATTCTGCTTCCATCTCTTCTGAAAAACACAAGCGGTCATTAAATGCAACTACGAGGGTTGCATGTCTAAGGTTTGGGTTTCAAGTTGTATTTATGGGGCCCTGTAGCAATGACAAGTGGAACCAAGTACATACATCCAGATCCACAGGGAGGGAGCATGCTCAAAAATATCTGAGAACTAAAATAGATAAGCAGCTCTGAAAGAAATTAAGAAGTGGCTTAGAGAAAATAATAATAAGAGTTTCTGACTCACATGTGTGCTCAAAATTGCCTATCAGTTTGCACAGTGAGCTTTTGGTGGCAGGCAAGATCACTGAAGAGCTGTCTGCAAGGACTCATTTGTGCAATTTTGAATAAGAACTAGAACCGATACTTCATGACACTAACTAAAAGAGCTGTATGAGAAACCACAAAGAGGTATACAGTTAAATTCAAATTATTGGCAGGCAAAGAAGTTTAGGAAACAGCATGAGGAGGTCTGTAATTCTTTGGGAAGAATAATGATTCTGCTGGCAAGTAAATTCTTTCCAGAGAGATCAATTTTTTTTTAAATAAATTTATTTTATTTATTTTTATTTTTGGCTGCATTGGGTCTTCGTTGCGGTGCGCGGGCTTCTCATTGCAGTGGCTTCTCTTATTGCGGAGCACAGCACGTGGGCTTCAGTAGTTGTGGCGCACGGGCTTAGTTACTCCGCGGCATGTGGGATCTGCCCGGGCCAGGGCTCGAACCCGTGTCCCCTGCATTGGCAGGCGGACTCCCAACCACTGCGACACCAGGGAAGCCCCAGAGAGATCAATTTTGAGAGGACAATTAGCTCCTTTTGGTTAACAGAACACCATTTACACTGTTCTCCATGATTCCCACTTCTGGACCTTCTCAGAAAGCATTAGTGTTACTAATGCTTGTGTATATACAATATTTAGTAACATTAACCTATGCTTACACACATCACACACAAACCTATGCTTACATGACATCAAGGTTCATTGTGTGGTTGTAAATTATGTAAGAAAAAATGTACTACAATGGGTATCAGGAGACCTGGGTTCTATCTGGCATAGTTCAGACACTTAACTAGTTGAATGACTAATGCAATTCAAATTCATTGCCTGGTCCATTGTTTTCTTCTCAAAGAATTGAAGAAGATGGTCTGCACTAGTGTTCTTTAGATTGGGGTATGCAAGAAACCCACTGAAGCATAGAAGAAAATATAAGAACTTCATAAATTTTTTAAACTTTTTATTTTATATTGGAGTACAGTTGATTAATAATGTGATAGTTTCAGGTTCATAACTTTTAATTAGAACTTTTGTGTATTTTAAGGTAAGTAAGTACCATTGTGGGCAAAAAAATATGCTCATGTGCAGATAAGTGCATGACAAAACTAACTTATTTTATTTTTTTATGATAAGCGTCAAGAAACTGTGGTAAATACTGCTCTAGATGATCTCTAAGCACCTTCCCATCTTAAGTGTCTGTGATCTGAACTGCTGTTTTTACATTTGCTTCAAGGACTGCATATATGGAATTGAAGAATTACATGGTACCCCCACGGCCTCATGTGGACTTCCTGGCAACTAGATTACCTTCTCGACCTAGATTTCCTCAAGGGCTGGGTCTATGACCTCCTTCTTTGTATTGCTCCCAATCCCATAACAGTGCCCAGTAGACATCAGACACTCAAATGCAGGTTTGTCAAAGTAATGAATCTCTATTTCAAGAAATATTTATCTGCTCTAAAAAGAGAACGAAGGAGAAATTATTTTTGATCCTCACATACAAATAGATGTTTATCTGGATTTATTAGTGGCAGAGTCTATTTTCTTCTAACATTTAAATTTTCTTATTCAAGACTATTGTCACGTACGGTCTCTGCTACTGATAACATTATTCAGTGGTTCTTTTCTCATTAAAAGTTGATGAAGACTTCAGATACAGAAGCTGAAAAATAAACATCTGTCACATGGAGGATGATTTTCTTTGACATTAAATGCAGACTTGAGGGGTTTCTAAGACTGGAGAATATTGCGTTTTTGGACAGGAAATATTGATTATATCATCAGAACACAGAAAAAGAGCGAGTGAGAAAGAAAAAACTGTGTCTTGCTCTCAGGCGGCACTCTGAGGGGTTTTAAGGTTGATGGGTTATTTTTCCATGCCACACTTTTATTTATTTTTGATCTAGTAAAACGAGACGTTTCTGACAGGTTTCCTACCACCACTGCTGAACGTGAACCTGGAACTGAGAAGTCAAAGATTTAACGAAATGGAAAACTCCTTCAGGGAATATGAAGGATTCCAAGTTTGCAAAGAATACAATTACTGTCTAGTTTACTATATTTGGCAATGCTACGGTTGGCAGATGAATGATGAGTCTGTGGGATACAAGAATATCAATATAGAAAACAGCACAAATCTATGTTCTTCTTTCTAGATCCTCCAGTGCCGAGGGTAGGCATGCATTTAAGATTACTTCCTGTCTGTGTTGCAAGGTTTATAAATTTCCATTTAAAACAAAAAATTCCTTAAATAATGTAGTAGTGAGTACTTATGCAAATTAACTTGAGGTCTGGAGGAGAAGAAAAATATCCTTTTGTTTAGATCCCTGGCTTTCCACCTCAAATGTTGGTACTGTCAGGTTTACTCCTTCTTTTCAGTTTTCATTTCCTTGGAGTCGCTTAATACATGTACACCAATGTCACCTAAATCTCTAGTCAGCAGCCTCATCCCAGATATCCATGTCCAATTGACCACTGTACCTTTCCATGTAGAAGTTCCACACTTGTATAGAATCCAGAAGACTTTCAAATGGACTAATTTTTTTTTTTTTTTTCCGGTACGCGGGCCTCTCACTGTTTTCTACACGCCTGTGCAGGACATGAGGAACTTTCTCTTTTCCCTATGGCTGCTGGCACCGTGAGGAGGTGTTAAGTAAAGACAGAAAACATTTACAGTGAAGAAAGCAGAGATAAATTTGTCCACTACTCAAGTTACATGTGCAAGATTGTTTGAATATTGAAATGATGAGCTAGTTGGTTCAAGAAAGTGCAGGTGTGAGTTAATGAGTTATTATGCTAGAAGATGTATTTTACACCTGTGTTTATTGAGATGGCGTCTTTGCGTGTTTGCCCTTGGTTCAGCAAGCTAGTTAATAAATCCCCTTGAGAATTTTGGGTGTCTATTGCTACAGCTTGAATGCCTAATAGTTTGAGCCTCTGGCTCTATTTTTGGCTTGGAAAACACTCAGTGCACCTCATTTGTTGGTGAATTGTTGGCTAATTAAGTTGGATTCATATGGTCCTGTCAATATGAAAGCAAGAACAGTTTGAAGCTGAGATGTCAGCTAATGACATGTATTTAGAAGCTAAAACCGGCCAGATTTGATTTGAGAAACAATTTAAACTAAGTCCCTCCTGGTGATTTGTTTTATTTACTGAGATCTAGAAATATATTTCCCATCCAGTCATGCAATGCATCAGTGGCAAGCCAAATGGAACACATTTATCTCTGAACTAGAAGCCTTCTTAAGAGTTTCAGACAAGTATTCGCCAAGGCGAGAGATGATGGAGATGAGAAGTAATGAGCCAGCTTACTTACTCAGATCAAGTAAAGTCTCAACGTGTCCAGTAATAGTCAATTCATTTGGAAATCTTTCCTCATCTGTTGCCAAAAAGAAAGACATTCCCAGTTTCCCCTTTTCCCAACTACTTATTCTACAAAAGCCTTTCAAGAGCTGACCGGACAGATAAGCAGGACCTGAGCTTTCAGGTGTCAGCTTTTCCTTATCATGACAATGTAATTAGGCCCTTGTCATTTGAGACCAATGGGGGAACAAGGCTGGGTGACGTCATTGAGGTGAATTGACTGTTTATGTCGTGCTTCATGTTTGTGTGTGCTGAGTTCTTCTCTCGTTCAGACATCTTGGTCAATTCCTTAGTGAATGAGCCAGAGCGGCATTTGTTTTTACCCTTCTACATTCAAAATTTTTTTCAAAGTCTCTTACTCTCTAGAGTCAGACTACAAAGCCCAATGGCATTGCTTAGTACAGTAATCAGGACTTTTTTTCTTTCAGATTTTTACACGTTTGTTTTCTTAGATGGAAACTATTCTAAGCTGAGTAAATAGTGGGCTATACTGTTTAACTTTTTGTATGAGAAAGTGAGGGATGCCAACGGCCTCCCTCCTCCTCCTTCACTTCCAGCTGACATAAAATATGCCCCAAGAACCTAAAAATGGAAGCTGCCTTTATTACAACAGTGCCTGGAAGCAGAGAAATCATTAGATGCAGTGTCAATGTTGCCATTAGAAATCTTACTCTTTGGGTGTTTAATGACGGTCCCTGAAAGTTTGCTTCTGGCAAAAACCTGACGTCCAGGGCTTCCCTGGTGGCGCAGTGGTTGAGAGTCCGCCTGTCGAGGCAGGGGACACGGGTTCGTGCCCCGGTCCGGGAAGATCCCACATGCCGTGGAGCGGCTGGGCCTGTGAGCCATGGCTGCTGAGCTTGCGCGTCCGGAACCTGTGCTCCGCAACGGGAGAGGCCACAAGAGTGAGAGGCCCGCGTACCGCAAAAAACAAACAAACAAACAAAAAAACCTGACCCCCAAAGTCTCAGCTGGGAAACAAATTATAAAAATGAATTTTCAAACCACCTGTCCAGCTGTGCTTTTTGGTTATCTTTATAAACTGAAAAGCAGCTTCTATGACAGGATTCAATGCCACCAGAGATTATGCTATAAATAATACTGCTGAATTATTTTCAATATTCAATTTAAAATAATGGCTCAGTAACCTAATGACTTTTAGGAAATAGGCCAAGAAAAATTCTACTTGATCAGAAATTAGGTATGCATGTGTACCAGGTACCTGACAGAGAGAATACCTCAGGTCATGTATTTACTCAAAAGCCACATTTTGTATGTGTGCCATGTCCTCCCACTACAAAATAATAAAATCTTTTTACCTCAGCAGTAAAGAAAACTGAGATACCAATTAACAGGGTGACATTCCTATCCCTCAGCAAGTTAGCAGAAGAACTAGAAATCCGAGACATACCCCTTAGTGGCTGATTTTGTAATTAGGGCAGAAACTTCCATATACATTCTCTTCCTTCTATGCTCTCCCAGCTTGTGAGGACTCCCTAAAGTCCATTTCTGTCTACACACCCTTATCTTCTAGAAAGACTTCTCACTTGCATTTGATATTCTGCCCAGTCTTCGTAAATAAAAGTTTTCTCAGACAGCACTTGTACATTTCCAGTAGCAGAGCATCAGACCTTTGGGTAATAGAAATGCCAACCTTCATTTGCATGTCTAAAAGCCACTTGTTTCCATAAAACTAAGTGCTTCTGTGTGACTATTGAACATTTGCAGGTGCAATTTCTAAGAGACTGAGATGAGGCGGCTGCAAATGTGGCCCTTGAAGTAAAAGATGATCAAAATAAATCAAATGATCATCATCAAATTAGTAACAACTAAAAGTGAAAGCAGCAAATGTGGTCACGAGCAAGCCCCGCCCACCACACTGAAGTGTTCATAATGAATCTCATAAGGAGGCGAATCGAAAAAGAATTATGAAGACTGTGCAAACGGTCTCTGTAAGCTTGATTCTTTTTGTTTGTCTGTCAGTATGCACCTGGCATGAGATGGTCCCAAGCATCCTAGCCTAGAGGCTGTGCCGTCTTTGAGCCTCTCTTCCCTTCTGAATTGTCACCAAGTTATGCAGCTTCTTTTGTTGAAATACCTCATAGATTATTCCTTCCCTTGTACTATTTAGATTTCTTTGTTTGCAAGCAGTAAACACTGATTCTGGCAACTGTAATCAGAAAGGAATTTATTGGAGGGAAGAGGCATAAAGGCAGCTCCAGGGATCTGTGGCAGGAATAAGTAGAGGGTCCCAATAGGGTTTTGCTGTTGGAAATTCTGGGTGCCAACAGTTGTATATACTTCTAACTCCCTCCTAAAAGTTCGTATCACAGGGAAGGAGTGTCTGTTTGACCTAGCTTCGGATGCCCCTATTCTCTTTGGCAGGGGAGGGTGGGGTACCTTGGTTAAGAAGATGGTATCTGATGGAGGAGGGGTAGTTCCCCAAACAACATCAGGATGCTATTCTCAGTGAAAGGGAGAACGGGTGCTGGGCAGCCAAAGCCGACATATGCCCACCATATTCTTTTAGATTAGGCTCTTGTTTCCCAAGGTCTCCACGTCTCCATTTTAACCTAAGAGTTAGGGAAATGAAATTGCAGATCAATGTAATTTATGATATATCCTTTAGTTGATGTATGAATCTGCTCTGAAATACCCTGACCGGTGGACATAAAGAATCTACAAGGGCTTCCCTGGTGGCGCAGTGGTTGAGAGTCCGCTTGCCGATGCAGGGGATGTGGGTTCGTGCCCCGGTCCGGGAAGATCCCACATGCCGCGGAGTGGCTGGGCCCGTGAGCCATGGCCGCTGAGCCTGCGCGTCCGGAGCCTGTGCTCCGCAACGGGAGAGGCCACAACAGTGAGAGAGGTCCGCGTACCGCAAAAAAAAAAAAAAAAAAAAAGAATCTACAAGAATATTATCAGGCATAAGGCACTCACTAACTCATAAAACAGTCTGTTATTCAGATTTTAGAAAATTTTCATTTTGTTAAGCTAAAATCATTCATTCCATTGCTCAAAAGATATTGAATGCCTAGCATGCTTCAGCCACACTGCTGGTGTTGATATAGTCCTCACAAACCTGATAGTCTAATATAATTTTGGCCCATCAATCCAAATTCTACACATCAGCTATGGTTCTATATTTCAGAACTGCGGAGAGTAAATCAAATAGCATGGTGAGGTCTAGATGCACATAAACAAACAATAGCCTTCCAGAAACTATAATGGAAGAAGTTTCCATTCATCATAGTATGCCAAAATATAAAATAGCTTAAAAAGTACTTAACAAGAAATTTGTAGGTCTAATGTGAAGACACCTATAAAGATTTACTAAGGGCCATAAAAGATGGGTTGAATAAATGGAGAGACATAACATATTCCTCTGTGGGAAGACTCAACACTGTAAAAACACCATTCCTCGTCAAATTAATCTATAAATTTAATACAACCCCAATCATAATCCTAAAGTTATCTTCTGCTTGAAACATAAGAAAGTTATTTTAAGTCATTCTGGAATATAAATATGTGAGTATGGCAAAGAATCTCTTGAAATCGCTATTAAAAGGAACCATGGAGTTGAAATGATGAAAACAGTAAAGACCAAGAGCTCAGTGGAACAACAGAAAGCCCAGAACATATATACACATATATGTACCTACATACATGGACATTATATTGTAAATTCATAGGTTAAGTTTGAAGGGTGTTAGGATGAGTGAATAACAATCTAGGAAGAAAATCAAATCCCTACTATATCTCGCACCTCACAGCAAGACAAATTCCAGATGGATTCCAATGCAAAAATAAAACCAGACGAATATTAAAAAAACGTATACATTATTATTAATAACAGTGGGCTTTATAAGTAGAAATCAATAAAATCTTGGGCTTTCGAAGGAAGAGATAAAATTAACCACATGAAACTTGAAAATGTCTATGCCAACATTTCCCTTACATAAACAAATAAAGCATAACATATTTAAAAGGTAAAGCCGTGAACTGGAAAATATTTATAGCCTACATGACAGTCAAAAGGTTAATATTTTTTAATAGATAAAGAGCTTCTAAAATTTAACGTGACAAAAATAAGCACTTCAATAGGAAAAAAGGACAAAGGTCATAAACAGGTAGTTCACCAAGGGAGAAATACAAATTGCCAATGACATATAATTAAAATGATTTCCTCAGTAAAAATATAATGAATTTAAATCAGAATAAGATGGAACTTGATTATCAAATTAGCAGGGGTGAATATGAGTTCGGGTGATGAAGATGTGAGTGAATGAGCTCTCTCTTACATCGTTGGTGGAAGTATAAAGGAATGCAAATTTTCTGGAGGATAACTTGGATAAATTTTTCCAAGACATTAAAATGTTAGCATTCTTATTAACCCAGGAATTTTATTTTTAGTCAGTTATATAAACAGAAGTTCATACGTCAAGCTATAAGGATTACCATTGCAATCATATTAACAATGTTGAAAACTATAAACAATCAAAAGGTTGGTATAATAAATTATGGCAAGTTAATATGATATAGTACTAGGCAGCAATTAAAAATAATAATATAGAAGAATATTTAATGCCATGAAAAACATTCACTATAAATTGTTAAGTGAAAAAAAGCAAGTTACTTAAAAATAAAAATGTAATTACATATATGTATGCATGTATATATTTACTTATGTATATGTATTTGCATATAATTAGATCAATTCAGACAAATACTAACAATAGTTATTAATAGGCAGTGAGAATACAGGTAACTCTAATTTTATTTCCTTCTGTAAATCTACATTTTCCAAATTTTCTAAAATGTATATGCCTTACCTTGGTAGTAAGAAAAAATAAAAAATATATTCTTAAAACAGATATATTTTGTTTAAAGCATCAGAAATCCTTTTTTTTAAATGAAATCTTAGGTGAACCCAATCTATGGAACCAATAAGAGGGGTGAAGTAGGGGTGGTAGGCCTAGAGGCCTGCTCCCTTGATGGGCACCCTTGAGCCCTCACCTAGCAATGTCAGGGCTGGGGGAATTCTGCTGAGAACCCATTGTGTGTAAACACCATTTCTAGGTCCTACATGATTTGTTCTCAGTGAACCCATACACGGCCCCAGGATGGCTGGTTACCACTACAGTTACTCATAAACTATTTAATAGCTCATTTCATTTAGTTCACTACATTCATTGTCATATGTTCATTCGTTAAGCACTTACTGAAAATTTTTCTAGATTTTAGCTTTGCGTTATATTAGTTTACTTGTGGATTAGAGATAAAAAGATTTTCTTACTGCATGAAATATCCTCAGAGAATATAATTTAATTCCACACCATCAGATTTTATTGAAGGTTGATATGAGAAATGATTACATGAAGAATGGATCTCCAACTTCCCTAAAACAAAACATTGTCTGTTATGATGCTCAAAGGCCCTTACATAAAGATGTGTGTGATAAATTCCCCTAAAGTTTTAGAAAAAAAGGTTGCCCATTTTTATAAATAATTGTGATTTCCTTTTATAGTACTGTATTATTCCTATATAACTCATCATGTTTCCCTTTTGGCTTTGGCTGCCAGAAAGCTCAGAGCTATATTTATTGCCAAACCACAGCAATGAACAGCTGCCTCATTTTGCAGAAAAACTCTATCCCAAAGCACTTGAGTGTCTAGCCTCAACTAAATGGTCCCATGATATGCATGGCTCAGGTTATGAGTTGTCTCAAAGCCAATTTAGAAATAGGCAAGGATTAAATAATAAACAAACACACACATAAGTAATTTGGACTTAGCAGGCTTGGTCTTCGGCAGTACAAAACGCTCACACCTGAAGTTTGATTTGTATCAAATGCCTTTCGGGCATGTTGCTTAATCTGGAGTACTGTTCTGGATGAGCGCTCCCCTGGGTGCAGACGTGGACATTTGGGTCTTTCTGCTACCAAGGCCCACACATGCATCCACCCACCCCATGATGCTGGCTCCTTAGAAGTGATCTGCATGGTATCCAATAAGGATATCAGGTCAAAAGCATAGCAAAAGCGCAAGGCACAGATAAACTAAGAGTTTATACGTGGACCATAACCCTAAAAACATTTAAGAAAACAAGATATTGCTGAATTGGATCAGGAAATAGACAATCTTCACAAACAGAAACAATCTTAAGCATTGGGATATGTGCGCATAAGTGTGTGTGTGTGTGTGTGTGTGTTTATTACAATGATCAACAGTAGACTAAAAAATATCAGGTGAGTTAAGGTACTTCTTTACCTTTCCAGAAGGTCAAATATGTATTCTTATTGTTAACATTACTCACATCATTTTACAATATGGTAAGTGCTGAAAAGGTCATGGAATGTGGAGGAAAGGGAACCACAATTTTCTGAATGATGTATGTAAATTGTTTCCTCCATTATTTCATTTAAGAGACACCAGTATCCTTTTCCTTTGTAATGCATAAGCTCTTTAGCAACCTTTCTAATAACACGGTAAGGCTCTAATATAATGGATGTTGTGTTAGAATGGTTTGGAATGATACTGGGCCTGGTAGGGTGGACTCTGGTAATGCAGTCTTGATTATAGTGTCATAATAACTGGCAGGTGGCTGTCTGTATCAGCAACAGACACCCTCAAAGCCTGTGGAAATAGCTTGGTTCCCATGGCTATGAAGTAAGGTGGGTCAGCTGCCCAGAGCAACAGATTATCATTACAAAAAAGATTTGCCATGGCTTTCACAGGAGAGGCCAAACCAGCCTAGAAGCAAATGGACGAGGCAGGCTTCTGGGGCCCCAAATATCTTCCTACTCCTGGGGGCCTGCCTCATATTCTATAGATAGAATTTCATTCAAGGTAGCAATGCTTGGTACCCATGAGCCCAGGCTCTAGAATCAGATCTCCTTATTTGAAATCCCAGCTCCACCACTTACTGTTGGCTGAGTAAACTGGGCATAGTCCCTAACTTTGGGTCATTCTGTAAATGAATGAGAAAATCCATGAAAGGCAGTTAGCCAGCACCTGGCTCATGGTATGCTTTCACTATATATCAACTTTTATTATTATTTACACTTAAAGTACCACCTTTTAAAATGCAAGTACCCAGGGAGGCATACCTTATTCCCAGTTAGTACTTCGGAGGGGGGCGGGGGAATCTCACTTGAAAGTCAATTAAGATGTAGTGAGCAGCAAGGGATCCAGGACTGAAACCCAGGAGAAGCAAGGAACTAAGCCAAAGGAGAGAAACAGCTTTGAAATTTTGCTCAGAGCCACAGTGATTCTTCTACATGGAAAAGTACCCAATCGTTGCAGCTAGCCAAGCGCAAACCCTCGCTCTTGCAGAAAGGCAATCTAATTGCCGAATCCAGATACAGGATGCGTGGCACCTGGGGCCTTAGGGACTGCCTCTCTATCAATTGCTCCATCTCAGAGGACTCTACATACAGACTTTCTACAGTAAGAGACATTAATTAAACCGTGAAGCCACCAAGTTAGCGCCTTGTTTTCTGGCCTGCCATGGAGTGTATGCAAAGATTTTTAAACACGGCCCGTGTGTGGAGATGAGCACACCAGGAGAGGCTGCCTTCGTGGGCGTTGCTGTTAACAGCCAATGGAAAGTCACCACCCTTTCCCACAAAGCGGCTGTGCATCCCTTCACACTCTGAGCAGAGACTCTTATTTGTAAAGTTATCCATCACCTCAGTATACCAGTCATTCATAGATTTCAACATCCCCTTCCTGACCAGCAAGGAGAGGAGAGGAAACGGCAGTTTGGAGACTTCCAGTTGAGCTGTTGGATAAATGGATATTTTTTTCTTCTCCCCAGGGTGCCCAGGAGAGGCTGATTCTGACACAAACCTATAGAAAAGGGCCTCCATTTCACCTCCGGCTGGGTCAGGGAGGGGGGCATGGGGAGAGGTGGGGGGAACACATGTGTTCACACATCCAGTTTGCTGCGCTGGACGAAACACTGACCTGTTAGGCCAGCGGCCTCAGCAGACAGGAAGGCGCTCCAAGACAGGAGGAAAAACAGGCCCGTTTCCAGCATAGGGAACTCACACAGTTTGGTAAATTTGGTCAAGTGACAAAGATGCGTTAAGGGAAATAACAACTGCTTTTATGAATAAATCTCCTTTTTGGCTGTGAAAAAATCTGGTTGTGTTTTAGATGAGAGAACTAATTTTCGGAGCTGGCTGTAACTGACTGAGACTTGACTTTGAAGGCCAGCAGGAATCATGCTTCATTGCGGGCTGAACACTCCTATAAAAATGCAAACTGGTGTTCAGATAAAAAAGATGTCTTACTAAGAGGATAAAATCAGCTCAGTGTAGACACAAAACTTCTTAAATTTGGACTCAGCCCTTGGGGTGTGCCCCTCAGAATACTGGCAGATCTGGGAAAACAAAGCCAAGGGGAGTGAGGCTGGGTGAGATGCTGCCAGCGTGTCAACACTGAAGGAGGCCACTGCTCCCCAGGGAGTGCTGGTCTGCGGACAGATCACCTTGAAGAGCCTTCTCTCTTGGGGATAGAAATTGAATCAGGAGGAGCATTTATGTTCAGTGAGAGGGAAGCTGCCCGGACTCTCTTTGTAAAAGTAGGATGGAGGAAAACGGGTGTTGCTTCTAGGTCAAGCAAGATGCCCTTTGGCGGGCAGTGGTTCATTTTGGCCAGGATGACACTTGGTCAATAGTCTATAAGTTGCAAATAGAACAAAGGCACAGTGATCTGAGTCAGGCAGAGAATGGGCTATGGGGAGATGATTGGGAGTTAGTGATGGATGGGAAAGGGCTACCTTGTAATTGTGTCCACCACTAGGCGGAAAATGCCCTGACAGATAAAGAGATGTTAATGCTGTTGCATTTTTATGTTTCTACAACAAAGTGTAAGGAAGATTCCATATTAATAGATGTTTGGCAGCAGGGCAAGGAAGCAAAAAGTATGACCTCTGCGTTAGTAGATCTGGGTTTGAGTCTTGGCTCTGCTAGTCACTGGCTGTGTGATTTCTGAGCAGTATGTTAACCTCTGTGAGCCTTATTTGTATCCTGGGTGAACTGGCAATGAGAGTAATACCTACTCATACAATGTGCAGAGTAACATGCAATGAAGATATTAAAAATGTATTGTAAAGTCTTAGAAAGCACAAAATACTAAGGATCATGTCATGGTTGGGAGTGTGGTCTCTGGAAGGCAACTCTACCTGGGCCCATATTCATGGTATCAGCTTAGACGGGTCCGTGGGCCACTCTGCACTTTGGTTTCCATGTCTGAAAATGGGCATAATAGTGCATCCTACCTCCTAGGTCTATAAACCACTTACAATATGTTAAGCACTCAGAAGAGTGCCTGGTATATAACAAAGGATGTGTAAGTTTTTCAATTAGTGTGATTTAAATAAATTTGTTTTGTAAAACATCTTTTCTGGAAAGAGGTTCAGTAAGGGTCTGGAAGCAATTCTTTATCTGGAGGAAAACATGGGCTGCCCTTTGACCCTTTTCCAATGTCCCCTCTTCTTACTTGGAGGGAAGGCTTTGTTTCTAATGGGGTTTGTTCCTCTGAATTCCCTCTTCTAGTTTGTTGTAAAGAGAAGGCTCAGGCCGATCTGAGTAACAGAATACCAACTGGGAGTAAAGTGTTCTTCTCTTTCCATGGCCTCCAGAAAGTTGTTCAGTTCTGAGTCAAGCCCTAAGCTTGTCCGGAACCCAGGGGCCCACAATCTGAGGAGCCTCTGCCTCATTGTGGACAAGGCATCCAGGTGGTTATGGTGGAGGAATGGACTGTGCCCCTGTCTCCTTCACAGCCTGAGTCTGTGACCCAAGGCCATCAGGTGTTGCCACTATTACTGAGCCCCTGTCTCTTCCTTTTCTCCACCCCTTTCCCCAGATCTGATCCAATATCAGAGCAGACTTCCAACCTCCAGGAATTTTTACCTTCCTTATCAATTTGTTTACTTATGTGTCCATACATTCCTTGCACACTGGGCAGAAAAAAGTTCCAATCTCAGCCCTTCCACCTCGTGCCGTCCCTGGGACCAAAGGCCTGGTTTTAAACCCCTGCCCTGAAATGCCCTAGCTGTGTGGACTTAGACAAGTTGCCTAACCTTATACGTCAGTTTCTTCAGCTGAAAATTGGGGGAATAACAGTATCTCCCTGCCAGGGTTCTTATAAAAACTATCTGAGATAATCTATGCAAAATACTAAGGACAATGGCTGGCACGTGGTACAGTTCTGAACATATGTAAGATGACATAATTAATATCATGTCCATTATTACTGATATGTGACTCAGAGTGAGCTACTTAACCTTCTTGAGCCTCGATTTCCTCCTGTGTAACCCGGTGTCTTACAGGGTTAATTCGAATAAGAAGATATATATAAATGCCCATGCTAGACATTCACTAAATGTTGTGATCATTACTATTACTCTACTCCATACAACATGTGACCTCCATCGTCATTCCACTTAATAATTAAGAGGCAACAGGGAGTAGTGATCAAGAGCATGGTCTGTCTCTCGGTTTCACTCCTTGGGTTTGATCTTGGCTCTACTTCCAAGCTGTATGACCTTGGGCAATAGCTTACCCTTTCTAAGCTCCAGTGTCCAGTAAAAAAAGATATGACCATTGTGAAGGTTAAATGAGTTATTGCATGTAAAACAAGTAGTAGGGGACCTGACATGTCTCCAGTACTGGGTAGATTGTTAATCATTATTTTTAGTTGGAAGTCAGCCCTATCTTTTCCGACTTACTTTTGTCAATGGAGTTGACATTCTCCAGGGTTTCCAGGACATGACTTTGGGGTGGTCTTTTGATTCTCTCCTCTTCCTTATCTCTTAGTACCAACCAATCACTAAGTCCTAGAGATTCTTCTAAACATTGGCCTCCTTCCCGATTTCCCCCCCACAGGTTATCATCACAGTTTTCCTTGATCTTAATCTTCCTTCTCTCATTCACCCTACATACCAGTTCCTTATTTATGTTTTAAAAACAGGACTTTCATTGTGTCCCTCTCTGTGGACTATAGAAAGACGCCCAGGCTCCTTTGAATAACACTCCAAGATACTCCACAAGCTGACTCCATCCCACCTGTGTCCCCTCATCTTCCACCGCTCACCAGCCTGAGCCCTCAGGTCCTTTCAGGCACAACTGCCATGTGCCACGGCAGTGCCCCCTCCGCCACACCTTCATGAATGCTGGTCTTCTCCTGAATCTCTTATCATGTGGCTTTTGCCTGTATCCTACCCATCTTTCAGGTCAAGCCCAGGTCCTACTCTGCATGTAAATACTGCTTTTCAGATGATTTTCCAGAATCATAAGATTGGCCAAGAGTCTATTGGACTATCCCAGACACAGTGGCCTCACCATCATTTGAACTTTTATAATCTTGCTAAGGTGGCTGCAGCTTTAGCGCTCACTTTCCGTCCAACTCTTACTGTAGAGCTTGTCTTCCCAAGTTCGTCATTAGTTGAAGGCAGAGCCCATGTTTTATTCATCTTCTGACTTATCTTAGAAAACTTTAGTAGAACCTAGCCTTTTAGCAGGTGTTCAGTGGACTGTCAGGCTAGTCCTCATGAAAAGAGACCCCAACATTTTGCTTTCCTTGCCTTGATCCCTGACCCTTCTTGCATCTTTCTCCTTTCTTACTTCTCTTTCCCCCCAAGGTCTCTGGTCCTTTGTTCTGCCTCTTCTCTGTGGCCTCAGTTAACACTTGACATTAGCCTTCTGGCTTTCCTCTTCAAATCTGACTTATCTTTGCCCCCATGCAACTGCCGTGAGCGAAGAGCTCACCAGACCAGCTTCTTTCCCCGGCTCAAATCCTCTAGGAGCTTTACCCATCCTCCCACGTCTCTGCTGAAGAAGAGGGAGTAAGATGACACAATTGCCTGGATATGGCAAACATCATTTCTGCTTGGCTTGCTGTTCCCCTTCCATAAAAGAGCCACGGATGCTCGTTTAAGCTCGCAGTCATCTTTGGCTCGGTCGACCCTGTGAACTAGTGCTTGATACAAGTGTGAAAAGGAGGCAGAGAGCACTTAGTTTATCACTCCCAGTCAATCATGCTTTATTCTTGACCTCAGATCTTCAGTTCTTCCTCTTGACCTTGATCTATCCAAGCCTGATGCCCCCTGGTCACCTATATTCCTAGGTGGGAATTTTTTTAAGACTGTTGCTATCCTAGGATCAGACAGTATGAGCAGTGCTAGAACTGGCCTTGGACAGGAAAAGAGCCTGGGCCCCTCTTCCACTGGTACCGACCTATGCTTCGAGGGGTGGCTCGGAGTCAAGATGGCTCCAGTGGTGCCGTACTGCGCTTGAACGAGACTATCTAACCATTTCCTGGCCTGGAATTTGTCAGTCCTCGGAAACATTCCGGGGAAGTTGACTGCTCTGAACAGTCCCCAGCTTTCCACACAGGACAAAGGATATCAGTGCCGTGACAACAGCATACGCAGACCCCATTGCAAATGAGCCGGCGAAGATCCCCAGGAAATTCCCCACGGACTGGAAGAATGCTGCAGCATCAAATGCATTCGGATTCTCCTTGGGACTGTAAATGGATATAGAACTGAAAAGAGAAGAGGGTGAAGGTTAGTCAGCGACTCCCATCTCACGGCCCAAACACCAGAAGTCAGAATTTAGCACCCACTTTTGGGAAGGGCATGTTTTCCTATGAGGTTAGGTGCTGGTTGGAAGCTTTCAGGGGAAACGGATGAGGACAGAGAGAGGTGGAGATGGCAGAAAGCTTTCCGCTTCCTTACAACCCAATCCCATGGTATCTATATATTGCTGCCCGTCAGTAAACATTTTTATATAGGAAGGGTCGTAAGGAATATTGTTTCTGAGCAAACTAGGCATTAAAACATGGTAGGCGTATAAGGAATCTGCTGAGGAGATAGATAACTGTGAATTATTTAGTGGCCATATGTCTTCAGTGCTGTTAAATATTCACAAATGTTCCTGATAAAAAGTGCACTTTTATGGCCTGTGCACAAATGGGCGATACAAATCACAGCATGCACAAAATATTCTGCTGTGATCTTGTCATAAACCACAAAACATTGCTCCTCTCCAGTGTAACCCTTCAGAAACAGAGCCCAGAGGACGTTCAGAGCGTCACAGTATTAACCCCTGGGGAGAGACAAACCCCTCACTTTCCCACTGAAACAAATGACAGCAGCTGCCTAAGGTCACCTTTTATACCCCAATTCCGACGGCCGCCAACAGATTTATATCCACAGAGAAAAATCAATCCACCAATAGGCAGTCTGCTCACTTAAATAGTTTTGAGGATGTCATATTTGCTATTTTCTTTTTGTAACCAGGGCTCAAATCCCACAGTGTTAATGTAAAGGACAAGGTGTGTCCTATTTTAGGAAACATGAGCTCCGTATTGTAGCATCAAAATGAACAGATGTGCTAGAACCAGTAGCTTTCGGGAGACTAACGAAGTAACTTTTCAGATTTTTTTGTTTTTTGCAGTTTTCATTTTAATACAAGGTCTTTAAAGCTAATCAGACAAAATCAATAGTTTCTCAGCGGCTGCTGGGAGGGACCTTGTCGCTCTTAGAGAGCAAACAGTACACCAGACACACTGACTTGAGATTAGATAGGATTTTACAGAGATGTAACTGAATCTCTTGTGACTTGGATGATGAGAGTACGTTAACTCTCTGACCTGACTTTTTGTGTCTAAAGACTAGTTAAGAGAGAACAGGGGGAGTGGGTTCCAATTCTCCTCCAGGAAAACGTGTGGCATAAAAAAGGTAGTTTTAAATGTTTCTAGTTTTTCCCTGGATGTCTTTAAACCCCCAAAGTAGGTCAAACACTTCTGCTTTTTTTTTTTTTTGAATTTTATTTATTTTTTTATACAGCAGGTTCTTATTAGTTACCCATTTTATACATATTAGTGTATATATGTCAATCCCAATCTCCCAATTCATCACACCACCACTTTCGCCCCTTGGTGTCCATACGTTTGTTCTCTACATCTGTGTCTCTATTTCTGCCCTGCAAACCGGTTCATCTGTACCATTTTTCTAGGTTCCACATATATGCGTTAATATACGATATTTGTTTTTCTCTTTCTGACTTATTTCACTCTGTATGACAGTCTCTAGATCCATCCACGTCTCTACAAATGACCCAATTTCGTTCCTTTTTATGGCTGAGTAATATTCCACTGTATATGTGGACCACATCTTCTTTATCCATTTATCTGTCGATGGGCATTTAGGTTTCTTCCATGACCCGGCTATTGTAAGTAGTGCTGCAATGAACATTGGGGTGCATGTGTCTTTTTGAATTATGGTTTTCTCTGGGTATATGCCCAGTAGTGGGATTGCTGGGTCATATGGTGATTCTATGTTTAGTTTTTTAAGGAACCTCCATACTGTTCTCCACAGTGGCTGTATCAATTTACATTCCCACCAACAGTGCAAGAGGGTTCCCTTTTCTCCTCACCCTCTCCAGCATTTGTTGTTTGTAGATTTTCTGATGATGCCCATTCTAATTGGTGTGAGGTGATACCTCATTGTAGTTTTGATTTCCATTTCTCTAATAATTAGTGATGTTGAGCAGCTTTCCATGTGCTTCTTGGCCATCTGTATGTCTTCTTTGGAGAAATGTCTATTTAGGTCTTCTGCCCATTTTTTGATTAGGTTGTTTCAAACACTTCTGCTTTGATCATGTAATTGGATAAGGAAGATGAATGTGGATCTCAAATGGAGCCCTCTTATGTATATGAGAAAGGGATTGCCTTTGAAGTGTTCTTCTTTTTGTAACGTGTTGTGCTTTGCAGAAAAAAAAGGAAAAGCAAACCCATATTTGGGTCCTTTGTAGCTGACAGTCCTGGGAAAGGGTGTAAAACCCCATGGCCATTCGGAAACTTGGTGCCCATGGCTGCGTGTGTAAAAAAAGCAGTAGTGATGAGGAAACATTCCAGTTGCTATCTGTCTTTCAAACAAAGGTTTTTGCACAGTAACACAGTTTTGTAAATAATTCTGTTAATTCCTAAGGCTGCTCCCAGCAGATCTGATCCTTAGAACAGGCAGCTCTTCAACCCCATCTTCACCTTTGCACTCGCTGGAAGTGTTTTCTCTGTCCCGATGCTTCCCTAGCTTGAAGCACCACCATCACTTCTTTTGGCCATATTCCGTATCATTACTTATGTAATGTTTGTTCTTAAATCAACTCATTTTTATTCAAATGCAAAAGCTTTTATTAAATAATATTTACGAAATCATAGTTTTGAGTTGCTTCATATATTGCTTTTTAATACACATGAGATTATGTAATTATTAAATTTGAAAAACAAAGTTCCCCTTTGTGTCGCCTAAAATCATCTGGGTATCTCCACTGGTTCATAGTCTGCATTTTGGGAGATGCTGTTTTCTTCCTGGGCTCTGATCCCCACCCAAAAGGGTGCAGCCAAATTTCATACCTTCCCTGTGAGATCTGATTGAACTGAAGGGAAGAGCTTACTTAATTCTCCTTGACCTATGGAGACTCGTTCATTGATTTGCCAGCCCTAAAGCACTTCAGGATGTTAGTCGAGATGCACGGGGTACCTGCTATGTACCAGGTGATGGATTCGATGCAGGGAGTGGCGGGCAGGCAGGGAAGGGCATGGAAAGGAGAAGCAGAACTTGAGTCAACAAACATTTTACTGACCATATGCAAGGCATAGGCGGAGACGCCTAAGGCAGAGAAGACAGCTAGCTCATGTCAGTCACAGCGCTGAGCGTGATTGTGAGAGATGTGCAACATTTAATGGGGCAAATGAGGAAAGGGGCACTAGTTTAGAATAGAGGGGATGGCATTTGATCAAGTCAGCAGTCAGTGATGGGCAGCAGGCATTCCAGGTAGTGGAAGGAGTGGAAGCAAAGGCAAGGAGGCAGGAGAGTTGAGGGCACTTCAACGTGGAACTATATAGTGATGGCTGGAGCCTGGCAGCATATATGTGGGCACTGGCGGAGGGGTAAAGGCAGGTAGCTGGCATCACTCAGAGCTTCAAATTCCACCTTAAGAATATACAAAAGCCCTCACATTTATGTAATATTTAGTCCTCTTATGCCTGCATTATAACTGTATTTGATCCTATAACATCTCTGCCAGGTAATTAGGGCAGGTATATGGTTATCCGTCTTTTTCTTTCTTTTCTCGCCCTCCTTTTTAAAAATAAAATACAGAAACGAAGAGTCAGAGGAATGAAGATCATATAGCTACTAAGTTCAAAATGTAGATTTCTTGTTTCTCCCTTGAAAAAGTGTTCTTGTTGGGAGGCAAACATGGACCCACATCAGGACCGTTGAGTGAGTGTGGTTCTGATTCTAAGGGCAATAGGAGTTCAGGCACCAGAACCTTGGATTCCATGTGTGGATGGAACACGAGAAGCACTCTCCCATGTGCCAGGAGAGTGTGGAGCACCTTGCATGGGGCGACAGAGCCCTCCTCTCCCATCCCACTAGCAGGTGAGACGCAGGGCTCCTCCTGGAAACCTGCTTTCGTGCCTGCCTTCTGCTCCTGGACTTCAGCTTTGCTAGGCCTGGCCTGGGTCTTTGTCCTGCTTCTATGCCCAGGACACAGCCTGATGCCCGGCCCGTGGCAGGCTATATAAAGGTTGAGGGAACGAGGGCAGGCTGACTGGAAAGCAGGAAGGAAATAAGGAAGAAATGCAGGAGGAGAAGAGGCTTGCAAAAGCTAGTCATCTCTCAAATGGATCATCATCTACAAGAGTTTTTATTAGGCATTGACTATATGTAGTCATGTTGTGGGTACTTTTAGGGTTATCAATGCAAGCTTGAAGTTAACACTTGAGACTCTTAGCTTGAGCCTCAAAGATCTCATCCTTATTGGCTGTATGGCCTTGGTTAAGTTACTCCATCACTCAGGCTCGGTTTCCAAGTCTATAGAATGGCCATAACATTACGTATCCCACAGAAATGTGTGAGAATATGAGGTACATTTAAAAACCTATAAAAAAAAATAAGAGGGACTTCCCTGGCAGTCCAGTGGTTAAGACTCCATGCTTCCATTGCAGGGGGCACGGTTTCGATCCCTGGTTGGGGAACTAAGATCCAGCATGCCTCAGGACGTGGCCAAAAAAAAAAACACATTAAGATTAAAAAAACCCCACAAAGCCTATATATTTATCTTATAGGTTGTAGGGCCATTCATTGAGTGCTGATTATGTGCACAAAAAATAGGCTCTCAATGAATGTTGGCCATCATCACCATCACTGCCATGATCATCAGCATTCTGCTAAGAACTTCCACAGGCTCACAATGAAAGAGGGCAGAGCGCTGTGGCTGAACAAGGCCTTGGTTCCAACTACGGGCCGATGGGGTGTGGGTCCCCTCCCAGCACACTGTGCTTCTAGGTTGCTGCAGAGGGAAAAGTCACTTTTGCATGGGAACATCAGGGTCTCCAGGGAGGAAACGGCCATAGAAGTGACGCCAGTAGGTTGTCACGTTTTGCGCGGAGCTCTTGGGTCCGTGGATTAAGGAGGAAAGGGGCGTCCTCAGCAGCCTGGACAGGGATGTGCTCCAGGACAAGAACAGGCCAGGAGACTGAACTTGTGTTACATCTCCCCAAGTTTAGCAGAGGACATTCTGCAGGCAAAGCCCTCTGGCTGCTGGTGAGGAGTGAGGCAAAGAAAGCAGGGGCCTTATGTCCCAGAGACATTGTATCTCTCCTGACTGCCAGGATTTTAGGAAGTTGTTCTTCCAGGCTCTAAGCCCTGGATAGGAGGCATCTCTCTGGGCTCTGGTTTTCAGCTTCAACACTAAGCCTCTGGATTATGGAGCAGCAGTTGCAGAGGGTGTTTTCGGAAATGACCAAGGGTTTGGGTAGCATCTGTAGAGTTCTCTAACTTCAACCTGAGAAAGGACGGAAGATCATGTTCTAACGGTTTCAGCACTTTGGACTTAAAAAGGAGATACCTCCTCCCGTGCACCAAGGGAGATGCTTGAACCATTAGCGGATGCAAATATCGGAGCGGGGAGAGGCAGGGAAGAGGAACTGGACTTTCTGCTAATCTGTGTGGTGCTTGCTCTTTGGGACACCACTCTGAAGAGGCACTGTTTATAGCACATGCTGGTGAAGATAGATCTGTGATCTGCAGATTTCTGGAAAACTATGTTTGAGTTGGATAGAACCGATATCCTTGAAAATGACATGACTGGAAATACACAGTGGTGTTTAAATATTCATCTTATAAATTGGATATAAGTCCAGGTTATTGATTCTGAATCATTCTGTTCAGGAACAGATTATTCACCAAAAACTATTTTGATGGTAGTGTATTGCATACAGTCTCAGAAATAAATATGCGTATCTTTTATTCAAAATTTTTGAAATGGATGAAATATCCTAAATTCCTTTGATGATAGCCACATGAATAAGGATCACACTGCTCGTTGTATCTTTTTTTTTTTTTTTTTGCGTTACGCGGGCCTCTCACTGTCGTGGCCTCTCCCGCTGCGGAGCACAGGCTCCGGATGCGCAGGCTCAGCCGCCATGGCTCACGGGCCCAGCCGCTCCGCGGCACGTGGGATCTTCCCAGACCGGGGCACGAACCCGTGTCCCCTACATCGGCAGGCGGACTCTCAACCACTGCGCCACCAGGGAAGCCCAGGGAAGCCCTTCGCTGTACCGTTTAAGACTCACAGACACCATTGAAACTCCAGTGATTCTCAACAACCCATCTTCTCATCTTTACGATGTTCCTACAGGAACCCCCCCTGGCAACTTAGGTAGCGTTAAGGGCATAGTATCTGAATCTGAGATCTGAGTTGAAATCTCAGCTCTGCCACTTACCGGCTGTGTGAACTTGACCAAGTTACTTAGACTATATGCACCTCAGTTTCCTATGATGATGATAACTAAAAAAATGATAATAAAGTGAAGATGATAATAATAGTACCTATCACAGAAGGTTGCTATGAGAAGTCAATCAGTTAATGTTTATAAAGCATTCAAAATGGTACCTGGCACATAGTAAGAACTAGATAAGCATTTCTTAAGTTAATCATCCTTCTTCAAATAACCCATCTTCCTCCCCCTCCCCCTTCCTCTTCTTCTCCTTCTTCTTCGTCATTGTGTTGTCTGTCTTTCCGTCTCTTTCTCAAACTGAGAGATTGGTTTAGTTCTAAAAGAAGTATCCCAAACTAGACGTCCAGTGAGTACCTCAACCAAAACAGAACTGAGATGTCATCACCTGTCTCTCTCACACTCTGACTGGTCCTTGGTCTAGAATCTCTTGGTATCAGGGATCATTTGATCATACAGATTGTTTTGTGTAGAATGGCATGTGGCACATATGCTCAATAAATGCCAGCCATGAGGAAGAAGGAGAAGGGGGGCGAGGAGGAAACGAAAGAAGAGGAAGTAGGAAAGACGTTATTGCAATCATGCTGAGAGTGAAGACGAGATAATGTATCGAAAGTATTCTATAAATGGAACCACCATCACTGCCGCCAATGCCATCCCTTCCAAAACTCTGGCCATCTTCCCATTCTGGACCCTACGGAGTCATCGCTCTCCTGATTCTTAAAACCTTTCTCAAGACCACCCAGCTTCCATCACCACCCACTCCTGTTATTCTTTACTGCTACTGCTAAAATATTTTCCCCATAATTTTCCCTCACAGAAACTACTCAACAACCTCAAGCTCCTGGGCAGCCTTCGTTCATAATGATGTTCGCCTCTGACAGGTCCTCCCAACCCCCACAATCTACTCAATATTCTGGGTGCCTAATTGGGACAACCTGCTTCTCTTTTCTCCCAGTCCAGTCTCACTTCTCTTGTTAACATGAATCAATGCCACTTTAAAATTTTAAAAGGAAAGTTTTAAGCATATACATCACATCCCTTTTTGAATTTCTATGAATGTAATCAAGAAAAAGATGGGAAGATGACTACTATAGCCAAAGATGTACAAAAAGGACCTTCCATTTTCTCTGCCAAATCTTTAATCCCTAACAAAAAAATTTAAACTACTAGCACCAGTTTATTACAGAGCTCTTGATTCTTCCAACTGTACTATATTGAATCCTTCTTTGTGCTGGGTGTATAGTTCCATCAATGATGTCTTGGTCAAATTCCATTATTCAGTTCCTTTCGGTTATCACAACTTAGTGCTGTCCAGCTTAAAACCTAAATCTTCAAAGCAAGGTTCTTCTTCTCCCTGCAGAATATTCTAGAGCAGCAGGCAGGATGGCTTGAAAGGGAGGAGTGGCGCACTTGGTGGCACAGTGGTTAAGAATCTGCCTGCCCATGCAGGGGACATGGGTTCAAGCCCTGGTCCAGGAAGATCCCACATGCCGCGGAGCAGCTAAGCCCGTGCGCCACAACTACTGAAGCCTGTGCTCTAGAGCCCGCGTGCCACAACTACTGAAGCCCGTGAGTCTAGAGCCCGTGCTCCGCAGCAAGAGAAGCCACCGTAATGAGCAGTCCGCGCACCACAAGGAAGAGTAGCCCCGCTCACCGCAACTAGAGAAAGCCCACGCACAGCAACAAAAACCTGACGCAGCCAAAAAAAAACAAAGAAAGTGCTCAGGAATGCTCCCCTCCACCTCCCTCCTGAGCACCAGCGCCCCCTGGTGTTAGAGGCATGAAGGAGTGATGGGGAGCCAAGCTCTCCACCTTTTGTGGCCAATTGTTTGGCCACAATGGACAGGGTCCCTGGCCTCACTCTTGTCCCTGCTTGGTCCGTTTCTTGGAAGCCCCTGCTGACATGGTGGCACCTCCAATTTATGAAGAATCCCCTCACAGGGACCATTCAGTTTTCCTTCTGCCCTGCCAGCTCTATATATTCCCAGCCCTTTTCTATGGCTTGGATCAGGGGCCACTTGGGGAATTCGGTGGCTCTCACACCTCTCTTGATCTCCAGTCCCCTTTAGTTGTGGCACCCCTGAGCACCCTCCATGGGCCATGGAGCACTCTTCTAGGAGGGCTCACCTTGCCCACTCCCCAAACACAGCAAACTAGGGAGCCTTCAGGTCCTGCTGACACAGAGGACTCCAGCTGACTCCTTCCAGAAATCTGTAGGCCAGTCCCTGTGTTCTTCTGCTCTCTCACTCCAAGAAGCCACATCCAAGAACCTCCTTCCCTGCTCTATTTTGAGAGGGGCTCAGCCCCTCTGCAGTTACTCCTCTGGGGACAAGCTGGCAGCCTTCCTCTTGCAGGCAGCCTCCATCTATTGGGGTGATTCCAGTGGCATCCCTTCCACTTGACTTAGGGGAGAGGAAGCTCCCTCACGGGGAGGGGTGACAGCTTCACACCTCAAACACTGCAGTCTCTCCAAGGAGGACCCCCTTTCTTTCCCACTCCTTTCATACACTGTTTTGAGACCAAGGAGATGGGGTAGGAATTGGAGGAAATGAGGCTGATTCTGTTGCCAATTAAGCCTGTTGGGAGGTGTGTGGTTCTAAGTGCTGGGGAGCGCTGATGCTCCTTTTAGTAGGAAGGCATTTAGCAACTTTTGTTTCAGGTCTGCTTCCTAAACCCAGTTTGGAAAACAGGCAAAAACCCACAGGATGATGCATCTTGTGACCTTCATGTCCGGATGCTTCTAGTTTCTTTTCTCCCCATCTATCTAGAGTTGCCTTGTCATTCCGCTCTGAAGGATACGTTTTTAAGGAGAAATGCAACATAGAGGGGTGATGGAAATTTGTACAAGCTGCTCTGTTTGGTTGGCCCTGAGTTTCACAGGGAAGAAAGTAGAAGAAAAACTAATTACAGTGCTATTTTGTGTTTAAAATTTTTTATCTCCCCCCCGAAAAAGAAACAAGTGGATTCTTATCTATTATTTACCTTTTAATAACTCTACCAACCTGTGCTTTCTCAAGAAGTTGCTTAATTATGAATAAGGAATTGATTTTATGGGGCCAAGAATTGTGTGAACACATTGGAATTCATGCTGGCATCTGCTTGCCCATTATTCTGGCTTATGTCCTGCCAAAGGCTGATGAAGTTCTGTCAAGAGAACCTGCTGTAGAACATAATGACTTCAGGAATTGGGGGCATTCCAGGCACCCTGGGAGGTTAGAAAAGTTGCCTTTTAATAATAAGTGGTTCTGGCCAGAAGTTCACTGAGCTTGAGTTAGAACCACAGGGTCTCACCTTCCCAAGGGCCAACAGCCCTGCAGGGTCAAGGGCTGTGTTTCAGGAGGCACATTAATGAACTCTTTCAGCTTCTGAAGGACTGTTTAGTTAATGACCGCTCCCTTAGGGTCCAAATTCACAGCAAACAGTGATTTTTCCAAATCCTTGACAAATATCACTTTGCCATTTTGATGTCTGGCACCACAAGACACGGAGAATTTTGTGGGAAGTATGAGTTAGTATATCATGGCTGCCCCCAGAATAATATGATCTCAGGCTGAATTAATGGATTCATTCTAACAACAAATGTTTCTTGAGCACCTACTATGTGCAGACATTTTTCTAGACACTAAAGATCCACCAGGGAACACAACAAACCTTCTGACCTCATGTTCCTTACGTTCCAGTGGAGAAATCAACATAATAAATAGCTAAGCAAGTAAACATATGATTTAAGGACAGAGGAGACAGAAAAGAAAAAGAAAGCAGCATGAAGGGATGGAATAGAGAGTGATGAGGGTGCTGTTTTACTTAGGATGGTCAGGAAAGGCTTCTCTGAAAAACATTATTAAGTGGAGTCCTGCATGAAAAGAGTGGGGAGAGTTTTCTAGTCCTTGAAGCAGAGGCAGTGTGGCTGGAGGGGAATGGGCAAGGGGAAAGTGGTAGGAGACAGGGCTGGAGACTGGGCTGGGGCCAGCTCTTGTGGAAGTTTTCGGGACTTTCTTAGGACTTAGGATTTTCCTCTAGGGGTGAAAGGGCATCCACTGGAGGGTTTGGGGTAGGGGAGCGTGGTATAGAACATTCCAGGTGAAGGTTATGTTAATAACAGTAGAGGAAGCTGGACACGAGTCAGCATGGTCCCATTGTCCTCCCCCATGGCTGGATCAGACGTGGCTTTCTTCTTTGGTCTGGGTGGCACCATCTGAACGAAGCCTGACAAACCATAGCAGACCACAGGAGAAAGAGTAGGGTGGTGGGGAAGAAGAAGTAAGGAAGGAGGGGAGTTTAAAGGATAGATGAATTTAGCAGAAACAGCTACAGTGAGCATTTGAAACGCGGTCATGCAGAGGAAGGACTGGCCTCATTCTTTGTGTTTCCAGAAGGCAAAGTAAAGTCCACGAGTAAAACATCAGAGGGAGAAAGATTTCAGCTTTATATTCTATTTCAGAATTTCCTAATTCTTAGATCTGATGGAAAACGAAATGAGATCTATAAAAGTCAAGTTCTCTGTCGCTGGAGATACTTAAACATAGAATGAAAGAGTTACCTGTCAGGGTGTTATGGAGAAAAATCATGCACTAGACAGTTGGGTAATGTGGCCTCGAGGAACCTCCCGCCCCCAGGGTCATTGACTCCCTATCTATTTCCAGCTTCCTCCAGGACTATCAAGAGAGGGATGGAGGGTACTTGGCTTTCTGGGCTACCCAAATCCTGCCATTGGAAATGGCTGAGTATTCAGCGAGCAAGGGGCAGTACTTCAGTGGGGATGCAATGAAGGCGCCGATGCTTTAGGTGGGAGCCATGTTGATAATGACATCAAGAACAGTTACAAATTTCAGCACGGAATAAAGTCTTTGACAGATTCCTAAGTGGCTCTGGTCCATTAAGTTCCAACTTTCAAGTGACAAAGAGAGTTCTGAGCTTAAAATTGGTTAAAAGGGAAGAAGCGTTAAAGGAGGTTTGTTATGAATTATATGTACATTTTCTTTGAAAGGGCATCTTAAATTACTTTGCGATTCAGCCTGAAAAGTCTTGTCAGAATTGGATTAGTCTGTGGGCTTTGAGAAATTTTCTCTTGCACCTAATATTGAGAGGAAAGTGAATCAGAGATAGTCCTAAAGATAAAAGTAACTCGCAAATACTCTTCTTATTTTGTTTGCTTTCTTTCTTTCTTTTCTGAAGCAGAAACAGGAATTTGAATCCCACCACTGTGAACCTATTTAAAAGAGAGAGAGAGACACTAATTCTCATGATCTAATGGGAACTTCAACCCTTTCTCCAACTTTTCAGTTCCTTTAATCCTCACTAATGAAATCTTAGCTCCAAAGAGTACTGTAATATGTGAAACTTTTAGTCATAATAGATGTAGAAAGATATAGAAAAGTAGGTTAATTGCCACTAAAGATGGAAATCTAGTTAAAATTAAAATATAATCATTAACAGGTGTAAGAAAGACCAAATATTAATCCCCAAGGTTGAAATGGAGAAGGTGGTCAGGTGCTCCAACATTTACTGAGCACTCAAAATACATATTATTCGCTGTATTTGTTACTATGGAGCATTCACTATGTGTCAAGCTCTATGTTAAGCATTTTTATAAACATTATCTCACTGAACCCTCACAGTGACCCCCTGAAGTAGGTGCTATTATGATTTCCATTTTATAGATGAGGAAACTATGGCTTAGAGAAATGAAGTAACTTTATATATCTCACCTCATTTAATCCTTCCAAAAATGTAATGAAGAAGAAAGTATTTGCATTTTAGAGATAAACAGACTCAGGGATGGTAAATCATTTGCCCCAAGTAACTCACTAGTAACTGGAGCGGCAGCCATTCAACTCAGGTCTCACTAGTGAAAGCCCGTGTGCAATGTAGACTGGGAAGTGAAAACACTTGGATCCGTCGCCTGAGTGTACACACAGATAAATAACTCAACAAACGTTTCACGTTCATAGGATAGAGGCAAAGACTACTCACAGAAGGTTAAGATTTTAGGACTTCTGGTACTAATTTGTAAGAAAAAAACTGCATTAGTGAATATATTCATTTTGATATGAGGAGTTTTGCTGACCACCTAGTGCTGCTTGGAGGCCAGGATTTCTTCATGGAGGGTTCTTCTCCACATCGAATGAGTTTGTTATGAAACTATGTACACTCCATGTCTCTTGATGTTCATGGCAGCACCAACTCAGGCCTCACATCACCTCATGCAGTTGTTCATGCTGTGCTACCATGTGGTGACTACTGTCTCTTTATAGTGATTACTTACTTGTGTCACAGTGTCTTCCTCTAAAAAATGGTGATAATAACAATTGCGCCTCCTTCATAGAGTGGGGATTAACTGGGTTAATACGTGTACAGTGCTTCTACTTGGAACATAGGAAGCACTCCATAAATGTGAGCTGTTATTATTGTTGTTACTGTTATTTATATCAATATTATTGTTGGAATGATTATCGTTCACCATTTGCTCAAAAGAAATCAATAAAAACTGAGCTCTTCTTCTAAGAATATAGAGGCATTCAGGAATTCCAATTAAGGTGTCAGAACATTATAAGAGTCTTCTGAGGTGGAATGAGTAATACATTTAGAGTTAGATCATGTACTGAATTCATCTTTTCTTAATGAGGCCTGTAAAGCAGAAGGTTATTGGGATAGTATCAAAAAAGAAGATGCATGTAAATTGTTAATGACAGTTAAGACCAAAAGATCCACGGCTGTTTTACAAATCCAGCAGAGTTTAACTTCCAGCAGCCTTGCTGGAGAAGGGGACACCAAGATAGACCTATCACAGAAATCCCGTTGCTATATCTGAAGCAAAAATGTTCACGAACAGAAAGTATCTAATGAAGTTGTATAGAATCGTGGATCAGCAACAATCAAGGAAAACTCATGAAACCGATGGAGTTGCTTTCACGGCGATCACCAATTCACAGCTCACTGCACGCTACATAGAGATAAAAAGAATCTGAAAACAGGCACTTGCTTTCATTGGGGCCTGCAGTGCTTCACAGATGCTGTGGGCTGAGGACAGAGGGATGAGGGACTGAATGACACACTAGCTTCCTCTGGCTGGGTCAAAGGATTTTTCATAGACAATGTCCTATGAAAAGCTTTCCTAATCTGGGTGCCTTTCATTCCTGTGTTAAACAAAACTCACTCCTGTTATAAACAGCTTCCTGAGACAGCCTGATGGAGTTTCACCTGGTGACAAGCCAACTCCCAGAAAATATTTGCACTGATCAACTCATATTCCCAGATCCTTCTCCTGTGCTTCTATTTATTAGCAATTAAGTGAGCATCTGGGCCCCAAATCACAACCTAATTGAGAATCTGCATCCATAAATAGAGCTGCAACTAAATAGAGTTGCAGATAATTTTGCTTGAGTACAAGTCTATCTTTGGGGGCAAAGCACATAGGTATGTTGCCTCCCCTCTACAGATTTTGATTTTATGTTTGAAGCATGGGAGCTGTGGACCAACAAATCTTACCAAAGAGGGTTTTGCTTTCACATAATGCTTTTAAATTACATTATATGTGTCTAGCAGTTGCTATAAAGTATATATTGCAGAATGCTAAAGTTCCACAGTAGAGTCATCTCTGATACTGCATCTTCAGGATACAGCTTTATCTAGGATAACAATGTAGACTTTACAGTATATTTGAATCTCAAACTAATACAACTTGTAAAAATCGAGAGATTTCTAACTCAAGCAATTAATAGGTTTTTCCCACCCATGTAATAAAGATAGTTACTAAGACTTGGAGTCAGATGCCAAGCACCAGGATGAACACTTCATTTACCAAGGCCATTGCTGAGCCGTGAAGGAGCACAAGCTCCTAGGGCTAGGGCCCTGAGCCCTGGGCCCTGAAGCAGTCTTAAAGATTCAAGAAGATAGGTTTTGCACATCTCGGTGGACAATAGGTCAGAGGCTGGGGAAAATGCAGACTGGAAGGCTTGGTGGAGGACCGGGGTGGAGGCAGGTGAGTACAACACTTCAAGTTAGACCCAGGTGAGCAAGCCACAATGAGTATATATACAACCAGCAAGGCAGCCAGGGCGTGTGGGTGTGAACCCAACTTAAATGCACACAAGCACTTTGCTGGAAGGAGAGTCCTTAACTTTCATACACCTTCACCATTTATTCCATGACCTCAAAAAGGTTAAAAACCACCGAAGTAGGGGTGCACAAATTCTGATGGCAGAACAAGGAGGGGGCGGTCAGAAGTTGAGGTTAACAGTGATCTACAGAAGGGGAGATAAGAGACAAAATCAGATAACCAGACCAAGGTTCAAGAAACAGGAGTGGGGTCATGGAGGAAACCCCGTGCTTAAGCCATGGCCTTTCACTCACTGCCTGCTCGGGTAGGGGTCGTATATGGCAGCTGTGGGCTAGCAGGCAATGCACGGGAGAACGTAAGTAAATAATGACATCTAAGTATATCTGGAGAGAAAGGGGATGTTTTGAGAGTTGTATTTACACAGGAATAAATGACAGAGGAAGTATAGCAGATAACATCGTGAAGCATAAATTAACTGCGGCTTGAATCAATCCTACTCTCTCTTCAGGGTTTAGCTTATGTCAACTTTATTGATTCAAAACATCCAAAGTCACTCACCATCACCACCACCACTACCAGGGCTTGGCTCTCCTTAGGTCAGTCAGAATGTGTGAGACACAACAGCTCCCAGGCCTTGTTCAGTGCACCCATGGCAAGATCTTCGAAAGATCTACTGTCTTTATTTATATGTCATGAGAGCACATGGGAGAAACAGGGAATTTGGGAGAGAAATGTTCCTTGATGGCTCAATTATGAAATAAGTAACATGTTGGTAATAAAAAGCATTTGGGATATAGATGTCTCTCTGTAAGATGGGTTAAAAACTAGTGAATTGTTCATATTGTTTGTAAGGGAAGAAACTGGTAGCCAGGGTGGGTCAGAAGGAGGTGCTGGAGATGCGGCCCCTCCTATTTGGAGGGCAAGTGGCAGGTAGGGAAGGCTGCTTTGGGATAATTCCCCTCTGCTCCTTTTATGGTAGGGGGTCTCTCTCGCTCTCTCATTTTGTTTTTTTGTTTTTTGGATTTCTTTGGTCAGGTCTATTTTGTATTACCATTCTACCCACCACTAACTGGGTATGCTACCAGCTAGTGTTGAACTTTACTACTTAAATGGGACTAAGGTTATATAGAAATTACAAAGTCTTTGAGATAAAGGGCGAAATTCAATAATTATACCTCACTGTCTCCTCTGGATTAAGTGTATTCATTAGATTTTTATTCAAACCTATTACCACCTTCTTGGAAAATCCAGTTTTTAAAAACATGCCTAAGGGCCATTGCTAGAAAGCATCCAAATGGAAACAGAGGTGAGCCAGTGATAGAAGAGGAGAATGCCATTTAGAAGAAAACAACAGAGGATTGTACTGCTTTCATATCCATTTTGTGTGTGTGTGCGTGTGTGCGTCTGTGTGTGTGGTAGAGAAAGAGAGCGAGAGTGATAGCAAGAGCAAGAGCGAGAGAGAAGTTCTAAAAAATCTTATGCAGAGAAATAGCAAAATCCATGTTTTTGTGTGTGAAAAGCCTGCTTTATCACTTAATGCTAATGAAACATCGTCAGGAGGAGGTCAGTGCATAATTAGAGATTACAGCACCATGGACGCGTATGGAGTGTGATGGTGAAGCCCCAGGTAACTTCATCACAGGAAAAGTATGATAATCCCCACAAACTTAATGCCAGAATTTGGGGAATGTAATGAAATGGAAGGTCTCAGAGAACCAGACAAGCACCTCTACCACCTTCTGCCTTGGATTGCCTGACAATCTTTGGCCCTGGCACCAACCGGTCTGTGTAGGTGGCAGTGGAGAGGAAAGAGAACGCTGCTTCTACTAAATTATTTACTTTGAAAACGTTTTGCCTTCAAACTTCTGGATCTAAAAAAAAAAGGACTCAGTAAATTACCAAAATGACGACCGAGAAAAAAATAATAATTTCTGGCTTTTCAAACCATAATAAAATAAACTAGTAAGATATAAAAAGATAGTTTGGGGGCTTCCCTGGTGGCACAGTGGTTGAGAATCTGCCTGCTAATGCAGGGGACACGGGTTCAAGCCCTGGTCTGGGAGGATCCCACATGCCGCGGGCCCGTGAGCCACAACTACTGAGCCTGCGCGTCTGGAGCCTGTGCTCCGCAACAGGAGAGGCCGCGATAGTGAGAGGTCCGCGCACTGCAATGAAGAGTGGCCCCTGCTTGCCACAACTAGAGAAAGCCCTCGCACAGAAACGAAGACCCAACACAGCAAAAATAAATGAATAAATAAACTCCTACCCCCAACATCTTCTTACGTGCAATGCCAGCTTAATTTTAGAGTCTTAAATACTGAATTTGGAAAGCATATATGGTATGTTCCTGCAAAATATTCAGTGTTAAAATCCTCTTGGACTTTGTGCTTTCCACATTGCAATGCTAATAGCTGCCACTTATTGAAGCCCTCTTGCAAGCCAGAACCATCATCAGCATTTTGTATACATTATTTGTAATCGTTCCCACAACCCCACGGGAGAGATAATATTATCTACGTATTACAAGGAGAAACTGACGACATTGAGGAAGGTTAAGCTACGTGGCCAAAGACACGTGGCAAGTAAATGGTAGGACCAGCGTTAGAACCCAGTTCTAAAGCCCCTGCGTTGCCTCTCCCTTACGGCCCCCTCCCAGTAAACTGTCCTCAAGTGTGCATCAGCAAAAGGGTGGCTATATGTGCTGGTCCCAGTAGGTAAGTCCTTCCCTTTGGCAATCTCTACTGGTGAGGTGAGGTCTTTAAAGTATCTATCTGCATATTTCTTTAGTTCTTCCTTTGTGTGTTTATTTAATAGCAAACCAGCAGGAAAAAAAAAAAAAAAAAAAAGGTCCACAGGGCTCCTGAAACTGAAGTTGAACAGGGTCAGCTCTCCTCCAGACTTTCCCCTAGGCTTAACGAAATGTTTGTGTTTGAAAGGTAGAATGTTTTGCCTGTTATCGGGCAGGAAGTAGCATATCTGTCCTTGGCTGCTACTAAATTTTATGGATAATCAAAACGTTATTTTTCTATCAGAATGGAATGTAGTACCAAACCGAGTACCCAGTGATGGAAGCCTACACCACCAAAGCAGACTTGAAGACAGATGCCACCCAAAAATGCAACCCGTGATGAGTTCTCCTCTGAACACACCAGATTTGGGGGCAGTGGTTTCTTGTGACCTAAGCACAGCAGCAAATGTGGATCTGATCCACCTTTCAGATCCAAGATCCTCCCAACAGAATCATATTCCTTTGGCTTCAGAGTGGTCCAGCAAAATGGAATACATTTATTAAATGAGAAATTAATTATACTAAGATGCATTTCATGCCAGATGGTGATTCCTTCTCAACCAACAACTCTTATCAAACATCTGCCTGAGGCTACCAGATCCAGGAAAATGTATTGACTCTCATGAAGAGAATGATTATCTCCCTTCTTTACTGCTGCATTCCTTTCAGCGTTCCCTTTCCTGCATCAGGATGAAATCAGCACGTCCTCCCTTTTTGCCTAGTTCAGTGAAAATAAAACTGTTAGAGCCACCTTCCTCTTGAGTCTCTCAAGTAAGATATGATGCAACGCCATGAATGCACGGGTTCGGGTGGTATGGGTGGAGTGTAGAAATAAGGGGAGGGGTAAATCACAAGCACTGAAGATTTCTCTGGAGAGAGTCCATCAAATGGTGTTCTAATCCCAAATTCTGGCTTATTTTGTGTAACAGTTGCTTGGTTGGCTCGAATGGGAAACAAACTTGGCAGCAGAAGGGAGAGAGATGGGACATACGGCTTGCTGCACGATAGATTCTAATATGCTGCCTTGTCTTCTAATAAACATAAAACAATCCCTAGTGGCTGGGCTTAACAGGGGAAAAGTTTTTGTTTTTCAGTCGTTTCCTGGAATAGGATGAGATGGAGCCTTTTTGCAATATGTTGCCTATAGCCCAGGGCAAAAACTTTCTCCATGAGCTTCTCTGTTTCTTCCGAGCGATGGGAGGAAAACAAACCATGGCACAACATAGTTTAACCAAGTTCAGATGAAGTATAACTTTGGTGGTGAAATATACACTCTAAAACTTTAGGGTCCAACAACCAGAAAAATATATGGGATAACTTTTATTTAAGGGATTTGAACTTTGTGAGAGAGAGAGCAGATCATATAAATCCTAATCTTTTCTCAACACACACACATACACACACACATTCAGAGACATACGTAGCCACACACCCCTGCACAACTGAAGCACCTCATCAGGTGTCAGAGTTCTTTGGAAGTGAGCGAAGGATTTGGGTTTTGACGGATGTTTGTGCTATGCTCAAGGCTTATTTATCTGTAGTCTTAGAGACCACAGCTTTTGGAGGTTTTATTATTTCCATGAGGTACCCCAAATTGGTATCGCTTTTCTGTTTCCTTAGGGTTAAACACTTCCTGTCGAATTATCTGGCTGCTTCCATCAAGAACATGGTCTATGGGATCATTAAAATGATGTGACATCATGCTTAGGGAATATGAAAAACTTGTTCAAAACTCAGCATGCAGATGCTCCCCCCATAACGTATATAAAGTCTTGAACATATGTCGTGGCAATCTTCTTTGCTAGCTTCCCTTTCTCTACTTCTTAATGCTTAGCAAAGAGGAGGTGCCAGAACATTTAGCATGAGCCTATGAAATATGTCACTAATCTCAGAACTGAGTTAAAAGAAAACCGAAACTTATCTTAAACTACTTTATACTTATTGGCTGAGATGGAGCACATTGGGTCCTACAGTCCCAAATTTAGAGGTTCCTCAAAGTTCTAAGGAAGGTGTGGTGCTAAAAGAAGCAGAAAACTGGCTTCAGTTAATTCTAATCATCACTATCATTGCTATTAAGCAATTCTACTTAGAGTACCATATTTAGGTACCATGGAGCTAAAAACAAATAATGAGCACTGCTCTCCCTAGAATCCCATTTTTGGGAGCTAGCAACAAACAGCTGGACTTTAACTCAGGGGCCACAGATGAAAGCCTCCATTCTTGCTTACCAATTCCCTGAGCTCTCCAGTTCCCTGCTAAATTTCTTTTGAACACACTCTTATACTTTTGTATTTTTTCAAAATGGAAATGTTAGCAGGAAAAATCCACTCCACTGTAAGAGGCACATTATTCTGAGAGCATAGCTTTCCTCAGAAATACCAGCAACACTTCCACTGCTCTGCAATAAGTGGCTGCAGCTGTTGCCATGGTGATTTTCATTTTTAAAAAACTGTATCCACACAAAGACAGGCAACACAGCTGCTTCCAGGAGGAATCATAAAACACGTCCAGATGTAATGATGCTACTGTCTTTTGCTGTGATAAGAGGGACATGCGTATAAGTCTAAGCAGAACTCAAGATGGGGCTGTAGCTATGTTCCCATCAGGGCCTATCGGAGGGTAACTTAAAGCTGATGAGAGTTCAACTTATACCCAGTTTTCTCAGGCAGATACTTAGCACCAGGTTTACATAATTTTCTCCAGTAGCTGCCTTTCCAAAACATACCCTCATCCCCCAAATCTCAACGTTACCCCAGAACATTCCAGAAGCAAGCTCAACTGACACTCATTCAGTCCTTGTTTATCTGAAGTTCCATGGCCTCCTACCTATGTGTTATTAAAAGGCTGCAAGAAAGTCAACACAATGTATTTAAAATCATTCCCCACTTTCCAGTTGGGGAGAGTGTGCTGCCTGCTGCTGTCCTTCGAGAGCCAAAAAGTTTGGTCTTCTCTGTGTGGGGTGCAGTAGGCATCAATAAAGACACATAGATACATGGGGAGCTGCCATTTCTTTAACAATGACATTATGTGTCTCAGGGAGCAGGACCCTTTTGCTTGTTGTTCTGTTTTTTGTTTTTAAGGCCTTGATTTGCTTGGCAAATCAGATGCTGAAAATTATGTGAGTACCTTCAAAATGTTGGTGGCCTCAATCCCTCATTCTAAACAAGATTCAAACTAGTTATCCCTTCATTAACCTGAAGGGACAGTTCTTGCTGTCACACAGGCGCAGTGGGACTCTGGCAGCAAAGTAGGAAAGGAAAGCTTACCATATGCCTCACGGGAAAAGAGTTAGAAAAGAAATTATATTCCCTGTCTCATATCACTATTTAACTCTTAAAAAACATAATTATGTTTCTGGAATTCTCTGTATTTTATCAAGCAGTTGGTTACAGCTATTTTGTTATCACTAAGAGCATTGAATTATAAATGGTATAAGTCACCAAATGCCCAGGAATCTAATAATAAAAGGACCTTACTTGGAAAGCATAATTGGTCCTTTTACTCTGTGAGGAGGGCCTTTGTTTGCAAAGAAACGCGGCTGTGCTTAACATCTGAGTAATCAGCAATCTTTGTGGTGGTTATTGTTATTAAACATAAGGTTCAGATGTGACCCACAAATAATCCACAGGAAGCTGTGGGGCTTTATGAGCTAAACAATTGCCTGTGTTTAGTCCTAACTTGTCACTGACATTCTCTGTGACCCAGCAAAATATCACTTCTCTCCTTTGTACTACTGCAATACAAATGGCGCTGAGGCTGACCACAGACAAGGCTGTGAGGAATAAGGAATCCAAGTTCCTTCACAGTGCCCTGAAGTGTTCAGTGTCATCCATAATGAAGTGTATAATAAAATAGAAATAAAACAAACTCGTCTGGGTCCCTCGAGACCTATAAGAAATCGGTGTCGCAAAATATTCCATTTGTCTTCTCATGATGTCACAAAGTAGGAAATCAGTGGCTCTTTCCATTTTTTTTTTTAAACTCAGAAACCAAAGGAAAGATGGAGAATGAAGTCACTTGTCAAGGGTCATGCAGCTAATCAATAACTGTCCCAACTATTATTTTCTTGGCCTCTTACCTATCAGTCCAGTGCTACTTGCAGATAGCCTGCTGCCCTGAAAGGCAGCAAAAACAGAGAAGTTTCCTCTAGACAGATTAGAATTCTTTAAGCGTGCAAAAAATAAACAAAAGTAGAACTCATTAATTTATCAGATTTAAATATTAACCTTGGTAAGTCAATCCTTAAAGCTAATAAATGTTATTAGCTTTTAAAATATTAATGATGTACAGAGATTGGTGCCTTTCTTGTTCCTCAGTGGATCTGAGATGACTGTCCCCAAACTCAACTCCCAGCAAATCAAAAAAACTGATCAGTATGGAAACATGTATGTTGATCAGCAACCATGGCTAAGGGAAGAATTGGGAAATTATTTCATAGTTGTCGAGAGGAGCTAAGGTAATGAAATATGGGCGATACAGGTTGTTAAATAGACCAGAAGGCTGAAATATTTTTTTTCACAAATGCTTTCAACTACTTCAAATCCTCTTTTTCACTGTGCCCAAGGCTGAGAGAAGAGACCCACTGGGCTGTCCCTCTAGCTCTTGGCAGAGCTTGCTGAAGATCAGAAAACAATATGGGGAGGAAGCGCTGTGTGATTTATTTTAACTGAGCACAAGAAAGTGGTAATTGGGAATGTAAGTGTAAATGCTGCAAGTGTGTATTTGTTTAGGTGCACATTTCATTTCCCCTAGACATGGGACGCTGAGGGGAGAAACAGTCTCAATAATGATAGTAGGGGAGTTATTTTTCAAAATTTCTTCTCTTTAATTAAATGCCAGTATGATTATTTCTATTGGTTTTCATGTTTATTCATTCAATGAATGTTTGCTGAGTGCTTACTAAGTGCCTGGCACTATTGTAGATGCCGTAGGTGAATATAGAGGGGGGAGGCAAAGAGACAGAAAATAAATATGAAAATCAACAATCAATCTTTTGAGATGGGGAATGATCTGTGACCCTCCCCACACAAAGATTAGAATTTAGAATTATAAAGTGACTTCACAGACAATGCCTTATCTGAGTTACATCATATTCCAATGATGTAAGTTTTGTGGCGAAAGCTCCATTTTGCAGATTTGGGGATTGAAATTAAGAAGTGACTTGGCCAAATCCATTTAAACAGTGAATGTTACGGGCTGGGGGGGTGGGGGGGATGGTGAGGGGGAGGGATAGGTTGGGAGTCTGGGACTGACATGTACACACACTGCTATATATAAAATAGATAACCAAGAAGGACCTACTGCATAGCATAGGGAACTCTGCTCAATATTCTGTAATAACCTAAATGGGAAAAGGATTTGGAAAAGAATAGATACATGTATATGTATAACTGAATCACTTTCCTGTACGTCTGAAACTAACACAACACTGCTAATCATCTATGCTCCAATATAAAATAAAAATTTTTTAAAATACATAAAAAACAATTATCAAAAACAAAAACAGTGAATGGGGAAGCCAGGGTTTAAATTCAGGACACCTTTCTTCAAAACCTCTGCTCTTTTACTGTATCATACCACCTCCAAGGATTGATTTAAAATTTTATGTACCTATGTACAGTTTCCAAATCCAGTATTAAATAATTCTCCAAATTCATGTATTTAACCCTCCCACTCCGTACTGCTAATTTATAGCTTTGCAGTTTAACCACTGCTTTCAAATTTCACTGTGCAGAGATAGGGGGGCTGGTGCCAGACTCCCCGGGTTTGAGAGTAAGTTCTATCACCCTGGGGGCAGCAATTTACTGGGCAAGTCACTCAAGCCCTCCAAGTACAGTAACTTACAGGACTGCAGTAAGGACTCAATGGGATAAGAGGCAATGCATGGCACATGCAACATGATGGTTACAGATGTAACCCTGGGGAGTTACCACTACTTTTCTCTGCCTCTGTTGGCTCACTGGAAAAAAGGGAACGATAATTACGTTAGTTTACCTTATTAATCTCTTAGGGTGGTCATAAGAAACATATTGTACAACAGACGTAGGAAGACTTTGTGAATGGTGAAATGTAATTTTCGCTAAAGGAATCCTCTAAATCAGATGCCTGACAGAAGACATGTAGCTAGACTAGGCTTCTCGTTATTTCCATTCACGAAGAGGACCCAAGTGGTCTGCTGAAGTTTGGGGCCAATGCCATGGTGTGAGCAAAACTCCAGCTAACAGACCAGGTGGTCTAATTCCTAGGTTCTCAAGCCCAGAGGGCTGCAAGGCACACACCTTTTGGGGGGCTATTTAATGAGCCCATTATCTAGCTCTCATATGAAGTCACCCAGAAGGAAGACCCAGTTCTACATATTCTGAAAAATGCCTGAACTCGATGGGATGTGTCCACGTGTTTGCACAGGAGCACTGCTCCCTCTGTAGACTCTTCTGGAGGAAACACCCTCGCTGGGCCCCAGACCCTCTCACTCGCCCTCCCCTCACCCTGCACGGCTCCCACACTCATCCCCACCTCCTGCACCCCTTACCACCATCCCTCCGAGCTCTCACACTCCCCTGGCTAAGACTTGAGGCCCTGCTGGGGAGATTTCCTGGAGAAATTCTCCTCTATTACATTTCCAGCCTGTATATAACAGCTTTCCAGTGTTCTCTTTCCTATTTATTTTAAATTTTTCGACAATGCCTTTCTTCAATTTTTAAAAACTTATTACTCCTGCAGGCTTTATTCGTCCTTAACACTATCATATAAAAAATTAACTTTGTTGTTGTATTATTCAGTGTTTCAAAGCAGCCAAGAGTCAGGGGAGAGAGGAGGCCTGTTGGACCAGTTTGCTTTGAAAAATCGCTGGCTTGCTCATTGTGGGACCAGCGGTACGTAGCCAGCCCCATAGTCACGGGCCTCCTTCCCGTGCATGCTCCTGACCCGGGCTGGAGGCTCTGACTCAGATCCAATGACTCTAGGTCAACACCTCTCAAGATCTCAATGGTAAGATCTTAGCTAAAGTCTGCCCCTTAAGAAGTTCTTCCCGGTGAGGAAAGCCAGCTGTGTATCATGTCAGTTGCTTCAAACATTTACTAGTTGCCTATAAAAGGAATTAAAGCAATTTTTTTACACGCTAGAAATTCTTAATATTCAAATACATTACTTTAACTCTATTTAATACTAGCTTTTGTGCTTCTTTTAATTAATATTTCATTCATTTTTAATGGTTTAATAAATCCTTTTAAAAGGCTAAAGGAAATATGGATATGAGTGGGACAATTCTGCATGTAGTCTAAAATGAGAGCACTTAATCTTTTTTCCTGGCTGAATATATCTGATGCTTAGCTCTGTAATATTGGGTAAATTACTTAATCCCCCTGTACAATAGGGGTAGCAGTACCTGGCTTTCTTCAAGAGTCCCTTTCACATTTTAAGCCAGTTCCCTTCTTTAGCTCTGTCCCTGAGGACCATTTCAGATGCAGTCCTACTGAAAGTCAAGCGTGTGAAATGGCATTTCTAAGACCTGTGGCTGTGACCACACATGGCTTAAAAGTTTTAAAGCCAAGAGTTTTTCTTCCATATTTTACATGCAGAAATCTATGTGCAGCCTTTTTGAGTAATTAAACATAATCAGATTTCTTTCAAGGAACCTGTTGGCTCTATCACTGCAGGGGTAGGAAAGAAATATGAGCATCAGGCCTGCACATTTTCACCCCGTACCAGGTACATTAATCTCCTGAGACTGGAAGTATATACATCTCTCATTAATTGCAACCTCAGAAGTCAACTCTGAATGGTCTTCATGCACTACTTATAAGTGCTCACATGTGAGATTCCAGAAGGACCATCTAAAGTACATGAGAACCAAACATTCTTCGGTTGCTTTGGCAGCCATCCTTTGAGATGCCCTCCAATGATCCCTGACACTTGGTATCCGCACCCTTGTGTAGTCCTCTCTCCCGTTGTACCAGGGCTGATCTGTGTGATCAACAGAAGTGACAATATGTCGTTTCCGAGACTAGACTGAAATAGTCACCACGGCTTCCATTTTGGTTGCTCTTTCTTTCTCTCACATGTACTACATCATAATCTTTCTCTTGGATTGCTCTCTGTCGGGGAAGTCAAGTCATGCCCAGCCCTGTGAAGGAGAATGTGCGGCATGGAAGTTAAACGTTCTGCTGACAGCCATGTGAATGTGCTTGGAGGTGGAGCCTTCAGTCCCAGTTGAGTCTTCAGAGACTGCAGCTCTGGTCAACAGCTTAACTGCAAAGTCACAAGAGACCTTGAAGCAGAACACCTAGCCTCAACAGACCCTCAGGAATGGTGAGATGAATGCTTGCCATATTAAGCGGTAAAGCTGTGGGGCAATTTGCTACCCAGCAATGGATAACTAACAGTCACTTAAGCTCTAACTTTGTTTCACATCAGATCATCAGGAAACAACTTTAAAGAGCTATTATAGTAGTGGCTTTATTTAGTTAGGGATTATTGCTCTACTTTTAGCTTTGGCAGAGGGCGGATTTGAGAAGGTCAATATGAAGAATAATTTTGTGCCTTTCATAAGACTGTGGTCAAGAACATTGTCTACTATGTCACCCTATGCCCTATTTCTCATGGAGTTCAATAACAAACAACGCTGGCAGATGATCTGTGTGTTTTCTTCAGCTGGCTCGAAGAACTATATAAACTGAGGTACTTCCCTTTTCACTTTGTAGCCAGGAGGCTCTGAACAAAATTTAGTGCTAAATTAAGTAACTAAGTGGTGCCAGATACTCGTTTTCTTGTTTCTTTTAAGAGATGTCTTTTCATCTTTTACTTATTATCCTTTTTGAAAGTAAATATTCCTTAGTCCCGTAAACTAACTCAACTCCTTTCTGGACATAATTAAGTCTAATTCAAGATACTGTGAGTTTGTTGAGTAACTCTTAGGTGCCAAGCAGGGTACCAGGCCCTAGAAATACAAAGATGAATAAGACAAGAAGTAAGGCTTGCTTTCACGAAGCTCAAAATCTAGTACTGAACAGCTATGTGGAGAACCAGTCATAAAACCAAGTGACGGTCATGCTCATCACAGAGTGAATGAAGCAGGATGAAAGTGTTAGCAAGAGAAAATGACTCCTGACTTGAGACAAAATCAAAACTGGGCCTGACAAAGAGGGAGAGGCTGGCGTTATGTTTCGGGGAAAATAAGAGTCATCTAGGATATGGTGAGGAGCTTAGTGTGGCTCAAGTGGGGGTGGAAGTGTATGGGGTACAAATAAAAACAAGTAATATGCTTCTGAGTATCTGGGAACACAGTTTATATGGAAGAGGTTGTAACACAATAAAGCCTATTTTTTCCACATGAGTACTGACCAAATTAATAAATAGCTAACCTACCAGGAAATAATAAAGCTATTTCATAACAGTTTACAGCACCCCTACTTGGCTGTGATACTGCTGAATTCTTGCAAAACTAGAAAGAAGGAATAATTTAAAATTGGAAACATGTCCAGTTCTTATTAATTACCCACAGATTCTATCAAGTTTCCAACAAGGGGGCCACTGGTTGAAACAAGAGTTAGAGAAAGTTCTGGAGGCTCTGCTTCCAAAGAAACCACAAAGCCTCACAAAGATACAAATGCACACATACGAAGCAAAAATGAAAGATTTTCTGCTTGTCTGAATCACACTGGAACCCATTTTGTTTATATTTACTAAAATTAGTGTCTGTGTTTTCTTTACAGGACCTCGGATTACTCCCCAAAATAAATATGCTTCCCTTGGAGTAGGTCAAAAGAGCAGATCATCTTTCTGACCTTAGTGAGTTAAAGTGCCTACGTACTGAAGCGAACTAACCAGATTAATCAGCCCTTTACATATTTATTAGGAGCTGAATGGTGATGTATTTTGTGGCACTCCACAAATTTTTTACTTCCTTAGACCGGAAGTTACAAACTCAGGTGCTTGCAAGGCCATACTTATAATGTAAAGGAACAAACTGTCTATGGAAACAAGGGAGAGGGGTGAGAACTCCATCTTTCAGTACTGGCACAGGCATGCAGGAGGACCTGCATTTTTTTTGGTTACTTTGTTTGTAAGAGACACTAAAAATCTTAACCATTATATAAAATTGGCCAATTTTTAAATGTTGGAAACTAATACAAAATTTTAAACATTGTGTGGACTAAACAAAATGTGTCTGAAGATGGGATATGAGCAGTGGACCATGTGTTTGTAACTTCAGCCTTAGAAAATTATATTAGCAGGTATTATCTTTAGCACATATTAAAAAATTGTTCAGAAACCACTTTTAAGATTTGTATTTGTTTTCAATAACTTTATGACATCACTGAGGGCTGACAGGAGTACAGAGCAGTGTTAAGGAAGTTAAGTGTCCTCAGAAAGTCATTAATAGGGGGTTCATGCAACCAGTAGAACTAAACTAATGTAGAGTTTCTTCCCATATTAGTGTATATAAACTTAAACGTAAATTATAACAACTTTTTGAACTCATAGCTGAATGTGAAATAAAGAAGTGGAAATCCCTAGGAGTAAGAAACAAAAGGAAAACTGAAGGCAAGAATCAGCTCCAGTTGATGCTACTAAAAAAACCAAAACCTTCACAAAAGACAAGTTTGTGTGCTTTCTTTAACCGACTTGGAGGACAATTTAAATCAATATGCTTCACTTTTCGTTCTAACTTTGTTTAACAAAAAAATTTGAAAATATATACATAGTGTAAAAAGAGAAACCACTATGAGGGAGAGGCAGAGAACTAAAAAATTTAAAAAGGGAGAACTAGAACCAAAAGAAATAGAAATAGGGCTTCCCTGGTGGCGCAGTGGTTGAGAGTCCGCCTGCCGATGCAGGGGACACGGGTTCGTGCCCCGGTCCGGGAAGATCCCACATGCCGCGGAGCGGCTGGGCCCGTGAGCCATGGCCGCTGAGCCCGCGCGTCTGGAGCCTGTGCTCCACAATGGGAGAGGCCACAACAGTGAGAGGCCTGCGTACCGTAAAAAAAAAAAAAAAAAAAAAAGAAAGAAATAGAAATAGCAGCACAGTCTGAAAAACCCTCCAAAACAGTTACATTTAAAACGATTAATGGTAAGTTAAAAATAAATATAAAACATAATGAAAGAACATAGCCAATTTTAAAAAGAAACAGACCAAAATCTAGAAAGTAAACTGTAGACAATGAAATTAAAAACTCAGTTGGCACAGCTCAAAAGAGAATTAGAGAACAAGATCTGAGGAAATCACTCAAGAAACATAAAGAGAGAAAAAATTAAAAAAAATAAGACACATGGAGAATAAATTGAAAAGATCCAATATATATCTAATAGCAGTTTCAGATGAAAGAAAAGAGATGAGGGAGAGACAATATTCTAGGAGAATTTTTATATAATTGAATAATCATTATTCTGAGTGGAATAAAGTAAAATTAATGCATATTTAGACTTGCTGCAGTGAAACTGCACAATTACAGTATATAAGGAGAAAACCAAAAATCAACCAGAGAGAAAAGATAGATTCGTTTTAAAAAGATAACACTTATAGAGCATATTGTTAATCAATAGCAACAAAGTCCAAAATATAATTTTCTAACATGTCTAAAGTTCTGAGGGAAAATATTTGTCAACTTTGAATTCTATAACTGGATAAACTATATTTCAAAAGTGAGGACAAAATAAAGAAAATTTTAAGCCAAAGACTAATAATTTACTGCTAAATTACCATTACTGAGATAATCTGCTAATCTAACATCTTTAGTAAAAGAATCATTACAGAAGAAGCTTCAGAAAGAAGAAAACTGGACACAGAAGAAAGAGTAGGTTCATGAAGCAATGTTAATTAAAGAAACTATTAAACATGAAGATGAACCAAAATAAGCATTAATTGTAACAACAATAATTATTATTGAATGGTTAAAAATGAGGTGGAATTAAAATACTAGCCAATTAATAACATGAATGATGGGAGAAGTAAGAAGAGTTAAGGCATTTTAATTTCTTCGTATTATCCAGGATGATGCTAGAGATATTTATTTATTTCAGACTTTGTTAATTATGAATGCTATGTGAATTATATATTTAAAATTTAAGGATAATGACTAAGGTAACAAAAAGAACTGAAATGAATCACTCCACTGTAGTGTAACAACGACAATATAAAAGGGACATAGAGCAGTCAATATTCCAAATGAAAAAGCAAAGGAGAAAAGAAGAGACATAGAAAAGCATTTACATTGAAAGCACAAAGTAAGGTATGTGTATGCACACATGTGTGTGTGTGATCAGAGATGAAAATGACATGATCTATCGTTCTATTTCACTATTTAAAGATATATTTTATATGTATTCAATAATAATATATAGTATACTATATATAATATAGTATGTAATATATGTATTCTATATTACATCTTTATGTAATCTATATGTATTATATATACAATTATCACATGAGTACAAAGATATATATATATATATACATACAAGGATTTCATTTTTGTAATAGTGAAAATATGGCAACAACTTAAAAGTCCATCGATAGGAAAATACTCAAATAAATGTTGATATATTTATATAATGAACTATTACTCAGCAGTTAACATGAATGGATTATATCTAGAATTACCTATATCAATAAGCTGAAAAAAAACAGGACGGCAAATGGAAAAAGCAACTTTTAAAAGAATAACCTAGCAGACATCATGACTAGCTACTTAAAAGTTAAGAGCTCCCCTTTTTCCCAGTGACTTTCTCTACTAAGAAAGCTGCAAAGCTAAAAATATTCAATACTTTGCCCTCTCTTGTAGCGAAGGGTGTATCAGTTCTAGCAAATGAGATGTAGTGAAATTCTCTGGGTGTCTTTTCCTTCCCAAATAAAATGACAAAACTTAACAAGGAAAAGGCTGTTGCCTTCCCTCTTTGTCCTCCCTGGCATGTGAAGTCCTGAAGTTTCGTAGCCAACTCACCAGCAGGTGAAGAGTTACCCACTGCGACAGTGGGGCAGGATGACAGATAACATCACTATCATCTCGGATGACATCACTGAGCCACTGGATCACCACAGGACCACCTTTCCTTAGACTTCTTGTTTTGTGAGACAAATAATACTCAATTATTTACTACCTTACAGTGTATTTTTCTGTTACTTGCAGCTGAATGCAATCTAATTGAAATAAATAAGTATAATACCATTTATGTAAATTTTTACATAAAATTTACAGAAATGTTATATGTTGTATACAGATACATACAGACATAGGGCATAATAAAAAATGGTCGGGAAGGGTAAACACTGACTTTAGGGTAGTGGTTACCTTCGGGGAGAAGGGAGCTGGGGGAAGGAAGAGAATAGGAAGGAACAGGACTACAATAGTAGCTGTATTTTTATTCCTTTAAAAAGAGTTCTAAGGTAATATCAATCGTTTGAAAAAAAATCTGAGTAATGCGTATTTTTTTTTCTGTATACTTTTACATAGTTGAATCATTTTAAACATTTTCTCTAAAACAAAAGAAATGTGAAATCATGTAAAATCTCTGGTTATCTATGCTGGAACATGGTTTGTTGTGTCCCTTGTAGGTGGTGATCTATAACTCCATTATCTGACCTATTTCCACACTCCAGGGAGTTAAAGCAGGGGAGAAGATAAGTCTATTCTCAGTCTGTTCCAGGTACAGATCTGCTACAACTGTAGCAAATGACCTAAGAGAACAGGTATCTGGGAAACTTTTATGTTGCAACAGAGTAAGTAAATAAAAATTGTGGAGAGAATGTTCTAAGAAGCAAGCAAGAAAGCATGATGATTGGCAGCTGGAATTGGTGTAGGCAAAAATATGGGATGATGACAAGCCTGAAGAAATCCCAGCTCATGGGCCAATTTGTTACAGGGCAAGCCAGCCTAGAATCAATATTTTTTCAATTACATTTAAAAACTGTTTCACAATCTAGTATTTGGACAGCAAGCTAGCAATGTTGTAGTTATTAATTTTTAACAAAATTTTAGCTATACAAGATATGTGTTCTCATGGGAAAAAAACTGAAAAAAAAATTCAAAGAGTGCAGAGGGTATAAAATGAAAAGTGAAAGGCTTTTCCTTCCTCTCCAGGCCCCAATTCCCACTCCCAGAAGTACTATTAATATTTCTTCTGCTTCTAAAACTTTTATGTATGGATTAGCAATATATACCCTCTCTTATTTTTAGAAAAAATATGAGAAAATACCATACGTATTATTCAATAAATTGCTTTTTAACTTAAGTGATATATTGGATATCTTCCAAATCAGCTCACATTTAATGATTTCATTCTTTTGAACAGTTGCAAATATTTTATGAAGTGATCACGTTTATTAAACTAATTTCATATTGGTGGACAATTAGGTTGTTCTTATAAACAATGTTTATAATGCAATGCCATAAACATCCTGTTATAATTCATCTTTTCCCTACAGATATGAACAGCCACTTTTATCATATCCAAAATTCCCACATGTGTTTGTTTGGATTTTTTCTAACTCTAGTCTTCCATAAAGCTGCCAGCCTTTTCCTTCACAGCACCAAACTTTGATGGCTATAGCCTCACAATACATTTTAGGATCTGGTAGATCATGTACCTCAGCATTACTCAGGACTTTCAGAATTTTCCTTGAATGTTTATTTTTCCAGATAAACTTTAGCATCATTTTGTTAAGTTTAAAATATCCAGTCTGGGGCTTCCCTGGTGGTGCAGTGGTTGAGAATCTGCCTGCCAATGCAGGGGACACGGGTTCGAGCCCTGGTCTGCGAAGATTCCACATGCTGCGGAGCAACTGGGCCCATGAGCCACAGCTACTGAGCCTGCGCGTCTGGAGCCTGTGCTCCGCAACAAGAGAGGCAGCGACAGTGAGAAGCCCGCGCACTGCGATGAAGAGTGGCCCCCGCTCGCCGCAACTAGAGAAAGCCCTCGCACAGAAATGAAGACCCAACACAGCCAAAATAAATAAATAAATAAATTTATTTTTTAAAAAAATCCAATCTGTTTCTCTGAACTGTCAGCCATTATTGTGCACTCCATCTCCAGAGGATTTACTTAAGAAATTGAGGCTGGGAGGGTCTGGACTGGGGACAGCAGGCACAGGGGAGGAAGACTGGGATACAGAACTGAATAGAGGTGGGTTAAATAAGAGTCCATACCATAAACTGTGAGAACCCCTAGATCCTTTTCCATGCAGTACTCTCAGCATGTTGGTAATCTACTTACACCTCCCATTAGAAGGACTATTGGTAGACGTTGACTGGTTCACAGGTACTTAGATTTGGAGGTGCCCCCAAATAAAGGCCAGGTTCCCCAATTACCCTACAATGAGGCTCACCAGTTGACAGTCAAGACTTGCCCCTAGCCCACATCCTGTGCCTTCTTAGGCTTTTTCTCCCCACTTTACTCTTAAATATAGATGTTCAGCCAAGCCTCTCTAGAGAGATGAGAAAAACAGAGAACAAAATTGAAAAGACAGGAAAAAAAAAAAAAAGAATTTTCAGAAAACAGGCACAACTTAAGGTACTGAAAAAAGTCTTCCAAAACCTATTATCAGTATTTTGAGGCAAGAGAAAATATTGCATTCATGAAGCAAGAACAGGACTCTAGAAAAAGAAGCAATCAGAAAACAAGAAAGGGCTTTTAGAAAGAAAAATACAAGGACTGAAATGAAAATTTCAAAACTGGAACATAAAGTTGAGTAAATCTCTTCGAAAATGTTTATATTAATAGATAGACGTTTAGCTAGATATGATAAAGAATTGAAAAGTACAAGAGAAAAGATGAGAAAATGAGACGATCAGGTCAACATTACAAAATGGGCTCCATAAAAAGAAAGGAGAGAGAAAAGATGAAATTATGAGAGAAAATGTATGAGAAAATTTCCCAGACTGCAGAGTACGTTTCTAAATTGTAGGGCGCACCAAATATGAAGCGCAATGAATGGAAAAGAGCACTATACTCAGACACATTATTGTGGTATTTCAAATAAAAGGAATAAAGAGAATGTTTAAGTAATTCTTTGAGAGCCAAAAGAAAGAACACAAACGAGTGGGTGGAAGTCACACAGCAGTGGATTTCTGAAAGCAGCAGTTGGAAGACAATGAAACATGTCTTGAAAATTTTGAAGTAACATGACTTCTAACCTAAAATTCCATAGTCAGCCAAAGAATCATTCCAAGCATGAGAGAGGAATACAGCTGAAACCGGGTATCTGCAAGGGATTGGTTTCAGGACCCGCTGTGGATACCAAAACCTACGGAAGCTCAAGTCCCTCACATAAAATGGATAGTATTTGCATAATAACTGTTTATTTTATTTATTTATTTATTTTTAACATCTTTATTGGAGGATAATTGCTTTACAATGTTGTGTTAGTTTCTGACGTATAACAAAGTGAATCAGCTATACGTATACATATATCCCCATATCCCCCCCCTTGCATCTCCCTCTCACCTTCCCTATCCCACCCCATAACTGTATATTTTAAATCATCTCTAGATTGCTTATGATAATTAATACAATGTAAATGTGATGTAAATAGTTGCCAGCTTGCAGCAAATTCAAATTTTGCTTTTTGGACCTTTTCGAAAGTTTTTTTTCCCCAAATATTTTCCATCTGCAGATGTGAAATCCGTGGATATGGAGGGCCAACTGTAAAGCCATGTTTACTATGCAGTGATGCAATGTCTCAGAATAACTGCTCTTTATGTTCCCTTTGCAGAAACATACTGAAGGATATGCTCCATGAAAATATAGGGGAAAGATGAAATAGTGTGGATGTGAAACTATGAGAAGAGATAAGTTATTGAAGGGAGTAAATGCCAAGAGAGAAATGGAGGTGAGGACAGAGACATAAGCCTCATAAACCTGGGACCAGGAGAAAGATGCAGTTAAGACAAAACAAAAGGGGGTTTAGAGAAAGACAGATGGAAAGCTAGGTTAGTTCAGAGTTGAGAATAGATGGAAGTGGAGAGAGTCCCAAAAAGTAGGTGGTTAAACAGTTTTTGATGCTTCAGAGAAGAAGTCTGAATTCTTGGAAAGCACAGTTTGAATAGACACAAAAGGAATGGAGAAGCAGGTTTGTTGAGTCAATGGGATGGAAGTCAGTTTACAGGGGTTAAGGAGGGATATGAGAAAGTAGAGTAGAACAATTCATTTACTAGATTGGTGATGCAAGGAAGAAGAAAAATATATTTGTAGTAAAAATAGATAGTAGAGACAAGCAAAAGTACTATTTAAGGAGGGGAAAATAATGGCATAGCTGAAAGAAAAAAATAAAGGAGATGATACAGAAGCAGAGATACAGCAAAACAGAGGAAGAGATGACCTTAGAAACAAAGTCTTAAAAGGGACACAAAGGGATGAGAATCCAAGTGAAGTCAGTCAGTCACTCTAACAAGAAGGAGAGTTTATCTGAGACACATGAAAAGATTAAGAAGATAAAGGCAGGAACGATGATACGTTAAGGTCTGGTTGACTGTGTAAAAGTTAATTTATAAGCAGTGACTTGGGTATTACTATAAATCAATGCCTGAAGGAGAAACTCAGAAGGAGGGTAAAAGAATCAGAGGTTTAAGGAGCAAGGAATAGATCTGAAACGTTAAATGGCAGAACACTTGGGGCTCAGGAAGAACCACTCTCCTCATGAGAGACAGCCACTTGCAGCAAAAAACTTTAATGGGAACCAATAAAGGGACTTGGTGATAGGAAATAACTAGTTCACGAGAAATTTGTTAAACAAGATAATTTAGTCAAAAGAATGAATTGCTGAAAATAACTATCAAAAACACTTTTTTCCCCCACAAATAGGTAACTTGGGTGCTCCTTCAGTTTTATTTATAATGTTTCACTGTTAAATATTTTTGTCAATTTCCAGAATATTTTTTCCTTTCTTAAGTTTTCAATATCTATTTCTATAATTATTACTGTACTTATTTGTAATAGTAAAAATTTACCAAAAGACACTCACACACACTCACAAATAAAACTAATATCCAACAATAGATGATTGGTTAAATGTTCTCAAACACTAAGTATGGTATGAGATAATTTCTGAATAAGGTATATATGTATATGTTATTCATATGTATGAGCAAAGAAATGGTATATCTATAATAGTGGTTGTCTCTAGGTTGGATCATGGTGGGGTTTCTGATGTACGTCTTTTTGCTTGTCTGCAATTTATGATTTTCTTCTGTAGTGCCTAAATTACTTTTATTTATAGGTGAAAAGAAAAACACAGAAAAGGAAAAATACTAAAATTTTTCAGACTTAGGCCTTTTAGATATTTTTCTTTAATTTATAAAGTTTGAGTTAATTCTTAGTCAAGTGTGTCTACTCAGCTGTTAGGTCTGTTCTGTGGTCTCCTCATATACTGCCTCATGACCTTTATACAAAAAGTTATAAAGTCTTGATATAGTGAAGGGAAACGTTCACTTTTTTACCCTCAATCCGTTAAAATTTTTTCCAAACAATTATGGCGGGCGTAATCCCCAACTGTTGAGTATTTAGGTTTTTTCAACTTATCAATAATACATTTTTTTGAACATTTAGTTTCCCTTGTATTCTGGGGGATATAGGGGTGGGGTGCGGAGACTTGGAGGAAACAGTAAAAAATCAAAAAGAGATGATCAGAGGAGAACAAAGCATTTTTATTTTTATTTATTTTTTAATAAATTTATTTTATTTATTTTTATTTTTGGCTGCGTTGGGTCTTCGTTGTGGTGCGCGGGCTTCTTATTGCAATGGCTTCTCTTATTGCAGAGCACAGCGCGCGGGCTTCAGTAGTTGTGGCGCACGGGCTTAGTTGCTCTGCAGCATGTGGGATCTGCCCGGGCCAGGGCTCGAACCCGTGTCGCCTGCATTGGCAGGCGGATTCTTAACCACTGCGCCACCAGGGAAGCCCCAAACAAAGCATTTTAAAAGTGATCTGGGGCACTTCAAAAATCGAACTGCTACATGAAAAAAAAAACCAGAATGGAATCGATTTATGGAAAAAAATATTGTATTGATAGATCAATTTGTTTGCAGCCAGTTGGTCTTTAAAGTTGTTTTAAATTGGATCCTGTCCTGCAAGATGACTAGGAAGTGTTCTAGGGCCTGGGAGCATGAGTGAAAAATACAGAGTGGGTTGACTCAGAGTGGATCTTGGTTGGAAAAAAATCAAGAGGTTAAAGACAACGATATTATAGAGGTCGATGTGAAACAATTGGAGATTAAAGCAGGGGATACTTTTAAGTCAAAGCTTTAGGTCAATCGTCAATGTTCGAAGCATTCAAAAGACAGATAATGAGTGCTAGACTTCACCCAAGGCTGGATCCCAGCCTGCCCCACGTGGGGTGCGTCATTGCAGAGTTGCACTGGCCCTGTCTCCGTGCACAAGACAGTGATTACCATTGACAGAGCAAGCTTGAAGAGAGGTAGGTCACTATATATAGCAGCACAGCAGTTAAACTTTGCATTTTTGGCCTGTTTCAAAGTCTCAAACCCTGAACCCATGTGAATTTGCATGAGCGCAGCCCAGTTAAATGAAATATTGTCTGCAAGGTGGAAGGAAATCCTATGCAATCCTATTGCCTTCAGACAGTCTGTCTCACTCATGGGCTACTCTTACATAAATGAGCAAGGATCTGGCTTGGCTTGCAATCACACTGACCTTCAGGGCGGTGCCCTTGTGCTCTGACAGGTTTGCAAGAGGAAAGTTGTTAGGATGCCAGACCACCAGTATGCAAGCCGATTGAATACAGAGGTAAATAATTTCTTCCCTGAGGTGATTGCAAGGTTCTCGGACAGAACTGTCTGTTTATCAAACCTCCATTTCATAGTATCCTTTTGTTTATAGAAAAACAGACCAAAATACCTGCAACTGTCCTGAGCAGATTTTAAATGACATGCCGGGGAATTCCCAGCTAATTTGCACCAAGTTACATTTTCATACATCCCTGAGGGCAAACTCTGTGACACCTGGCACTGAAATGTTCCAGCTGACACTTAAGAGAGGATGACTGTGATTTCAGTTTGAATATTACATGTAAACAAAAGGAATCACCTCAATAGCAACTTACTTAAAGAACTGCCTTAGAAACCTGAAGCACTTTAAGAAAGCTAAATCAAACCAATATGGATTTTTTTTCCTAATGTAGAAAAAAAGAAAAAAAACTAACACAGCAGGGGCTGAAATATGTGACAAACAATTTGGAAACAGCTGTGCGGATTGCAATAGTCTCCCAATAATATACTACTTGTATTTTCTTCTCAGTTTGATTCCTTGACTCCTGGAAGTACTGAAAAGTTAACAGAACATTTTCTTATGGCAAGGTGTTTTACTGTGACCAATTACCTTTCCTTCTGTGTGCCGTGCTGTCCTTAGTCACATGACTAATGTCTAAGGGGGCAGAGGGGCGGGGCCCCAAGGTATGCTTGTGTTTTTTCTTTTTTTCTTTCTTTTCAAAAAACATCTTAAAATTGAAAAGTGTGTAAAAAGAATTCCAAATGTCAATAGCAAATGATTAACCTTCTGGCAGTTATGGATAATAACTTACTAAAAAGAAAATTAAGCATGGAATCATAAAGAATTTGTGAAACTTTCTGTAATTTTAATATGTTTGAAGACTTGGCAACCAGCCTTCAGAATATATCAAAACCTCTCAAAGTTTGCAATTAAATCTTATGGTCACAAAATCTTCCACAAATATATTTATTAAGTGCTACTAGCTAGTATTAAGTTGTAGTAAACCTAGTATTTCTGGTGATTTTACGTACATTTTTTTACATGTCATCTGGAATTTGTTTTCATGTAAGGTATGACAGTAGAGCTATAATCTTTTCCTCTTGTCTTTTTATAATTAGCCAGCAAAATGTCCCAACTTCATCTTCTTTTTCATTTTTCACTGAATTGTAATGTTACTTTAAACATAAAACAAGTGTGCATACATGTCCACAGACACACCTCTGTTTATTTCTGAGTGTTCTATTTTTTTTATTTGACTTGTCTATTCCTGTACTGGTACCATATTGCAATAATTATAATTGTATCATTCTATTAGGCTTTCTTTTTCAGGATTGCTTTAGACATTACTGTAACTCATTTATTCTCCTATACAAAATTTAAATAATTTTATCCAGTTTTAGTAGGAGTGGTCATGTTACTTTTGGGAATTGCATTACATTTTAAAACTAATTTGGGGAGAATTAACATTTTTAATAATGAGTTTCTTATGCAATAGTATATCTTCCCCCTCTTCAAATTTTATAATTCTCCTCCTATAGTTTCTGAGCATTACCTCTGCTTGTGTTTCCCATCGCCCATCTGCTCCAGAGCAGCACCCAATAGCTTGAATGAGTCTGGGTTATTCCACTGTTTGCTTTGGGGGAGTCTTCAGCGAGCCATGTGATGAGTACGTCATTTCTGAGGAATAACACTATAGTTTCCTAGGCTCAGTTTCTCTCTAAAAAAAGTCGTTCTACTCATTTGTGGTATGCTTGTATCAGTTTCTGATCCCCTTTCCCCCTCCCTCCACTCTTGCTACGTATCATTTGGTAAGCTGTATATTTAGTTCTTTGATCAGTCTTTCTGGCTCTCAATCATTTCTAACTCTCCTTTCTAATGGACCACAAAGCTTATTCAGAGACACCTCTAGCTTGGGAGAGAATAGACTACGCAGAGCTCTCTTCTGATTCCAGGCACTTTAATTCACAGTCCTCCAACAGACAATAAGAGTACATCTTACTGATTGCCTAATAAAACCAGGAGAAATTGCTCTCTCAATGTGCTATAATTGGATCATGTCTTTGCTCACATGGCATTCAATAGGGATCCAGGACAATTTAAGGCTTTTGGGTTTTTTTTTTTTTTTTTGGTTTCTTTATTAGCATAAGAAAGATATAAACCATGGTTAGGACATTGAAAACTTTCCACTCCCATGATGGGTGGTGGAACTATCAATTCAGATTCTACATTCATGGGATCTTTTTATGTGTCAGATGGGGTACTTTTTCCCTCAGATACTATCTGGCTTTATGACAATCTCAGTTTTTCAAAAGGTAGCTGTAAGCCCGGACATTTGAAATAAAAAATAATAGGTTATGAAAGCTTAAGTCCATGTATTAAAATAATCACAGGAGATAAGTCAGAGCCAATAGTAATAGTAAAATAAATGTAGCAGGCATCACTTGTTGAGTTTTTATTATGTATTAGATGCTGTAAATAATTTATCATCATTGTTACAACAACTGCATGAGATATGTAAAATTAGCCCCATTCTATAGATGAGGAAAACATCTCAGAGAGATTAGGTACCTTCCCCAAGGCTGTACATTGTGAGTGAAAGAAGGAAGAATTGAATCTTCATCTGACTAATGTTTGTGTCCTTTTCAGTACAGTATTTTGCTTCCATTCATCCTTAGTATCTACACAATTCTAAGAAGTTTAGAGAAGTTGATTATCCAGTTTTATACTGTAAAACATATTAGAAATGGCAAATTGGAAACAGTTTGAGACACTTCTGGAAGTACAAAAGATTACACTGTACAACAATGACAGAGTTAAGTTGCCACAGAGACCATATGGCATATAAACCTAAAATATTTATCATCTGACAATCTACAGGAAAAAGTTTGCAGAACCCTGGATTAGAGTAGATGGAAGCAGGGGAGCAGATTATTCACTGATGGCCTATGGGCTTCAATTGATTGCCATGTTTTATTTGGACTATACATTGTTCTTTTGTTTGTTTAAAAGAAAATATGAAATCTTTTCAACATTTAAAATTGAGATCACACACAAAAATATCCAGATTCCTAGTTACTCTTGAAAAATCAGAAGTTCTAACAATTTTGGATGTAATTTTCTGCATAGCAAGAATTAGAGCTGAGGGCTTCCCTGGTGGCATAGTGGTTGAGAGTCTGCCTGCCGATGCAGGGGACACGAGTTCGTGCCCCGGTCCGGGAGGATCCCACATGCCGCGGAGCGGCTAGGCCCGTGAGCCATGGCCGCTGAGCCTGTGCGTCCGGTCCGGAGCCTGTGCTCCGCAACAGGAGAGCCCACAACAGTGAGAGGCCCGCGTACCGCAAAAAAAAAAAAAAAAAAAAAAAAGAATTAGAGCTGAGTAGGGGCAACTCCCTGCATGGGCATGAGCTCTCCATTTTCCCATTGTCCTTCCACTCCCAGCCTAATCCACTCGTCTATCTACCTCTGCCCTGCAGGAATCTATGTACAAACTCCAGAAGAAGCTGGAGATAAAGGTAGTAGTGATTCAGTAAAGAGCTAGGAATGCCCTGTTGAGGAGTTTGAACTTGATCCTGAGGTGCCAGGGAGCCACTGAAAGGTTTGAAAGAGACAACTGACTTGAGGAGACTGGCCTTTAAAAGAACAATACTCTGATAGCACCATGAAGAATGAACTAATGGAAACAGTGACTGGAGGCAGTAAGACCAGTGAAGAAGCTTTTGAAGAAGTCCAGTAAAGAGTTGAGGGAGGCCTTAACTTGGTGTCAGAGGGAAAGTAAAGAGGCAATCGGTATTAGGAATATTTACAAGGCAACCAAGAGTACAGTTGGGACTGAGCTACAAAGAGGAGATATTAGATTGACAAAAGCCCACCACTGCTACTTGTACTAGAATGGTGTGGGGAAAAGAGTTAGCATTGACCATTTTTTGAACACCCACTTGGGGATTGTCAACAAACTCTTAAAGTCAATAAGGCATAGGGCCTGCTTTGTATGGTTGACTGATCGACCTTGGGTCAAGACAGCTTATGTATCAGGAGCGTTGGGGATGACAGGCGTTGAGGTGGGGCAGAGAAACTCTTCGGAAGAGACTATAAAAAAAATATCTGGGGCCAGTGGCCTTCCATTATAGGTAGGTGTAGAATATTAGGGTAGTTGAAGGGAGAAATGGCTTTGTTGGGAGCCTTGGGGTCCAATGTACATCCTGGATTTGGAAAGTCTGGTAGATACAGATAGATATAGAGACATCACAGGGGCTCAAAGATAATATCAAATCCATGTGCCTCTTTCTATTCCTTCCTAATTCTGCCTCCAAAACCAAGCATGGTTTCTGATGGTGGAAGAGCAGCTGCCTCAGGACCAACCTAGGACTATGAAAGGAGACTTACCATTCCTCTCAGCCTCCTTAGATGCACAGCAGACGAGTCACTTCTTGCCTGCTGGAAAGACCCTCACGAGCTTTCCAATAAGGATCTATTCCCACCTAATAGTAAGGAGAACTGAAATGCTACTTTCACTTGTGAATGGAGAGATAATCTCAAAACAGTTATTTATTTGAAGAAAAAACAAGTACTCAATAGCATTTTCTAAAGATTTTGACCAAATGGAGAATGAAAGACACAGAGGGTTTAAGCCGTTTCTCTGAGGAGAGAAGACATGGCAGTTTCCATGGAGCATCACATCAAAGGAACTCAAACCACAGCATCCTGAATTTTGAAAATAATGGTAGCTTCCCCAATCAAGTTCATCATTAACAGTGAACTGAATCTTACAGAAGAGAAAGGATTTTTCCTTAACAACCCACACACCTCTGTCGAATTCATTCAGAAAAGTAGCTGAGGCAATTTTCTAAGCCCTATATTTTACCAGTATTATAGAGAGGTGCTGAAGAAAGTCCACAAGGAGTAACTGGAAGACAAGGGGAAAAGCAAAGAGGTTAAAAAGGAAACCTAGAAAATGCTGTCACTGTAAAGATGACAGTTTCTGAAGCAAAATCTCAGACAATGCTCACTGTTGGAGAGAACTTGTGATAACTGCTCTAAGCAGAGTAATTTTGTTTGTGTATGGAGAAAAAAGAAAGAAAACACATTTTGAAACAGTAACTAATATTTAGAAAGGAAACTTACTGGAAGCAAACTAGAACCATTATGCTTGTTTGATTAAAAATGGGATTTTCAAATTTGCAAAAATTTTCATTTTATACATAATGCACACACATTTCCCATGCACAGCATTCAAATATTAAAATCTTTACAGAGCCTTTTATTTAGTGTAATGCATGTGTACAACATTTTGCACTGCCCCAGATAAAAATTCATCTTGTGGTGCCAAGCTGGGTCGATCCTGAGGAAAGGCACACAAATCCTCATTTTAACAGGACAATAGCTTTGGGTAAGAGGATAAACTTGTCCTCCTTAATCTCACTACCCTGCAGCTGACTCTGGAGGGCCACCCACATGGCCAGAGATTTGAGGAAGAACTGAGGTGAAGCACTTCTAAGAGTGGCCTTTTCTTTCTCAGTATCTCAACAACTTCTGGACCCACTAAAAGAAGAGACCAAATAATAAATCCCACTTTCATGGTGTTTTACAGTCAACAGAAAGCCCATCTCATTAAGTTTTCATAAAAGTTGCTGTTGATGACAACAATGCTGGTCAAATAGATTGAATAATTGTCCTGTATCATTAGGAGGTGGCAGATGTGGGGCTTCAACCCAGGCAGTGTTTGGGTTGTCACAGCTGTGCCTTGGCCATGGAACAGCAGCAAGAGTGGGGGAACCCCTCTTCCTTTCAGTGGCCCCTGTGTCTGGGAGTCATGACACGATACTTCAGTTCATTTTCAGGGAGGGTCCTTCTCTTGCAGGTCCTCTTTCTTTTGACATTTATTCTATAATATTTATAACACTTCAAATTGTACCAACTATCTATCTGTGCAGTGGCTCCATTACTAAGTTCTGCCACTTTCTAACTAAGGAGTTTTAGGCAAGTAGCTTAACATCCCTGAGCCTAGGTTTTTTTAATCTATTAAATGGGGATAAGAAGTATCTATCACATAGCATTGTTGGGAGGATTAAGTGTAATGGTGTATGCAAATCACTTATGAATACATAACATGTACTAAACACTCAATAGATAAGAAAAAAAATTCTTTTTAATTAGCAGGAAGCTGGTAATACGCAAGTTCAGTGGAGAACATTTACTTCCCCAGTTAAACTGTGAGCTGTCAGGAGGACCGGCCATTATTTATTTAATGTATCTGTATTTTATTTATTTTATTTAATGTAGTCTGTATTCTACCCTGGGGCTCTCCCTAAGAATATGTTAATCCTTCCTACACACTCTTAGGAAAACACTACTTTCTCACCTCTTAGAAGGAAGATGGTCTTGTTTAGAATGTGAGAGCCTAGGGGGCAGAAGCTATTTCCCTAAGGGACAGATGGATGGGGATGGAGAGATGGAAGGATAAAAGGGTAGAGAGAATAACATAATAACTCACTCTTTAATATTCATCGTTAGTTAGATGGAATATAGAGACCTCTTTGAGTCACTTAAATTGATTATTTCTGTTAGAACAATCATTTTCTGAACTAAGTTATCTTCTGAACTATACTTTGGGATGTCAGAGTTATACCACATAAAATAAGAGGCATTTCATAAACAGTCATTTTGCAGATGACGTAAATCAGGCCCAAAGAGTATGTTCAAATATGTCTTTGAAATGTCATAGTTAAACCACCTTATTTTCTTCAAGATTAATGCATTCAAAATTTCTTCTTGTGCAAAAACAAAAAAGTAAAATACATTGAAAAATTTAAAATGTAGCTTAGGGAATTCCCTGGTGGTCCAGTGATTAGGACACGCACTTTCACTGGTGGGGGAACTAAGATCCCACGAGCCGTGCGTGCGGTGCAGCCCAAACCAAACCAAACCAAACAAAATGTAGCTTAGTTAAGTATTTTTCTTTTGCTAAAAAGATGAAAACAGACACAAAGACCAGCATCAGAGGAGCTTCAGTATCAGTGGTTTACTAATCAAAATCTCTTTTGGGTAAGGTCATGACCATTTCTGTTTCCTCTGGATCACCTGCACTTAGGCCACTTTTTTGGTGATGTCATCAAAAAAACAGGAAATATTCTTTTAATGTAACTGACTGCAATCAGTCACCATGTGGTGGGGGAAGCACTAAGCAATAAACGGTCTGTCTACGCAACTCATCAATCAATTAATGAAAAGTCATTTATTAAGCTTGATAGCTCATCTGATCTCCAATCAACTCACTCAACAAACACGTATTAAGCATCTACTAGTGCAAGGAAATGTGTTGAGTGATAATGACATGTTGGTAAGGAAAACAGACATGGTCCTTGCCCCCATGGAGTTTACATCACAGTAGGGGATAAGAGACAATAAATGAGTAAATAAATGAATATATAATTGCAAATCATGATAAGTGCTATGATCAGGGCATCACACTTAGGGTTGCCAGTATTAAACTTACATATACTAAAAGAAATTTTCATTGCTGATCTGAAGTCCAAATTTAACTGGGAGTCCTACATGTTCATTTGCTAAATCTGGCAACTCTACAGGTATAGAAAATAAATGTGTGTGTGTGCATGTGTGTGTGTGTGCTCGCATGTGTGCATGTGTGTGTGTGTGTGAGAGAGAGTCAGGGGAGAGATATATTAGATAGGATAATCAAGCAAAGCTCACTCTAGACACTCTATTTAAATTGAGACTGAACAGATGAAAAGGAGCCAGCCAGGAAAGGAATAGGGTGGCATATGGTGGGATGTTGTTGCAGGTATGGGTGGGGGGTACAGAATTCCAGACAAAAAGGGGTTCATAGGGGGTTCAAAGGGGTTCAAAGGCCCCGAGATGTTCATTCATTCAGCAAGTATTCACTGAGTGTCTATTATGAGCCAGGCCCTGTGCACTGGGGGTACAATGGTGAGCAGGACAGAAGCATTCTCTACTCTCATGGACCTACAAGTCTAAAGTACCAACTGAGGACGACAGGGCACAGCAGCAGTGAAATCATATTTAGCATGGGGATGGAAGATAATTCAACTATACCATTTTTATTCCCTTAGCTGCTAATATGAGGCTCAATGAAAAAACAAAAATGTGTATTTGTTGAATTCAACAACCATTTATCCTGAACTTGGCCAGGGGAAAAAAGAAGAAAAAAAAAAAGAAATTGACAGACAAGCTTTTGTTATCCTTTAGGATACTTGTCTTTGGGTTGCTCATCAATAAAATGCCTCAAAATTAATGAGAAGTAAAATGAACTCTCTAGAGGAAATTCATACTCGTTTAAATAACTCCCTAAACCAATCAACTCAAGTGGAGAAAAAAGGCAAAAGGCACAAAGACATGAACACAAAACAACCACTTGGTTGATCCAGTGTGCCTCAAGAATAGCAAAGATGCTCTGGATGTGAGAAAGGACCAAAAAAAAGATAAATTCTAGAAATGTAACCATCTGGAAAGTTCCAGGATAACCACAAATACCTTTTACTCCAGTGAATTGTGTTTTTGCTCTGAAGATCAGTTCATCTGGGGGAAAGGAGTGATTCTTCTGGGTAAGAGCACAGAGACATCCCTCTCATCATAGAAGCTAAGGCAAATTTTTTCTGCCTTGACAATTATCTGAGATTTTTCAGATAATATCCATTGTATTAATGGTAATGCAGTTCAGGAAAAATGATCAGAGATTAGCTTTCAAGCCATGAGTTGAGTTCACTATGTGAAAATCTAAGGGGAAGAAATAGAATCCGATTTAAGGCTCAATTTTTAATTTGCTTATCTGAGCAAATTAAAAAATGAATTCATATTCCAATGTACTTTATGAATATTACAGACTTTGCTTAAAGTATATTTCTTTGGAAATGCTCTTACCTAGGTTTATTCATCAATTAATAGCCCAAAACAAAACAATCTGATAGGATGATTATGATATGATAATAATTCAGAGACTAGTTACGTCAAACTAACCTTAAATACATAGGGTAGTCTATTTCTCCAGCCTGTTGTTCTCTCTTGGAATCTCAATATCATATTCAGTCTATTTGCTGTACCTCTTAGAGTCATATCAATTGCAAATTTGACAAGTCTGCAATCTGTCCTTCCATGTCAGTCACCGATAAAAATATTAAACAGAATAAATCCCTCAATCGAGCTCTCTGCCAAGCTACTAGAAATACGGACTTTTATCGCTACTTAAATCAATACAAAATCAATTAATTTTGCTTCTTACTAACTCTAACTTCTCCATATTATTCCACAAGTTTCTGATGAGAGGCCAAGTGCCTTGCATAAATCCAGACGAAATTTAGTAGGGATTAAAAATAATCCCTGCATTTGGGTCAAAAATTCTAATGCACTTTTGAAAGCATAGCAGTAAACTCGTTCACAGTAGAGCAACTAGGATGATGAATGAAATCAGAACTATGTCGTATGTAGAACAGAAATAGGGCTTTGCAGAGAAGAAGACATTGAATTTTTTTTGATAGTTTTTTTTTTTTTCTAACCTATAAATGGCTTTCATATGAAAAAGAAGGTGTTTGTCTTCATTGCTAAGGTGGCAAATTCAAACTTCCACAGAGGTCTGGCAGGCAATGTGAGTGAGGGAGGACAGCCTTACTCTTCCTTTTCCTCCTTTGATAGAGACAGAAGCACAAGAAATAATGCCTTTCCTCTTAACTCGCCTGTAAAAAGACACTGTGTAAACTCAATAGCCCATGGCAGAGGATCCCTGGGCTCAGTTTAGGGGCAACATGGAGTGGTGGGAACTGTGACTAACTGGGGTATTCTGCGCGGATTAAAAGCGGGGGCAGCCGTTTCCTAATGCCAGCTAATTGTTGTCAGGGGAGATGTTATCTATGCACTCCCAATATTAGTACAGCTAACAGCTTTTTCAAAAGTAATCAGAAATCTGGGTTTTTATGTTAATTCTCGTGATTTTTAAATCTGGGCAATAAATTCAGAGTTTAAAAAGAAAACAAAAAACTCTGCCAGTCAACACTGGGGAAGCCCAACAAAACCAAGCTTCCAGTTACTATAGGATTCCCAGAGGTGAGACCAGGACCCATGATTTGCAGATACAGGGAATCAGGTAGGAGGTGAGTGGAGAGAAGCACTTGCTGCTCCCGGGAGTTGCCCTGCTTTCCCTCCAGATCACCAGCTCTGGGTGGAGTGACCTCCTGCTGGTCACGACGGAAGGCAGCCTTATCTGAAACTGCACTGATTGAATTTTAATGCCCAGTCTCACTCTGAGAGGCTATGGTTCCAAATAAAACTTTCCCTGGGGGTTCAGAGAAAGGAATCTATGGCTGGAAGGTTCTTGATAGTGTTTGTTGGAGAGGTAGGATGTAATCTCAGCTTTGCAAAACAATAACCATTTGGACACAGAAGACTTGGGAGGGAATTCCTAACTGATAAAAGAGCAGGCACAAAAGAATTAAGGTAGAAATGAGGATAGCCTGAAACGCAGATGGCAATGAGAAGATTCTAATGGAAGTGGATTGTTTATGTCGCTTACACCTAGGGTCACAAACTGGCCCCCTCCAGCTAGGCTTGGCTATCACAATGCTTAAAATTAAAATCGAACCGAAAGTACTTTTGGAGGGCATGCATCCTCCACTTAGTCACTGGCCCCACCACTTTTTGTTGTCTTGTGTCCTGGACCATCACAAATTCGTGTTACCTGCTTTGTTCACAAACTCCTTAGAGCTGTATTATCATTAATACAAAGGCAAATTTTTTTTATTTTATGTGAATATATTTTCCTGAGTCAAGTTCATGATGCATACATCCAATACGTCTTAAACATTCTTATATGGTTAGGAATTTGGAACTTCGAAAATGATCTAAATGAACTGGCCAAAGATTTCAACTTTCAATCAACTGTTCTGGCATCCGAGACACACACATTTCTAGGGTTTCACTCTTATAATTTAAAATCAGGTTTTTGCCGTCACACAAATACCCGTGCTTGTATAAGCCTTTTACAACCATCCTCCCATTGGATTCTCACCAAATCCCTATTCATTCATTCATTAGACAGAGGCCTACTAACTACAGATGGCCAACTATTATGCCAGTTGTAGGTGCTCAGAATGTAGCAATAAACACAACTTAAAACCTCTACTAAGTAAGCAGGTAAGGCACTTTTTTTCCCATTAAAAATGCATTTACTACAGAAGTAAAACAGAAATACGCCCACTGTATTGAAGATTAAGGCAATGCAGAAGTGTACAGAGTAGAATGTGAAAGCCACTCCCTTACGTTTATATGCATTTACATACAAATGTCATTTTTGCATAAATGCTATTATACAATATGCATTTTTCAGAAACATTATTTTGTAACTAAAAATGTTGATTTTTCCATGTCTTCTACTTTTATAGGCTCCAAAGTCTTCCTTAGTTTGTATGTAGTACTATATATATATATATTTAATCCTTATTGGAGAATAATTGCTTTACAATGTTGTGTTAGTTTCTGCTGTATAACAAAGTGAATCAGCTATACATATACATATATCCCCATATCCCCTCCCTCTTGAGCCTCCCTCCCACCCTCCCTATCCCACCCCTCAGAGCACTGAGCTGATCTCCCTGTGCTATGCAGCTGCTTCCCACTAGCTATCTGTTTTACATTTGGTAGTGTATGTATGTCAATGCATATACAATATATTTAATCTCTTCCTTATCAATAGACATTTTTGGCTGTTTACATGTTTGTTGTCGTTATACTGATGGCTATATAGGTATCTTTGTCTGCATAAGGAAATATTTCTTGAGGTATATTACTAGAAGCAGCTTAACTGAGTACATTTAAAATGTTCAGTGATACTGACAAAAATGTGTATAAGAACACCTGATTCTCCTCATTCTTGCCAACACTGAACTGAACGTGACAAAACTCTTTAAATCTTGCTAATCAGATGGATGTAAAATGTCTCATTTGAATTTGTATTTTCTCCAAAATGATGTAATTTGTATTTTCTCCAAAATGATGTAAATAACATCATTTTACTTGGCTATATACGTGTGTGTGTGTGTGTGTATATATATATATATATATACACACACACACACATACAGAGATCTGCAAATTATTTTTTCATATTTTTATTCAACTTTGTATTGAAAATTTTTCATATTGATTTGTAGGTGTTCTTTATGTATTTAAAATATTAAGACTGTAAAGATGTTGCAAATATTTTCTTCTAGTCTGTTATTTGTCTCCTATTTATGCTATTTACTTTTAAAAATTTGTGTATAAATTGGTTAATTTTTAATTTTACTGTTTTTAAGTTTTGAGTGGTATTTTTTTTTTTTTGAGTGTTATTTAGGAAGACCATCAACATTCCAAAATTATAGAAATAGCTCCTGGTATTTTTATAGTTTTTTCTTAACATTTTGTTCTGTAACCCCTCTAGAGTTTCTTTTTTAGGAATAATATGAATTAGGCATTTAACTTTGTCTCCCAAAGGAATAGCCCATTGACCCACACTATTTATTAAAACACCTAATCTGTTGCCTTTATATTGGAAGAACAATTTGGCTTGGGTTTCACATTCTGTCCCTCAGAAGTAAAAATGTGCTGCCTTTCCATCTTCTGAAATTGAATGTCACTTGGGCCTTGGTCAAGTCCCAGGCCAACCTGATTATTCCTGCTTTTGTAAGTGACTTGGATTTTCTGCTTAGATGTCCTCATAATTCTTTCTTTAAACTTGAAATTCAATAACTTTGCCAGATTGTCTCATCGTGTGGATGATTCCAAATGAAATTTTCCTGGCATCTGGTGGGTCCTTTAAGTCTTTCCATCCACTTATTACATCATTTCAGGAGAATATTGTTTTATTATGTTTTAAAATAATTTCCATGTGCTTTCTTCTTCAAAAATACTCAGCTATCTGCCATCCACTTCTACCGTATTCCCTATAGTCATTACTATAACTTTGTTCTTTTCTGCTTTGTTTCATGTTATTTCCTCAAATCTATCTTCTATGTCCCTAACAGTGCTTTCAGAGAAGTTCATTCTATTTTTGTTGCTTCTAAAGCCTTTTTTATCTCTTAAGTGATTTTATTTATCTCTCCAACTTTTCTCTTGAGCTCTGCTGGCACAGTTTTAATCTCCCTTGATTTTTTTATGTCTCTTCTGTGAAATCTTTAATGATATATCTATATCTATCTATAGCTACATCTAGAGAGAGAGAGAGAAAATTCACGCCGTCCTTCATAATAATGGAGAATTCTTTGTCTAAACTTTTCTTTAATACTTTGGTAAATTTCTTTGGGGGATTGTGGGCTCTTCTTTGGCTTAAATTAAAAAAATATATTTTGCAGTTTTGATGAACATGTCCCACTCCCTCCTTTTTGATTATTACTCATCTTTAAAAGAGACTGGCTACTTATTAAATAATAGTATAGTGCAGGGATACAGGGAAATGGGTGGAATAGGGTTGAGTAAGCGGAAGCCAATTGCAGTTCTAATTTGGATTTTGTTCTGGTTATCTATCATTGCAAAACAAACCACCCCAGAACTTAGCGGTTTAAAACAACAATCAGTTGCTTTGTTTACAAATCTGCAAATTGGGCGGAGCTCAGCAGGTTCACCTCATTTCTGCTGCATGTGGTATCAGTGGGGCAGCTCTAAAGAGGCTGAAGGATCCGCTTCAAGGATGGACCACCCAAAGGTCTGGGAAGTCAGGCTGGCTGTCATTCTCTCCCCAGGCGGTACACTTCACAGAGAGGCTTGACTTCACAGTAAGGTCGCTGCGTTCCAATGGGGAGTGTCACAAGGAACAGGAAGTGGAAGCTGCTAGTTTCTTAAGGCCTGGGCCTGGAAACTGGCACAGCATCCCTTCCTCTGCATTTTATAGATTTACGGGGACAAGGGGAGGAAGCATAGACTTCACCTCCCCATGGGAGGACTGTCAAAGAATTTGGGAGTCATGTTTGAAAAACTGCCCCAAGTTGTCGGTCTCAAGCATTTGTTGCTAAATCTGTTTTCTTTCTTTCGGGAATACATCTTTTTCCAGTCCATGGCATTCAAATTGAGTGCCATAGAGAAAAGATCCATAAGTTACAGATAAAGTATGTTTTGGTTTGGAAATTTTTGCCTCCCTCCCTCCTGCCCGCCCCCATGCAAAGAGCCTCCTGCAATGCCCTAGCTGGGAAACTAGAGTGTAGGTCAGCATGATTTCTACTCATCTTGGCATTTTGAAGGGTCAGATTATTTTCCTCCATTTCTTCCTTGGCCCATCCAGCCTGATCTTATCTGTGCTCTAAACAACGGAATGTTAGCTAGGCCTGTCAGTGATGTGATATACTGTCAAATCTGAGAGGAACTGACCTGGCTCAGCATCTTTCCGTCTCTTGTTCAAGATTTCACATTATTTGGCAGCAAGACTTCATACGTAAATATTTCATAGTTTGTGGTTTGGAGCTGTGACTGTTTCTATGTTTCATTTGCTATGAAAATTTCCTCTCTATTTTTCAATGTTTTTCATAGTTTTAGTTTGTTTTGAGGGCATCTAGTAGAATAAATATCTTATCCTCCTGTTTTAAGCAGAAGCTCCATGTGAACTTTAGAATCACCTTAAAAAAATCTGTTGGGATTTGAGGAGGCAGATTATTCTGAAGGTACAGATTACTTGGGGGAAGGGCTGACTATTTTACAATATTGAATCTTCCCATCCTGTTTCGTAGTAGGGCTCCTCATTTATTGAGATTGTCTTTTTTGTCCTTCGCTAAAGTTAAGACTTTTCTTCTCACATATCTTATAGGTTTATTATTTAGGGCTATTCTAATTATTTTAGATTTTAAAATGTTATCGTGAACAAAATAATTTTCCCATGACATTTTATCATCAGTTGTTACTGAAGTCTAGAAAAGCTATTGATTTTTGTGTGTCAGTCTTCTGTCCAGCCAGATTTCTGAGCTCTCTAAAATTTTCCATTTGAGTCGCTTGTATTTTTAAGTAGACAATCATATCAGCTCATCTATTGAGTATTTAATTTTAATTTTTATATTTTAAATTTGTATGATTTTACTTTTAAAATTTCAGCTTATCCCTGTCTTCAGGATATAGTCTTTTACCCCATCTTAGTAAATAATTATACATGTTTTGGGCTTTGGTTTTCTAGAGTTTTGTTTTCCCATGACACTGATCTTACTGCTTTCATAATCTATATCTTCAGTGCAATCTCACTTCTAAAATCCCAACAGATTTTTATATTTTAAATTGGGATAGATGTGTATACTGAGGCTGCATCTTGATGAAATTAGAAAGCAGACTTGCAGAAACTGACTGACTTGCTCAATGGGATAAAGCTAGTAAATGATAGAGTCATCATCCAGACTCCCAGCCCAGCCTTCGCTTCTTCGTGGAAAAAGTAAAACACACGATCCACACATGAGGTGTGTTCTAAGATTTAAATTCTTCCACCAAAACTTTTACCAGAACTCCTAATAAAACGAAATTGAATGCATACATGTGTATATTTTTTATTTTTCATAACTTATTCTTATAAACATGCTGATGAAAAGGCTAAAAGCAGACTGCTGTTAGAACAATAGGCAATGTCTAAAAATCTAAATGTTCAATAGTCACATGATGAAAAATTAACTCTGCTTTGAAGATATTCTGATGTCCACAAAAACAAAGTAGGCAGATGAGGGTGGGGATGGGGTTAAAGATAAAAAAGGATAAACCTCCAAATATATTGGGGTCCGGATTTAATGTAATGGCATCAGGGATAACATAATCAATGGCATTAGATCAAATTTGACAATTTAGCTGTCATTCTGGAAATAAGCTAATTGGCACAGGCTCCAGAATTTGACTTTCATATACTGAGTTGAATTAAGTACCTTTAGAAAAATCAGATGGAATTACATAACGATTCTGATACTATAGGATAATGCTAGCAAGCATGTGGTCTGGATTTTATGTGTTTCACTTCATAAAAGAATTCACTGGGCACTCACTCCACTATCTTTTGAAATGAGAAACTCATGATGTTAACCCATGAAGAGCAACCTAAATACTGGAAGAAGTTATTCCTTTTCCCTTCAACACTGCCTGTCATTCTGGCAATGGAAAAAAATGATGTATTTGAGGACGCCCGGGACAGGAAAATTGATAAGAGCTCCCAACTTCTTTTCCATAAACAACCGATCTTTTAAAGCTATTAACACAGGAGCTGGGCATTCAAAGACAGTTCATTTATCATCTAATAGCAGGCCAGGGTATCAGGCATTATGGTCATGTTCTGAAAAATGGGTCCTGAGTTCACCCACTATAGCTGAACAGCTGCCCCTTCCCAAAGTTTTAATCAGATTCCCAGAGCATTACATGCCCCAGGAACGCAGAGCCCACATAAAATCCGCAATAAGCCTGCCATGTAAATTCATTATGGAGCCCAAATAACATGAACAGATTATATTCTCCAGGCCAAGAGAGAGCTTTTAATTTAGACTAAAATTATGATCGCATACTGATTTGACCCCTTGTTCTCTGGAAATGTTTTTCTTGGGAAAAAACTCAGAATTGACCACCTAAAATAAAAGGCATTTTCTTGGTTGTTCAGAATGAGAAGTCAAGCTTAAACACATTGGAAAGAAAATATGCTTTAGGACAAAAAAAAATCTTAACTGAGAACTCCTGAAATATAAAGTTTTGTCTTTTTTTGTTTAGATACACTTCCCTCTCTCTGACATGAGAGCCATAGCTTTCTACAGATTCTAAAAAGAAGTTTATGACCTCCTCTCCAAAAGTTTAATGTGTAGTGTTTTAGATCTTGTTATGAACAGAAGCTAGTTTGGCAATGTTGGAAATCTTATCTCACGTGAAGCCAAAGCCACGATTGGTTCTTCTCATAGATGTCCCTGATACCTAGTTATGAACTATCCTCCATCACTAGGCCACTGTCTTGTGAATGTATGTCACTGGTCACAACACAGAGAAGGAGAGACAATCACTATTAATTCCCCCACCAGCTATTAAAGGACATCAAACAGAGACAAAGGCATTCATGTGTAGTGACAAAAGTGCAATGTATCAACCAGAAGAAGGATGGACTAGTCATAGAAGAATTGAGAATCACAGAATCAAACACTGCAAGTGACCATCCCAGGTTTATCTAGTGGGGAGAGAGCAAGGTTTAGTTATCCTAACAAATGTAGAATAGTTTTAAATGTCTTAAACGTTGGTATGGATTTGGGGAGTGGTTGCCATTGCCTGCCACTTCAAAATTCCAAGTTCCGTTGGGAAAAAAATACCTTTTGTGTGAAAGATGCAGATAAACATCTGATTCATCAATCTACCCTTCTTCTGTCCCCATGCTGAGCATACAACCCTTTGGATATTATTTGTCTTTATATGCAGGTCAGCCCACAGGAAATACTGCTTTTATCATGTGATCTTTGGGGTACTTGAAATCCCGGTGACAGTAATTTCCTGTGGTGAATTAATAAAGTGGATGCTGTTTATGGTTCAGCTTCCTAAGTAGCTTGACTATAGAAAGAAAATGAGCTGATCATGCTAGCATGGATAGTCTGGTCCATGGGTCAGTAACTTCTTGGTGTTTATTATATCAGCACCCTGGTGTCCACCTCTGCCTCATGCATACTTGGCTTAGTGCAAATCATTCTCTTAGTACATGGCTGGTCATGCCAGGCCTAAACAAGAGAACATCACCAGGTTCTTCCGTGTAGAGAGAGAGCCAAAATTTCAAACAGGGGCTAAAATAAATAAGGCACTACTATGACTTGGTGACAATGTACATCAAAAGACAGAACTACCTCTTTCAACTCTCTCTCAAGACTGGCTTTTTGCCTAAAACATTAGCTCACAGTCATTTGTGCACATAAAGAACAATTTTTAAAAGAATCTCCATCACACAGCATATCAAGAACTGGTGTGGTGGAAAACGTCCCCTGCTTTCCACCCATGGAAGTAACCTCTTCTCAGGAATTGGCAAGAACTGAATAGATGAATTTCTAGTGTGGATCATAAATCTGACAGTAAGAGAACATGAAGAAATCAGAACAGAGAGTAAGCAAAAGTGGGAAGACAATGAGAAAGATGAAGGACAGCCTCCAGAGAGAACACGACGAGTCCCACACTTGAGACACTAGAGGTACAAAGGATACAGCTTATAATCTTCAACAGAAAAGTGGAGGGATCCCAGGGAAGATACTTTACCAGCTTCCTAATGTATAGAAATACCTCGTATAGTTTGAAATTATTAAAGACTATCTAAAGTTTCAGAGCAAGTATAAATTGATTGCAGCATTTCTAAACCAAACTGAAAAAGATTATTTGTTGTCAGACTCTTGCACCATTTTGAGAAACATTTCGATAAATACGGCTACTTGAGTGAAAATTGGATTGCTTTAAAACAGCTCTTTTGCCGTATCTCCACTTCCTCTGCATACCATCCATCATCTCTCAGTTCACTATCATTCAATGTTCACTATCTCTGAATATTGTAGTGGATAATATAGTGCTTGTTTCTTCCATAATTTACCCCTCCCGATTAATCGTCATTATTGTCATCACAGTCATTGCTTATTAGATTTATGATAGTTTCACCAATATCTTTGCTCACCACTCCTTGTCGCCCAAGTCTTTGTGAGTTCAGTTTCTTATTTCTATAATTGATTATCTATGAGTGGTAAACTCTATTTACCTGAAAATGTCTTTATTTCATTCTTTCCCTTGAATAGCATTTTAGTTGAATTTAGAACCTGGTTTGTAGGTTATTTTCCCTCATAACTTTGTACATATTATTCTACTGTCCAAATTGTTTTCCACTGTAAGTAATTCATCTTTCCTCTCTGGTTAATTTTAAGATTTCCACTCTGTCTTTGATGATCTCATATTTCATTATAATATATTTGGCTGTGGGTTAGTTTTAATTTTTCCAGCTCTGGACATAATATGATGTTTCAGTTTTTCTCTTCAACTCTGGAAAATTATCATCCATTATCTCTTCAAATATTGCCACAGATTAATTCTGCATTCCGGGTCATTTGCAAACTTTACTTCTGGTTAACCAGCTGCATTTAATAGGACATTTATCTCATCCGTTTAGTTTTTAATGTCGATATCTGCATTATTCTTTCCTAACTTGTTTTCTGTTCCTCCATTTATCTCTTTAGTCATTTTAATATGCTTATTTTATAATATATCTCAAGAGTTTATAATTTTTGTTTAGTTCCTTAGGGTGCTTGTTCTTCTGATTTACTTTTATCTTCTGACTTTTCTTCATAGTGGAGTTATTTCCTTTTGTGGCTTGTAAATTTTTATTGTGAATTTACTTTCAGGAAGGGTTGTTTTCTTTTCTGTGGGATTTCCATGTGTCTGGGTTGAGATAGCATCACTTCAGAGAAGTTTAGCATATTTAGAAATAAGGAAAGGGAAATAATGCTGGGGCAGATGTTTCAATAGTCCTAAAATCTTTTAATCTTAATTCATTGGCTTGTATTTCCTACACACAACTTCCCAGGCCAGGGATTCTGATGCAAAATCCAGATAAATGACAAGTTTCCTCAACATTTTTTAAGGCTGACGGACAGAGTCTGTGACGGAGGGACCACTTTGAGAATCCAGGCTTTATTCAAAGAGCTTTGCTCAAGTTTATTATCATGAGTGAGCCTACAAGAGAAAGTGCTCTGATTTCCACATGGAAGTGGGACTCCAGCTCCAAAACCTCTGAGTTTATATCCTATACAAAATCATGTGGCTACTGACAGTGGTATCTTCCCACTCTTGCCTTGTACACCTGGGGAATTTCCTTTTCTCTCCTTCAAATCAGTTCTACATTTAGCAAAGATTTTTTGCCTTTTTAGATAAAACTTTTTTTTTTAACATCTTTATTGGAGTATAATTGTTCTACAATGGTGTGTTAGTTTCTGCTGTATAACAAAGTGAATCAGCTATACATATACATATATCCCCATATCTCCTCCCTATTGCGTCTCCCTCCCACCCTCCCTATCCCACCCCTCTAGGTGGTCACAAAGCACCGAGCTGATCTCCCTATGCTATGTGGCTGCTTCCCACTAGCTATCGATTTTACATTTGGTAGTGTATACATGTCCTAGAGAAATGGAAATAAAACAAAAATAGATAGATAAAGCATTTTTTAAAGTTTGTAAATGCACAGGGCCTATGTGCTTCATTTCAATTCATTATGTTCTGAACATTCCATTATTGTGAAATATGGTAGTTGTTGTTCTGGGATTAAACTTGACTTCCAATCACTTTCTTCTAATAAAAGATTCCATGCCACTGGCCACAAGGATGGGGATATCATTCAGATCTGGCCGATCACCATGTTTAATTTCCATAGAGTACTATGTGATTGGCCTAGAGGTGATCTTCTGATACAAGCAGAGCCAATAGGAAGATATTGGCTCTGCTTGTATCATATCTATGGCTGATATGCAAATATTGGGAGAATTAAGTGTTATTTTGAACTAGAACAATATAAGCCTGGAGATGCCATAGGTCACTCTCTCCTACTTCGTAGTCATCTATCTGTGCAGTCATCTGTCTGTACTAGGAAAGAATGACACTAGCACTCAGAGGGAATCAGAGCCAAGAAAGAAAAAGAAAGAGTAGACAACCACATTTGAATCCCTAAATCCTGGCATGCCCAGAGTCAGCCCGACTCGTGTTAAATAGGCCAGTGAATTCCTTTTGCTTAAGCTAACTTGAATTGGGTTTCTGGCACTTACATCTGACTTATACACCAATAAATTAAAGTATAAATGGAATTGAGATAAGAAACCATCAATATGGATTTCTTTTTTATTCTTTTTTTAAAAATTTTAATTTATTTATTTATTTATTATTTATTTATTTTTTGGCTGCGTTGGGTCTTCATTGCTGCGCACAGGCTTTTCCCTAGTTGTGGCGAGCGGGGGCTACTCTTCATTGCGGTGCACGGGCTTCTCATTGCGGTGGCTTCCCTGTTGTGGAGCACGGGCTCTAGGCATGCGGGCTTCAGTAGTTGTGGCTCGCGGGCTCTAGAGCGCAGGCTCAGTAGTTGTGGTGCATGGGCTTAGTTGCTCCGTAGCATGTGGGATCTTCCCCGACCAGGGCTCGAACCCGTGTCCCCTGCATTGGCAGGCGGATTTTTAACCACTGCGCCACCAGGGAAGTCCCAATATGGATTTCTTTTATTTATTTATTTTTGGCAGTTCAGTTTGTAGTGTGTGGTTTGAAATGAAGCAAAGCGAGTTCTGAGTTCCCGAGAAGCAGTGAGTAAACGTCAGATCTAATCTGAGAGGCAAGGGATTGGAGTCACAGGATAAAGTCAATGTCAATTCCCAGTAATCTGAACAGGGACATGAAAAGATAGGGTAGGGGAGATGCCAGAGTCATAGCCAGGAAACAGGAACCAGGGATCAGGAACAAGGAAAAGCAAACAAGGCCGCAGCAGCAGGCAGGGGTGTGGGCAGCAAACACTGGGCGTTCTGAGCTATGCAGGAGGTCAGCTGAGCTTTGCCTCCCAGTAGCTTCTTAAAGATGCCAGGACGCTGTCCCATTCCTGCTAGGTGGTGCCACCTGGTGTCCAAAAAATGAAGTTGGCATGGATTGACTGTTAGGGCAAGGAGTCCTTAAGCAGAAAGGACCATAATTCTTTTTTTTTTTTTCTAATTATGTATCCCAGCAGTATCTAGACAGGCATCAAAATAAATGTATTTTATGCTGATTATCAGTTTCCAAGGCAAATATCAAAGTGACTTACCCTCAGAAAGATGTGTCAAGATATAAGAAATTTGTTTTTAAGTTGAGCAGATTCATGAGAATATTATACTTTCCGGTGGTAATAACAGTTTTGGTTCATTCTCATCAAAAGGAGACATCTCCTTATCACCTCTATGTTTACAGCTATGGGTAAAATGGGAGAAGTAGTGCTAGTGAGGATAACTAATAAGGCGTTTCATATATTTAGAAGAAGCAGTATGAAGAATATTAAACATCCATCCTCTGGAATGTATTTTAATGAGAGGATTAGTAAAATGTCCCCACCTGTGTTTGAAAGGTTGAGAAACTTCCAGATAATTAGCTGCATGTCATGGTGGATGGAGAAAAGTATGTCTTTCGTTCAAGGAGCTTGTAATCTACTTAGAGATGATGGTACCAAGAGAAATAATAGATTTCCTTAACGAAATATGTTTAGAACCAATCCCTACATAGCTATTTTCTGGGATAATTTATAGAGCAAGTTTTTGTTGCACATATTAAATCCTGCTTTAGCTATCGTTTGCCTCATTTCGGTGAGGAGCTGTTGAGAGTAGGGATGAGTGACTGTGCCCATCCATCTACATTACCAACGCTCAGCATAGAGTCTGGCACATACAGGTCCTCAGTACATTTTTGTCAAATGGCTGGATGACATCTCAAGGTTCCTGTTAGTCACATGGTACTTGGAGTCTCACAGCCATCCCATTAATTTCCATGTTAAAGTTCCCTTAAGATGCATGGACTATAAGAAATGCGGTCTTTCAAAATGTCACTCACTCTTAAGTGCCAAGCATTCACCAGTATCACACTTGAAATGACATTTTCTAGTAAGAGCCTCTAAGCAGCATAACACTCTTATTTAAAATGAGAAAATGGTGTCCATTTCTCCATCTCTTTCAATAATCTATATTAAATTTCCTTGTAAGCATTTGCTTAACAGAAAATAAAGGCACCTAGTACGTGTTTATTATCATCCAAGAGCCAGCTGTTTAATGAGGTTCTTATTTTATCTCTAAGAAAATCTGGAGGCATTTGTATACTGTGGAATTATTTTACAAGAAGATGTTTCAGTACAATACTGGCAATATTTCAGTTTCGCAGATAAATGGCTGAGAACAAGTCATCATCCTCTTTCTCATCTTTCATGGGTAGAAAAAAATTTCAAACTTAAACCTCTGTAGAATCTGCATTTAAATGAAGATTGCCAATTATCAAGTATGTTAATGGGGGATTCTTTGGACCAGAGTCGATCATAAGTAGTTTAATCTATTTCCAATACATATATACAAGTAAACAGAAGAAAATAAAAATCACCTGTGATCCCACCTAACACTCTGATTTTGTACATAAATGATAATGTGTTCTAATTATACACCCACATGCATACACACACATGAATTTGGCTGTGATTTTTTTTAACCAAAATAGATCTTAGAGTATACACCATTTAAAATTTTTCCTGTTTTCTTAAAAAATATATTGTGAATATCTTTTAACATCAACACTCCTTTTCTATCATTTTTCAAATGTCTGCATAGGATTTCATGATCTTAATATATTATAATTTACTCAACCAACTAGTAACATTTATGGTTTTATTTCTTCCGATGGCTGCCCCATGACTCTAAATAATATGTATATACTTCCATTTCTTGATTTATCAACTCCACACATATATATTGATTTCTTACTGTGAGAGATGTGACATTTTAGGTAACTTAGCCCTGCCTTTCTCTCTCTCCTCCTCCAATTAACTTCCACAAGTAATATCAATTTTGGTTGTGAGTACCTATATAACTTTAAGTAATATACTTCAACCTCTAGTTCTTTAGACAGTGTACCTTAACTAAGTGGTTCATTCTTAATGGGGGAAATCACATGTAAAAATGGTTATTCTCTCTATTCCTTGGATCATAAAATGCCATATTTATGAAGGAATGCTTCACTAGAAGCAGGTCTATCTTTAGTCATAACAATGAAACCAGAGAGATCTGTGTAAGTACAATGAAAGATATTGATATACATGACTATATAAATTATAATAAGTATATATATTTATAAGCATAGATTATGTAGATTATAGAGCCTTTCCAAATATATTGCTTTATTTATTGCCCAGAATAATTTTGTAATGTATACAGAACAACTATTCTTACATATTATAGGTAAGGAAACAAGCATGAAGAGTTTACGGCCATTTGAAGTCGCTGTCGTGGGCTTTTAGGTTCTGTTCTGTTTTGTTTTGGTTCTGACCAGCATCCACTTTTCCTTTTCTGTGGCAGTATTACTCTGAGCAAGAATCCCATCTTTCTCCAGTCTCAGCTCATGTGCTTCCAAGTAAAACCAATTACTGCCCTGAATTTATGAACAATGTGACTTAGACCTGAGACAGTAAATGAAGCACATTTCCCTGGCCACAAGTGGGTCTGGAATAGCGTCAGAATCTATAAGGTGTACTAAGATTTATGTTGGGAATAATGGGACAAAGATTCTTGCTCTAACCTCCTGAAGAAAGATGCAGCCCTGGGACTCGCTGGCAACTATCTAGTGACCGGGTGAGGGAGATAACCCTGAAGAAGCTGAGCGAGGTGAGAGTTCAGCTCATTTCACTGGATCCTTTCCTGAGCCATTTCTACTCCTGCTGTTCAGTTACATCAGCCAACACAGACTCCCCTTGTGTTTACTCCAGTTTGGGTTGATTTCATGTCAACTGTAATAATTGTACAGTTAATTCGTGACAATCCTGACACCACCACTTTTGACTTAAACCTAGGGCTCTTTCTACCCTACCATGGTGCCTCTGAAAGTAATGTCTTTGTTCAGGATTCAAAAACACACACCTTTCAAGATGTCTTCATTATATCTTTTGCCTTACTTCACAGTCTATTACACAATCTTTAGAAGTGCAAATCCATCACATGGAATTCATTCATGAACCAATACACATACATATTTGGGTATGACATTCCCTATATACTTGAAATAATAGCATGGATCAGAGAAAAGCTAATTTCAAAACTTTTTTGTTAAATGAAGTTACTTTTATCTTAAGATAATTCTGGATCATTTTAAGCCTTAGGGACACCACCCACCACATGCCGCTGTGTACAAGAGTTATGGTCATCAAATTCAATTATAAATTTAGTTGTCTGAAATTCAGAGCACATTTAACCTAAGAAAAAGTATTATAATTAGTTCGCTTCTTAGATTAGCACAGAAAAGCTGATTTAATCTAAAATGTGGCTAAATTACTTTGTATTTGAATGAGGAATACTAGAGCACATTACTGTCAAAAAACTAACAATAAAACTTTTTTAAATACTAAGAGGATGGTTCTTAAGCAAGGAGATTTGCTTGTAGAAGATGGAAAGACAAATGAAAGTGTGTGGCTATTCCAAAGAGGCTCTGGAGTCACTGCCAAGGCCATAGTGGTTGATGATCTAGGTCATTTACTGTACTTGATTTCACATCAAAATGTGTCTTTTCCTTTCCATGGTACAATAAAAGCTCTACCTCTATTCTTGAACTTCAAAACCACACGAAGATGGAACTGAGAAAGGGAAAATACAAAGGAGGTTTTCATTGTCTCTTTTAATATACGTTTCAAGTGCAAAGTCTCCATCTTCAGAAAGTTACTATCTAGAAAAGCAAATATACGTGTAAACCCAAGATTTCATGGCTGAGCTAGCAAGGAATCGATGGAGGCACATACGGAGGTGGAGGAGGGACTTTAGCATGTGAGCTAGTGGTTCCCAGAGGAGGAGACTGAGGTACATGGTGAAAGACTTGATGGGGCAGAAGCAGGACCTGGGAAGAGAGCTTTGCGCCTGTGAAGAAAGGCATGAGGCTACAAGCCAGAGAGATGTGTCTGGCTACTATGTGAAGTTAGAGTGAAGGAAGAGAAAAATGGAGAGACAAATGTTTGAACTCCTGGTCTGAAAGTCATGGAAAACTGTGAAATAGGGTTCTTCCATGGGAACTAGAAGATAGTTGGGGATGCAGCATTAAAGGAGAGGGAATGTGTTTGTAAGTAGATGTATAAAAAGAGACTGTCGCATCGCACAGGGAGATCAGCTCGGTGCTTGGTGACCATCTAGAGGGGTGGGATAGGGAGGGTGGGAGGGAGACATTAGAGGGAGGAGATATATGCATACATATAGCTGATTCACTTTGTTATACAGCAGAGCTAACACAACAATGTAAAACAATTATACTCCAATAAAGATGTTAAAAAAAAAAAGAGATTGTCATACGTGCTGCAAACTAAGCTTAAGAAGCAAGCGAGAAAAGTGAAGAGTAAAACACATGGAGGATTGTGTAAGGTGAAAGAAGAAGTGGTCAACAGACGGCACAGGGGGACGAGAGTCTAGACCCAGGGTAACCTAGTTACAGGAGGCCCTCCGTATTCGCGGGTTCCTCATCGAACAATCCGAGGTTCAGTTAGTTGACTCAGCAGACATGGGGCCCACGGATAGAGAGGGCTGACTGTACTATATGCCATTTCATATAAGGGACTTGAGCACCTGTGGATTTTGGTATCCACAGGGGGCCTGGAACCCATTCCCTGTGGATACAGAGGGACAGCTGTACATTAACGCTAATAGAGCTCCTGGAAGAGGCTGGTGGAGTCCAAATGCACCAGGTGGAAGAACGAGCTTGCAGGTTTGAATGTGTGGAAGCTTCCGTGTCAAGTATTCCTAATTTAGAATTATCTTTATTTTAAAGTTGAAACTCACTGGGGTCACTCTGCACAATACCTGAAATGCCAAAGCTGGGAAGCACAAGATTTCAGCTAGACTGGCAAGTGTCTGGTGCCTAGAAAGGAAAGGATCTTGCCATGGTGGGAAACACATTTTATTAAGACATGCAACACACGGATAGGGGAGTAGAAAAGGCGCTACCAGTAATAACCACATATTGACCTGGGGAGATCTTAAATGGACTGTTTCAAATGCCTCCCAGGCTTGTGCTCAACAGTGTCAACATTCATCCTTGGAGTCTGCATTTTGAATGGAAAACTACTGTGCATGGTAGTGCTGAAAGTAGAAAGGCCAAACCTTTCCTTGGCTGTAGCTGCATGATTCTTTCCCAAGGCTCATTTGTGCTTTAGTCGTTTTGCTTTGCTTGGCCTTTTTACAACATGGCAGCTCAGGAAGTGAAGATGAGGGACTCAGCAGATTTTTAAAAAGTTTTCCTCCAAATGTTCCTTTAATACTAGTATATCTTGGACAAAGATCCCTGATGTTTTAATTAATTGTTCTTGGTGTTTCTTTAAAAGCATCCTTTGGCATTTGTGAATCTGCCATGGCTTTTGCTCTTAATTTGCACTCACTGGTATTTTCCTTTAATGCAGGAGAGGCACTTCTCAGTAGGCAGGTAAAATATAAGTTTTTTTGGAGACTCTTTCTTGAAAGTTGCTGAATTCAGTGGTAACTCTAGGGTGGCAGCCTTAAGAAATGTCAGCTGGCAGAAAAAAAGAATAGTGCTACCCTGTTGTTTCCTACTCCCCTCTGGGCGATCTGACTTTTAAAAATCCTTTGTTACTTTGCAATACATTTTCAAATGCATTTGAAGTAATTAAAACACTGAATTGAATCTTGTTGTCACATTTAATTATTAGATAGCTACCTCCCTCTAGGGTAACTGACTGTTGCCCAAAATGTTGGTCTTAATCTAAAACCAAGAAGAGACCTCTGACATAGTGAAAGCCACCAAAGTGTCATTTATTAAATATAAATGGTAAGCATCTAAAGGGGAAAAGATGAAGGGAAAATTACATTAACTCTTAGCAGACGAAGCTCCATCATTTTGACTTGTCACGTGATGATTTTAAAATGTGTGTGCTTCTATAACGTGTTACATTTGCACTGATAAATAAAGAATATTCTGGCTCTCAACTTCTATCTCCAATTTGCCAAAATTAGTATAAATACAACGGTTTCTATTAGTCTATTATCTGGAAAGTGACTTAAGGAAAAAAATTAAATGATATTGATTTGAAATGAAGAAAGCTTATTTATGGGCATTTTAGGAAGCCTAAGTGAATCAGCTAAATACATACACCGAGAACAAAAATGTTACCCTTTGAGTAGTATCTTGTAATAAGCTGGAAACATGAAGCTTATTAATGGTGTTAGAAATTAAGTGGCTAATGAAATGTTCCTACTCTTGGAGCTCTTCTGTGATAATAATTTCTTAAAAGTTAGAAATTGACTGTATCTCTATGACATAAAAGAAAAGATACTATTAAAGCCACTAGGAATTATCACCAAGTAGAAGCATATTTTACATGGTCAAAGAAGCACAGGCCAAGTTCTGGTACTTACTATGTAAGGACTATGGCAACTGCATCATTCAACACACTCTCCCCAAACAAGAGTGTGTACAGGTCGGGGTCGACATGCAGTTCATGGAAAATGGCCAACACCGTCACTAGGGAAGACACACAGATACGCAGAGTTAGCTGGGACGTAGCCAGGGACTTGTCCTTGGTTGTGGTCACCTGTATAAAGCACTCATTAAATGTTCATCTTCTCAAATCCATCACTATACACGCACCGAACCTTTAATCAAAAAACGATCTGACTGTTCACTTCCCTGCTTAGAGATTTCTCTGGGCTCGCTCCTCCCTGCTTACAAGAGAAAGTCTGAGCTCCTTGGTACGAGTCTTCTATAATCTTCATGCTCTTTACCTTCCAGTATCTCTTTCTGCACCACTCCCACCCCCTAACCACCCTTTGCTGCCTCCCTCAAGCCACAAGGAACTTGCCGTAATTTCCCAAACTCGTGTCATTTTTTAATTACCTTGGCATTTTGATTCACTTTACCAGAGCAGCTATTTGTTTCCCATCCAAGTGCTACTGTTCCCCTCCTTCCTTAAATACATAAACACAGACACACACAGACACACACACATGCACACACACACACACACACACACACTTCTTGCTCCCCCAAAAACCAAACCAAAACAAAACAAAAAACCTTTATTCAATCTTTAAAAGCCTTTCAAATTTCCCCTCCACACCCCTGATCCCTCAGCAAAGACCTGGGTCACTCCTGTTTGATGCATGAACGACTAAGTGAATGAATGAATGAATGTTGTTGCAGCGACTTATTCCTGTGAAGGGAGAGGTAGTCGGCACCTGGCTCTCATTCTCTCGAGATCACACTCATCTATAAAGATGGACTCAATGTTCCTAAAAGCAAGACCTAAGGATTCATTTTCGGCAGCCTGCTGCATGGCTACTATATACCTCATATCTGTATGGAGCCTTTGGGAGTACACCAGGGCAGTAAATAATCACACACTGATTGGCTGTGGTCATCAAAACTATTCAGTGTCTTGATACTTGAAGCAGTCATGCAAAGTGTGAACAGCAATCATTAGGAAAATGATCCATTGAGTTGATTGCCAAAGGGGAAAAGAAGGTGGTTGAAAATGACACTGATGGTAAATTTTTAAGGCAGAGTGGGCATTTTCATTTCTGCTCTTTCTTTTCCTATTTCATGGGCCGTGAGGTTAGTAACTGTGTTGTATAAAAGAGTGCTGGGGGGAGAAAAAGCTGAGCTGGACTGTTTTGTAAGTAGAATCAAGAAGTTTGGCACTTGTCCTGCTATAATGGAAGGGTTTTAGTCAGACCATGACACAATCTGCTTTAAACTTTTGAAATTAAGTTCAGGCAGCAGCGCAGAGGGCAGAATGGACGTGTGGCTAGAAGCTTTCCCAAATGTTCTGGCAAGAGATGAGTTGTACCAAGACAGGAAGAGTCCTAGATTCAGTCTCCTAAATTCTTGCACATCCTGCTCTGCCCTGAACATCCACCACCCTGGGTTCTGATAGGTCAGTGACCACCGTGCTTTGTATTTTACTTACTCGTTGGTTCTCATCTTCCCTCTATGTCACTAGCCCTTAGCACGGTGCTAGAATATAGTAAGCCTTTAGTGAGTGAATGAATAAAAGATAATGTCAGGGAGGACAGAGCAGAGGTGACAATACCCACAAGATATTTGGGATGGAGAATTGGTGGGTCTTGGTGCTTGAGAAACAGCAAGGAGTGATCTTGGTTTCAACCCTGGGCAGTTAGTTGGTAGATGGGCTGCATAAGATAAATTAGTTTGTAGACAGGGGCATTTTGTAAGTTTGGTTTTTGACATGTTGACTTAAATAGCCAGGTAGAATTTCCAATGGAGATTTCAGTAAGAAAGCTGGAAATAAAAGGCTGTAAGCTGAGTTGGACAGAGTTAAAGCAGAAGAAAGATTTTAAGTGTTATAAGCATGTAGATGGAACATAAAGCCACAGGAGTGGCTGAGATTGCCTGGGCAAAGTACATAGAAAGAGAAGAGAGTTCATGAGAGATCCTTGGGGAACATTTACAGCTAAGGGGTATGTGGAGAAAAAGAAGCATGAAACATACGCGTGGGATATTTGCCAAACCTGACCCTAAGCATGAACAAGTTGGCTGAAAACCATATTCATCATGCATAGAGTTTTATTTACTAAAAATTATACTAGGGAAAGGAGAATTGAATTCAACAACTAGCTCTGAGGTAAAGGGACAACAGATATAAAATGTCATGAATTGGCATGACAATTAGCCGGCTCCCATTTTACTAGGCATAGAGTCAATTTCATTATTCTAGCTGAGTAGATCCTTAATCACGATAGGCAGAATGGCAGAGATGTCCTCTCTACTAGCATGTAGCTGTTCACATTTGCCACCACCCTCAGCCTTTGCAGGCGGTCGTAGGAGGGGCTAACAATTACCTCTGCTAAGTAACCTCTGTCTACTGCTAGGATAGTCAAGACCCTGCATCTAATCCAAACAAAGAGACTTCCATTGGGGGTTTTAATTAGCAACATTTTCCTTTTGCTAGGATTTTGTGGAATAAAAGTAATTTTTAAATTAGAAAATTCTATCATGGAAGCTCTATTGAATATTGGCTGTTGTTTTATTGTGATTGTTGATTTTCCAAGCTTTGAAGATGACTTGCAGCTTGTCTGCACTCCCAGACACACAGGTTTCCTAGGCTCACAAATAGGGATGTAAGGCCCAGGGTTTCTTTCCCCACATCCCCAGTTACAAAGTCCACCCTGGGCTGGGATGGGCTCTGCACCTTTCCAGTGACAGCTCTGGGCCTTAGAAGGGAAAGGCTCTTAATTGAATATCCAGTTTTGTTCAAAACTGTTCTGACATTCCCACAATTCCTTTTTTTTTTTTTTTTTTTTTTTTTGTGGTATGTGGGCCTCTCACTGTTGTGGCCTCTCCCGTTGTGGAGCACAGGCTCCGGACGTGCAGGCTCAGTGGCCATGGCTCACGGGCCCAGCCGCTCCACGGCATGTGGGATCTGCCCGGACCAGGGCACGAACCAGTGTCCCCTGCCTCGGCAGGCAGACTCTCAACCACTGCGCCACCAGGCAAGCCCCCACAATTCCTTTTGCACAAAGAACTGAACTCCACTTCATAAACGTTATCCCACACAAGAGAGAAAGCTATTACTCTGTGCATTCCTATTTACCCTGTGAAGAAATGGAACGGCTTGGAAACAGAGCCAGGCAGTGTGTCCTACAAGAGGAAGTATTTGCTGGGACCACAAATGAGTTGAGTAGGTGAGTCAGGAAATTAGCCGCCCACTTTCGCTGCTAAGCTTAGAGCTTTTAAAAAACACATTTAATTAGCTCGTTGGCAGGGCTCAATCTCACACACAATGTCCAAGACTCTGTGTCACCTTCCCAGGAGAGAATGTCTTGGAACAGCTGTGGACATGCTCACACAAGCTCTGCCCACACGTGTTGCTGGGTTTGTAAGGACAACCTAGGTCCGAGGCTGGGCTGAAAAGCAATGCATAGTTAGATGAGCCTTCTTGTGACAGTATGAGGAGAACATTCTAGACCCCATGTGGATAAGAAGGGGAGAAGACACAATCCAATTTCTTAAGCCTCTGATTTTATCAGGGGATTCAGTCATCTTTGCCTTTGTCATGCTGTAGTTGCACCCATCGCTTAGTGATGGGTTGGAAGCTCCGCTTGGGGCTCAGGACCCCTCCCCAACACATCCCCTTTCTACTTGACTTTTTAGCTGGAGAAATATCCGCTTTGTCTCCCACATTGGTAGTAAGGAATACAAGCATACATAACTTTATGTCCAAACACACATACACACACACACATAACTACCCCCAGGTAAGAGCAGCGGATGGTTGAGAAATGTCACTGACTCACTGGAGATATCTGAGAAAATAGTTTCAGAAATCAAACAGCGAGGGGTCTTGGGGGAATGAATGAGGCAGTGGAGTGGATGGCACTTCTGAGAAGCTGGTGATAAAGCGAAGCCTATGGAGCAGAAAGCCAAGAGTGGCTTTCTCTTCAATTTCTAAATTACAGGTTGAGCAGAATAAGCGGATAAAGAAGTTGAAGAGAGGGGAAAAAGAGGGGAACCCCTTTAAAGCATTGAAACTATTATTTTCTCATCTCAAGTGTAATAACCATACCTGGAGATAAAAATTCAGATAATGACTGGCTGACCCCATCAGTACCTCAATGTGTTGACTCTTAAATGATGTTTTTCTTTTTTTCTTTTTTTACTGCTAGCTTTTGAACTGACCTCTTTCCTAATGCTCTTTCAGTCACTTTTAAGTCTTCAGGGTGATTTAGTGACAGTCCCTTCCCTAGAATCTCCATTAGCAGCTCTCTGACCCATATTTTCTTGGTGTTTTACAAGGAATTTAAATTTCAAATGATATGGGTCTATGGACAACATCACACAATAGTTCCTACCCCTGTTGCTCTAAGTCATCACTGAGCCTTGTCAAAATGCTGGCTTTCCCTGGAGAGTGCTCTCTGTGGTTTTCTGTGCAAATCAGTATGTGTGACACTTGTCCCTGACACATGGAGAATCAAAAATGTCTCTGGCCTGTGCAGCTGAACCATGTCAGGCCTGACAGGTGGAGAACCCTGGTAGTCTCATAAATAAGGTAGCATTTTTGCATTTCCACAAGTGATTATTGGGGAAATGTGGGATTTTTTTTTTTACTCATGTAATTCCTATAAACGAAATTCTCCTGTAACTCTTCCCACTTTTCTGAAATATTATACAGAGTGAGATTTCAAGGAGAGGCTTCCAAAAAAGTTGAGGTATCCTAGTACAGGCTCGAATACTGGAATTATTTTGAGCCTAAACCTTCTCAGTGAAGCCTTGGCAGCAGAATCAGTGCATGTACTGGTTTGGCCAGTCAAGCTTTGCTAATCATATCCTAGAATCACAACTAGAAAACCTAACCCTTCTGAAATAAGTCAGAGAAACTATGCCAGATCTAGAAAGCTAACCACTAGATTTACTTCTTTGAGGTAATTCTAAATCAGAAGGTACACAAATCATCATGGATGATTTAACCCTAAAACGCTGCAATTTTATTTTGGCCATCAATATGATATGTTATTTTGGTACCGAGTTAGTAGTGGAGAAAGTACCATAGGCAAGCACACTATTGAAGCCCTCTTCACCACGGATCCCTGGGAGAAACAAGCCCTAATGCCCCAAGGCAATGGTTTCAAAGTATGGTCCAGGGTCCTTTGGGAGTTCCTGAGACCTATCCAGGAAGATTCCCCAAGGTCAAAACCATTTTCAGAATAATATGACAATGTCACTTGAGTTTTTCCTTCTTATTATGTCATCTGTGTACAGTGGAATTTTCCAGAAGCTATATGATGTGTGCGAGTGCAATTGAATGCAGAAGCAGATGTGAGAATCCAGCTGTCTTCTACTACACCACATATTAAGGAGATTTGAAAAGATGTAGAACAATGTCACTCTTCTCAGTAAATTTTTCTGTTTTGGAAATAAATTTATTTTTATAAAAATATGTCATTTAGCTTATAAATGGTTTATGATGGCTATTTTAAATAGATCAATGAAAATATGTTAAAAAATTTAAAGTTCTAACATGGTAAGAATTGATAGATGTAACACCCATAAACAAAAAGCTCCTTGAGGTCTTTCCTAATTTTGAAGAATTGTAAAGTGGTTGTGACACCAAAAAGTTTGAGAACCATTGTCCAAAGACATTTGTTGTATGTAATGAATTAATTTACATCCTCTGCACTCAGAATGATACTGGCTAAGCATCATCTTTGAGAGAAATGAGAAAATAGTTGCTCAAATCATTTTCTGTAGAATTTAACTCTCTTGGATTCCTGTTGAGAAAGCCACCCTAGATCTTAATATCTTTTGCCACACTATAACCAGCTGGCATATATGTAGAGGATTTCTAAAACTCCCACATGAGGAAAATTATTCTTTTCATATTAATTCCACTGGCACATCTCTGGAATCACAGTTCTGTCATGAGTGTTTCTGTTTGTTTAAGTCTGTTTTTGGAATGTAAGTGCTTTGTGGACAGAGATTATTTCTTCAATATATGAATAATAAAAACACTGACTATCATACGTCCTTTCCTTGACTTCAAACATGGCTGAATGTTGTTCCAGAAGAATCTACTTCCTCTTTTGCTTTAAAACCAGGAGTACAGTCCTTAGCAGTTACTGAGAATATAAAAACGTAATCAGAAGATCACAAGGTTTGGTATTAAGAAAAAAAAGATATTTAAAGATTAGGAAGGGAGAAACCTGAGAATAAATACAGGGGTCGGGGGGATGTTTCCCAGATTCCATATTTGGGAACTTATGGGCTGATATCTGTTGGCACTTTAGCTGGTGCTTTAAAAATTTTTCCCAAAGGTACCTGCAACAGAAATATTCTAAACTTAACATTAGCATGGAACATAAACATTTAAAATAAGGCCCAGTTTTCTCACCAATGGGGTTTAATGAGCCATGGTGCAGTTTAATGGGGAACCTCTGCAGTATGCTCAATATCTGAGTGAAGATGACTCACCCTGTCATCAACAAGCGTTCTCCAATCAGGATTACGACAAGCATTTTGCCATTTTAAAAATGAACACAGTAGGCAAGGGTTTGCCTACAAATCATGAAATAAATTCAGAGAAAAGCTCAGTGGAGCCATAAAGCAGACAAAGCTTGGATGGGTCATCAATGGAAGGTAAAAATATCACTGTGACCCATGAAAAGTAACAATTGTAGGAAAAAAGATGGTAGCGTTAGTCATGATCATAAGATAAGTGGGTTTCACAAATAAATTTTTCTCTTGCTACAAAAAGATATGAAACAAGCAGGTATCTTATACCATCATTGCCCAATCTGTGGATCAAGACCCTGAGGGACATTACAGAAAGGTTTCAAAGTAGAGGGTGCATATTCCTGCTTTCTAAGCAGTTTAGACAAGCTGCTAAGGGTGAACAAGAGTAATATTGAGAAGAGTCCACACTGGGCCTCTGTGAGAGAGAGGGGAAAAGGGACAGGAGGAGAGGGATCATGCCATGTGTCCAATCATTCATGTCATCACTCTGTGAGGTAGCCTGGATAATGCCTGCCCCCCCGCCCCCACCACCAAAGATGTCCATGCACTAACCCCCGGAACCTGTGCATATATAACCTTTACACGGCAAAAGGGACTTTGCAGATGTAATTAAGGTTCCCTTAAAATGGGCAGATTATGTTGGATTATTCAGGTGGGTCCAACCTAATCACACAGGCTCTTAAAAGCACAGAAATTTCTTTGCCTGGTCAGAGATGCAGTTGAAGGCAAGGCAGAAGAGAGACTGAAAAAAAGAGGGAGCCAGGAAGATTCCAAGGGTGCGAAGGATTGAACTCTCCATTGCTAACTCTGAGATGTAGGGACTCACTTGCAAGGGCCAGAGGGAGATCTCTAGAAGCCAAGGTATTCCCAGCTTTCAGCCAGCAAGGAAACAGGAACCTCAGTCCTATAACTGCAAGGAACTGGATTCTGCCAACAAACAGAATGACCCTGGGAGAGGATTCTTCCTAGAGCTTCCCTGTAACAGCCCAACTAGCCAACACCTTGATTTTGGCCTTGTGAAACCTGGAGTAGAGACCTCAGTTGAGCCAACCTGGACTACTGACCTATAGAACTATAAAATAATAAATTTGTGTTGTCTTAAGCTGCAACATTTCTGGTAATTTGTTACAGCAGCCCTAGCAAACGAATACACTCTGCTACCCTCCCACCATAGGAACTACAAAATGGCTAAACTTCCAGGCATTTCATTTTTCAATATATGAGTTACTGAGTGGGGATGTAGCTAGAACGGCCCTTCGGTCCCCCCGGCCCCTACCCCACCATGGGTAGAAAAGAAGTCACTTAGACAAATCTTTTAGCTCATGCTTAGCAAGGGAAAACCTGGACCAATGAGAAGGCTGTGGGTTTGAAAATATTTGTGCGTATGGGGCCCTCTGTGCTAATTAATTATCCATGCGAGTCACCCTTGGTACGATCATCACACACAACAGATCACTCGTTTACTCAGAATGTATTACTTTATAGCTCATCAGATCACTTTATTTTCCAGTGTTTATTTTATATGACCTACACTGTGAAGAATTGGTGCTGAAGTGGGAATGATGACTTCCAAACCAGGGTGGAAAGTTAACACAATTGGGTAAGCCAAGTCTAAAGCGAGCAAGCCAAAAGTCATAAAGCAGCTCTCAGGATAATTTTTATTTTTCTTCTTTGAACTTTGTTTTGTATTTTATAATTTTTTTACAATAAGCATGCACTATTTTTAGAATAAGAAAGGTAAAAACCATCTTAAAAACTGGCCAAACTTAATAAGGAGATACAGCATGGAACCCGGAGTCTCTTCCCACGGCCCAGGATGCCATATGTGAGGACCTCTCACCTCCTCCCTTTCTCTCAGAACTTCCTCCCTGGGCTTCCAGACTGTTGAGCCCTCTATGTGACATGACACTGTGGACACTTCTTGTCTTTCCAAGTGCTCTCCTTTGTGCTGGGGATACAAGCTTCACCTAATTTCCCTTCAACCCCTCTTGTCTCTTTTTCTCTCTCTCCTGTGTAAACTCAAACCTTTTTCTCTCTCTCCTGTGTAAACTCAAGCAGACGCTGCCCAGGAACCCCTCCTCGGTTCCCTTCTCACTCGACCAACTCTCCCTGAGCAATCTCATCCACACTAAGTAATCTCAATCTCCAGCCCATCTCTTCCTCTCCCTCAGCTACGGACTCCCGTATCTAGCCACTGCCAAGACAACTCCACCTGGAGTTCTTCTACTGGAATAAATACTTGTTAAGCATCATTGTGTGCCTGGCACTGGGTATGGATGTGCTATAGATTCCCTATCCCCCAGCCAGCCTTTGTCAATCGGCTGCTCTTGCCCTTGAACTACCAATCTCAAGGAATGGCATCATCACCTACCCAGAAACATTTTGTTTGTGTTAAAAAATGTGACTTATCTTATTTACAATGGAAAAATCTCTGGCATTATAGGATATAATTTCAAGAGACAAGCCACACTTTGCAGTTCAGTGGTTTACAAGGTCAGGCAAGGAAAGAAAAAGAAACCAGTTCCAGATGTGCTATATTACATCAGATACTGCAGTGTGAACTAGCTTTGTCATCTCTGAAATTTTAGTCCTCTACAGTAATCCTTTCTGGATTGGAAAATAACATAAGCAGGCAGAAGTTCAGGTGCAGGTAAATGCTTTTTCTTATGTGAAAGCAGTATTAAAAAACAAACAAACAACAAACAAAAACACCTCCCAAAAAACAGCCTGCAAGCATTTTTACTTTTCTTTAAATTGGTCCCCTTGGATAAAACTTGGTCATCACTGGTATTGGTTATTCATCTATATATTTGTTGATGCCTTTGGTCGCTTTGGCAAGCAGCAGGCAGTTAATTCTGTTGACCTAATAATGAGTGAACAAACGAATGAAACTTGAAGGTCATGCGCCATACGGCTAACTCCTTGAAGATCAGACCGGCTCCTGCCTCTCTTGTGTCCTCCCATTGTGGTCAATGACTTCTTTGCCCACTCACTGACCTGATAGCACTTGTTATAAAAAGCTGTTTTTGTTTCAGTTCAAAATAATACATTGAACACTACAATGTGTTTTTTTTTTTACAGTACCCAGGCAAAAGGTCAGTCCCTGTCCTTTCTTGGCTGTGCTCTAGAAGGAGGGAAACCACTTTTCAAGGAATCCTAACCCCAGGGGCCTCTGAGAGGCTTTGTAGAGCAAGGGGACTCGACCCAGGCTGCTACTTGGGGTGCCCTCCTGGCTCCTTAGGCATCTCACCCTTCAGGAGGTGCTCACTTTCGGGCTGTGCAAGTGCTGCCGCGGCATTTACGTGACTCTGAGAATGAGTGCTGCCTTCAGTGTGACTCAGTAGTTGCCTCATTGCCCCATGGTTTTGACCTCAGTCAGCCAAGCCAAACCCTAAAGGGAGCCAGAGGGTGCTCTTGTCCAAGGAAACACTCTCCAAGAAATTTCTGAATCCAGTTTTCCCCCATATGCAATATCTTCTTTAACACATAATTGGAAAGTGTGGGCTGGACACTGACTTTCGAAACTTCTGTTCTGCAGGTCTGTCTTTGAGCACTGCTGAGAATGAACTGCTTTCATTTAAGCAGAGCCATTCTGTTCCCCAAAGCAGCGAGCCAGAGAGGTCTGTCGGCCACAGCTGTTTCCCAGCTGTCCACGGAGCTGTTGAATTGCTTCAAATGGTTTTTCAGTGTATTCTTGAAATCCCATCCTCAGAACACCTGGAGTCTTGCTTTATCCATTCTCAATATCCCGGGCATTTATATAGTTGGCTGTCACCCACTATCTTCTCTAATTCTGTTCTGTGGAGCTGACTTTCCATAACTAGGCTTCCAATTTCTGAAGCAAGACCTTTGCGCCAAGACCTTGCTATTCACAACTCTGTTCTGAGGTAGACATAACGGTTGGGAACTTGACTCTGACGTCAAACCAACCTCTGTTCGGATCCCAGCTGCAATGCAAATGAACTTGGTGATCTTGAGCCAGTTACTTAACCTCACTAAGCTTTCAGTAAGCTTCACTGGCAAAAGGGAGATAAAAATATTCCCTCCCTCGCAGGTTTTTGGAGAATGATTAAGTGGGATAATTTATGTAAAGTGTCTGGCATATTGTATTTCAGTAAATGGTGGTTACCATTAATGCTATTATTCATGTCATCAAAACCATCAGAGGGTTTGTCCATTATAAAATGGAATGACACCTTCTACTTGTGTGTCTCCCCTTTGATACTCAAAAATGCCTTCAAGAGAGGTAAATAGATATTATCAAGCAGAGAAGTGACGAAAACTCTTCTCTGCCTCCTTCCATTTCTCACAAATTACCCCTTGAATTCCTGCATTTGGAAAGAACACCTACTCCTACCCAATGTACATTTACTTTCTCTTTCTGAGTCTCAAGGTCCCTGTCTAAAAATGAGATTGAGAGAGCTTGTCTTTAAGGTCCTCCCAAAACTAAAATTCTATGGCTCTCAGACCTAAACTCCAAACTGTAGACTCTGGGTGTGGAGAGTGCATATTTTCCTAATTATGCCGATGGAGCCTGGGTGGGAACTGAGATCAGGGGTTGCAGAGCAACAGGTGCATAATAGTGTCAAAGACAAACGATCATGAGCTTGACTCTTCTGCATAAGTGAGGAGAGAGCTGTTATAATAGCAAGAGGGTGTGCTCTCGATTTGACCCTGGCCCCCAGAATTATCAAGCCAGGACACCCCCAAAGGGAGTCTGAGCCTAGGAAGATCTTGCTAGTATTGAGCAGGTCATGCCATCTGTGGCCTGAACGGGAATTTTTTTAAAAAACCTACTCATACGGCCACCTCTTATAGGAGAGAAACATGGTTTGTGGTTCCTCCAACTGACATGTTGTCTTCTTCAATCAAGCAAAATACTGTCTTGAAGGAGGTCCTACGCCTTCCCAGGATCTTCTTCCCACCAGAGTGATACAAGAGTTCATGGGGCCCTTCCTCCGAGCTCACAAAGCTGCCTGACTACCTCTGTCTTATCTTTTAAACTTACTGCCAGTTGTCATATTTATATCCCCCTTTAGACTGGAGTTTCCTGAGGGCAGGATCAGTATTTTGCTTCTCACTCCCTCCCTCAGTCACTCCTATAGTACCTAGTGCATAGCAGGTGCCGAATAAATGTTTGTTAAATGAAATCAACAATAAAGTGAGAACTTGACTATTAGGTTTCATTTTGTGCTAAGCCTAATGGGCACATCACTGTTCTATAATATTTTGAGAAATAACAGTGGTGTAGGACAAAGAATGTTGGATACACTTTGTCTCCCATCTCTGCCACTTATGACCCTTGTAGACTTAAATAAACCACCTAAGTATTTATAATCTTAAGTTTCTTAAAATGGAGATAATTGACTGGCTGTGGTGATGATCAAATTATATGATATATGTGTACACACTTAGTTAATTGTTGTTATCACTAAATGGTATACTCTCCAGGTAGAAAAATTCAGATGGAGGTTTTCGTTTGCTACCAATTGGTGGCTTTGGGTTCTAAATTTTGACTTAACAGATGCTTTGATGGTTAGAATAAGGACATTACTGATTTTAGAGCTGGCTGCACGTTAGCTGAAGTCAATAATACATTTTGATCATACAGATGTTAGTGTCTTACAGAAAACATAGTCTAATCACCTAAGAAAATAGAAGTCCTGGCTTTTGTGTCAATCTTTCATTGACTTACTATAAAATCTTAAGAAAAACCCAACATTTCTCTGTGCCTCAATTATTTCATCTAAGAAATGGATCCTCTCTACCCAAGAAAACTACATGAAAGTAATTGAAATACTGCGAGTGGAAGCTATTTCAGTTCACTGAACGAGATACATAATGTAAATTCAACCTGTTCTTTTTATTTCTGGATAAATTAGCTCAAGAATAGAATCTGGGTTTATATGATGGTGTTTTATAGACCTGGGTTTATGTAGAGACTTTTAAACTGATGCTATCCCAGTGTGTTTAACATGGAATTGGACAGACACAAAAAAATGCAACCGAATACTATTAAATGACACTGTGTACAGGTTTGAAGCACAGATTGCCTCGTAAAAGTGGCTGGTCTGTCTGCAGTCTCTAGAAGCCTGCTACCTTCTATGGGAAGTACGCTGGTCTAATATCCTCTGACTTCCTCGGAGGTGTAATTTTTTTCTACCTGGAATTCAATGAAAACGTATGAAAAGACCCCGAATGATCCCTCACTGCTTGCCTTCTTCCACAGCAATACTAATACAGTACTTCTCTACCAAATATTACACAATAGAAGTAAAGTCACCCAAGTTTCTCTACAGATAACTATAGGCAAATGATTTAGGGACATAACCTTATACTGTATGTGAGGTTTTTTTTTTTTTTTTTTTGGAATATGGGAATAAAACCATCTCAATCTCTTCCTATGCTGCTTAGCAGATATTAAATGAATGTTGTCTTTGTTCTCAAAGCCAGTCCTGGTGCTGAAGAGACTGCTTTGTAAATTACATCTTATTTTTTTTGTCTGCAGATAGAAAGTTATTCAGTTTTCTCTTGAATTTCTGTGTAGAATGCTGCTAACACCAGTGCTGAGAAACCACAAACTTGGTGTATTCTGAAACTCTGAAATGCAGAGGCAGAGGGGACCAAAGAAGAAAAAGAACAATATATATGACTGTAAAAAAAAGAAGCCATAGGGCTTCCCTGGTGGCGCAGTGGTTGAGAGTCCACCTGCTGATGCAGGGGACACGGGTTCGTGCCCCGGTCTGGGAAGATCCCACATGCTGCGGAGCGGCTGGGCCTGTGAGCCATGGCCGCTGAGCAAACATTGTCATAATCGGAAGACTTTTCATTGTTTAGTTCTGTTTTTTTAGGTCCCTTTGATCACACACTCTCTTCACTATTGTTTTTCAATATTTAATTGTGGTCTTCATTCATTTCTTTTGCTTGTATTATAGCTTTTTTTGCGGTACGCGGGCCTCTCACTGTTGTGGCCTCTCCCGTTGCGGAGCACAGGCTCCGGACACACAGGCTCAGCGGCCATGGCTCACGGGCCCAGCCGCTCCGCGGCATGTGGGATCTTCCCAGACCGGGGCACGAACCCGTGTCCCCTGCATCGGCAGGCAGACTCTCAACCTCTGCGCCACCAGGGAAGCCCGACAATGTTAATAATCATTCCTCCAATATTAAAAAAAAAAAATTAGGGCTTCCCTGGTGGTGCAGTGGTTAAGAATCCCCCTGCAAATGCAGGGGACACGGGTTCGAGCCCTGGTCCAGGAGGATCCCACATGCTGCGGAGCAACTAAGCCTGTGCGCCACAACTATTGAGCCTGTGCTCCAGAGCCTGCGAGCCACAACTACTGAGCCTGCGCCCACAGCTATTGAGCCTGCGTGCCACAACTACTGAAGCCCACGTGCCTAGAGCCCATGCTGCACAAGAGAAGTCACCGCAATGAGAAGTCCACGCACCACAACGAAGAGTAGCCCCTGCTCGCTGCAACTAAAGCCCACGCGCAGCAATGAAGACCCAATGCAGCCAAAAATTAATTAATTAGTTAATTAAAAAAAATCAAAATTCTAACCAGAGAGTTCAATGACAAATGAAAAAATATGAGAGACAGCCCAATTAAGTCACCCTTACTGGAGAGGCTTTTCTCCAAAAATAACAGTTCTGCTTTTAATTATAGATTCTTGGGTCTATTAATCAGCCGTCTTCCTCAAGGCTAAGCTTGGTGCAAATAACAGAGAAGGATTCAGCAAAATGCCTTGTTTAATTAAAAAGAATTTAATTAAAAATATTTTTATACACATGACCAATCACCATTATTTATGCAGATGTTCCTTCGTGCTTTGGAAAGGCTTTTTTTCTTTCTTTTCCTCCTTTGTTAAAAAAATATGCTGTTCTTCTGCAAGAACTACTGTGAAATGAGAAGCACTATGATTGGTAGTTAATACCTATTTTTATCAAAACAGCAGTGTAGCTCGCACATCACCCGTGCAGCCGTAACCATAGTAACCCCAAATAGAAAGGGTCTTCTTCGGATTATCAACACCATCAAAGGTAAGATAGTTCATGTGCCTCTGGAATAGTTACACTGCAGCAAACTTTAAAGGATAAAGGTGGCATTTTTCCCCTTACAACTTAAATGTTAAATGAAAATAGTGACTTGCAAGTATGGTATATAAAACCACCTTTCATTTTTGAAGACTCTTATTTCCTCAAAGTGTTAATAATAGAAAAGATGAAAACTCAATGCTGTTCATTTGTCCAGTGCTTCCATCTGACTATGCTGAGGAGACAATAATAATCATTTTGCCAAGCTGGAGAATTTGTTACAGGTAAAACCCTACCCTTGGGCACCCTGTAGGATGAGAAGTCATATTTTGTGCCCATGTACTCAGAGGGTGGCTTTGGTCAGTGGTGATTGTAGACACACATTACGTGGGATAAGCTACAGTCAGTGACTCAAGGTGTGGACTGGCAGTCAAATTATGAAGAAAAGGAGCCTTTAATTAGAGAAGTGGAACTCGTTTGAAAGAGCAGTGAAGTACCAACCCAAACACAGATCTGAATTTGGCTTTATAATTTGTGGTAGTATTAGAATGGGGTGAGGAGGGGATAAAAGGCTAGAGCACTCATTCTTAATTATTCCATGATCTATATAATCCAAAACAGAGGCTGGTATTCAAGCCTTCCTACTACATTTTGCAATGCCTGATATGACTCCAGGAGCAGCATCTGGAAGCACAGGGAAACTACTCTGAATTTTAAATATTTAAATAACGTACACTGGGAAACCATCCACAAAATGAAAAGACAATCTACAGAATGGGAGAAAATATTTGCAAATGATGGGACCAACAAGGGCTTAATTTCCAAAATATACAAACAGCTCATACAACTCAACAACAAAAAAACAAACAATCCAATCCCAAAATGGGCAGAAAACCTAAACAGACATTTCTCGTAAGAAGAAATACAGATGACCAATAAGCACATGAAAGGATGCTCAACATCACTAATTATTAGAGAAATGCAAATCCAAACTACAATGAGGTACCACTTCATACCAGTCAGAATCACCATCATCAAAAAGTCTACAAACTATAAATGCTGGAGAGGGTGTGAAGAAAAGGGAACCCTCCTACACTGTTGGTGGGAATGTAAGTTGGTGCAGCCACTGTGGAAAACAGGAGGTTCCTCAGAAAACTAAAAATAGAATTACCATATGATCCAGCAATCCCACTCCTGGGTATATATCCAGACAAAACCATAATTCAAAAAGATACTTGCACTCCTATGTTCATAGCAGCACTATTCACAGTAGCCAAGACATGGAAACAACCTAAATATCCTTCAACAGATGAATGGATAAAGAAGATGTGGTACATATATACAGTGGAATACTACTCAGCCATAAAAAAGAACAAAATAATGCCATTTGCAGCAACATGGATGCAACTAGAGATTATTATACTAAGTGAAGTATGTCAGAAAGAGAAAGACAAATACCATATGATATCACTTATATGTGGAGTCTAAAATATGACACAAATGAACCTATCTATGAAACAGAAACAGAATCACAAACAGAGAGAACAGACTGGTGGTTGCCAAGGAGGAGAGGTTTGGGGGAGGGATGGAGTAGAAGGCTGGGGTTAGCAGATGTAAGCTTTTACTTATAGAATGGATGAACAACAAGGTCCTACTGTATAGCACAGAGAACTATACTCAATATCCTGTGATACACCATAATGGAAAGCAGTATCAAAAAAGAATGTATATATATGTATAACTGAACCCCTTTGCTGTACAGCAGTAATTACCACAACACGGTAAATCAACTCTACTTCAATAAAAATAAATAAATAAATAATGTACGCTGGATGCTACAAAAAGTAGAGAATACAAAGATATATACAATTTAATTATTGCTTCTTTTTAATCCTTTTACATTTGGGATTTACCTTGAAAGCGGATGGGGAAGTAATGAAATATCATGAGACAACAACTGTTTCCTCATGGTTACTGAAGAAAAGAGTGGATATTTGGCAATTTCATGTTCAATTATAAACAAATGTTTTGACAGTGTCATCTAAAAAGTCAATAAAGTGACTTAGAACAACTCATTGTGAGTAAAAATTTGTTTAATAATAATACCTAGCAATTTACAAATAACAACATTTCTTTTGATCTCACAAGAATTCTGTGAAGAAATTGAAGGTACTTGATGTTTTCTTTTTACAGTATCTATTTTAAGGACATGGAAAATGAAGTTCAGAGAAGTTAAATCACTAAAAGGTGGTTCTCCATTCACCCATGACACTAATCTTGCCTTAATGAACATATACTTTCAATATCCAGGATAATTTGGCCACTGGAAGGCCCCGTCCTGACTTCATTTTTAGATAACTCTCCTACACCATCACACACCTATTTTATTTTTAGTGGCAATTCCTCTTGGGATTGAAAGTTTATGATCCATCCCTAACTGTGATCCTTTTATGTGGAGAATTTCCTAGGCGATCTCTTAAATGCTTTAACCCACAAACACAGGAGTTGGTAATGTATTCCCCAGTGCCCCGGCTCACTCTAGCTTTCCACTTGAGACCAGCTAGCCCCAGAATTAGAGTGACACCTAGCTGTGATTTTAGGTAGCACATGCTGGGAAAGCTGGGCAATGGAGGCTGCTCTGCCAGGAGACAGTCAGGTGTGTCTCAGGAGGGAGGTCACCACCTCCCAGAGATGGAAGTCTCCGAGGTTTTCTAGCAGCACTTTCTATACTTCTGCAATCTCCTGGGAACTAGGACATTTACAGTTCACATTCTCTGAGGAGGGAGCACATACGGTGGTGAGAATTTATCTTTACTACAATTATCCTAAAAAGTTCGTTTTTGCCACACTTGAAATTACATACATATCCTATAAGTGCGTAAACCGATATTTACCTCAACCTAAAAACATCAGTACTGAGCCTACTTCACTCTCTATGATTCACCATGCTTACTCAGGATTGCAAATATTTCACTCATCAGTTCTTATATTCATCAGGCTTCTTTCTGGACTAGCATCGTTAGCGTCGGTTGGACATTTGTCAGAATTGAAGTTCTGGACTCCACCTGGACTTACTGAATCAGAATCTCTGGAAGCAGAGCCCAGTAATCTACATTTTAACAAACGCTCCAAATGAGATTTACATACGCTCAAGTTGGAGAATCACTGATGGAGAACGGGAAGTGAGTGACCTCAGCAATCATCTAATTCCTCTAGGAATATATGAGGAAATTAAGCCTAGAAGGGTTAAGTGGCCACCCGAATTTGCCCTGTGAGTTAGTAGCAGGAACTGAACTAGACCTTAGATCTCCCAATGCCCAGTTACAAAAATAACATGGTGCTAAAACACTCGTCAAGAAGATGGTTGGGCTCAGTATTAGCAAAGCAGAGACTTAGACTTTGTATCTATATTCCTCTTGGCTTCTAATTTCAATAAATGAATTATCCATGCATTTAATTTGGGCTCCAGACAGGATAATGCCAGAGTGAATATTGTAAATTCAATTAACATGAGCCAGTAGTCTCCTTATGAAAGCCAACACCCAGGGTCCAGGGCTTCATCAAGCACTTGGGATTCTTAGCACACTTTAGCTGCCAGGTCAAGTCAAGATGTGTGACTTACATGTAATATGCAAAGTCATTGAATTTTTTTTTTTACTTCATAGTATGCATAATATCATATCGAGTTTGAAGATTTTCTTTGAAGGTCTTCTAATTACACTTTACAGTGGTTTAATAACATGACATTTAAAAATTCATCAATTTTCCCATTTCTATGAAATTTTGAAGTTTTCTTTTTGCATACATAGATGTGCTTCCATATAAATGCATAAATATGTAAATGTCACATTATATTTATATACTTTTTGTTTGCTTTGTTTTAATAGTCTTTTTTTTCTTTTCCTTTTTGACATGTCTCCCTTTTCCCCATCTCTTCTTTTCCTTCCAAAGTAACCTAACTTTACAATCTAGTACATGTCCCACCAATGTCTCTTCATACGAAAATTCTCTTTATATTAATCACATACACACACATTTGTAACAGATTAAATCAGAAGTTTAAACTGAGGAGAAAAGAAAAAAATAACATTTTCCACAGTGAGATGCACAATTTTAAAGTACTTATCCAAAAACCAGTTACATGATTCCTTTAAACCTCTCTCTCACCTACCTTAAGAATATGAAAGGGTCTCTAGACTCTAGCCTAGCAAGTTAAGATTTGTGAATGGTGTTCTGCTACTTGTGAATTGTGAATCTCACACTCCCTCATCTCAAGCCTATGAAAAGGATCTTTGCCTAGACCGTCAGACAGCTTAAGATGTGACCCCTGGAGTTGGGGAACACAGTGGAATATTGGTTGACTCTCGCCTGAGAAATCTAATGGGATGTGGCTGTCCAGCTGCTCTAATGGTGGCTTACTGTTAATCAAATAAAAAATTTCCTTACTTCATCTCTGCCTCCATCTTGTAGGAGTCAGGAACTGCATCTAGCAAGGGGTAGGTGAGGCATGTGACAAAGAAGACCCCAACCAACCTGCTTTCAATGGGCTGGAAGATGTGGGGCAAAGTCTTAATTGAAAACATGCAATATTACATGATATTGGACATATTCATTGCTGAATTGAGACTCTGATTGCAACTTAAAGACCAAAAGTTTTCATCCACGTGGGAAAGGAGTAGTCTTTTAAAAGAATACTTTTAGAAGAGCAATGGGAGAAAAAGCAGTTTCTACAGTTATACCCCATGAGTCCTGCTTTATACATATATATGTATATGTAAATACAAATACAGGCATTCCCATGTATTTATGTATGTACATTATGTATATAAATACATTTACATACATAAATATACATAAATACATGGGAATGATTGTTGTTTTTAAAAAATTTGAATCATATATATACTGTTCTGCATTTTGCTTTACATAGTCAACAGTGCCTCCTGGAAAGCCTTCAAGTCAGCTGGAAGAGCACTAATTTTCTTTTTTAATGGCTACATGACATCGTGTAGATGTCCTGCAACCTATCCAACAATTCCCTTATGGATAGGATTCACTTTGCTTCTTTTTTTTTTCCCCTCCACTTAAAAAGATGTTGCAATAAACATCCCTGCCCATATATCCTTAAGAACCAGTCTTTCTACTTGTGTGGGATAACTTCCCAGGAGTCAGATGGCTGGGAGAAGGGGCTATGTATTTTAAATTCTAATAGCTCTTGCAAAATTGATTTCCAAAAGTCTGTTGATGATTTAAATTTCCACTAGAAATGTGTAAGAGTCCACTTTTCCCTGCCTCCCTGACAGCAATGACTGTTACTTGGTGTTAACTGTTGCTGCCAAACTGCTAGGGGTAAAATGATATGCTGTTACTTTATTTTACATTTCTATGGTTTCTGATGAGTTTGAATAACTTTTCACATTTGAGGCCCAAGAGGATTTGCACTTCTATGAATTGTCTCTTTATTGTCTTTGTCCATTTTTCTGTTATTTATTGCCAGATTGTCCTTTTTAAGTGTCTTTGTATATTAGAGAAAATAATATTCTGTTCTCTACATTTAAATGTTTTTTCCCTAACAATTTAAAAATTGTTTTAAAACAATTTTATATAGTCAAGTATGTCTATTCTTTATTTGTAGATTCCAGGTTTCCATTCCTTGTTAAGAAGAATTTCCTTATCTATAATCTGCAAATATAAATGTACAGATTTTAATTTTTTTTTTAATTTTTATTTTTTTGCGGTACGCAGGCCTCTCACTGTTGTGGCCTCTCCCGTTGCGGAGCACAGGCTCCGGACACGCAGGCTCAGCGGCCATGGCTCATGGGCCCAGCCGCTCCGCGGCGTGTGGGATCTTCCTGGACCGGGGCACGAACCTGCGTCCCCTGCATCGGCAGGTGGACTCTCAACCACTTTACCACCAGGGAAGCCCTAAACGTACAGATTTTATTGCAGAAGTTCTTTTGCTTCATTTTTTCATTTACGTTTTAATTCTTCTAGGTATATTTTTGTAAATGGTAGATAAGTATCCAATTTTAATGTCTTCTAAATGGATAGCCAGCCAATTTTACAAATATCATTTGTTAAATACACAATCCTTTTCCCACTGAATTGAAATACCACCCCTCAAATTCCCATTTATACTGAGACTTGTTTCTAGATCCTCTGTTCTTTTCCACTGGTCTCCCTATTCCTAGGCCAATACCATATTAATTTGATTACAATAGCTTTGTAGTTTATTCTTATATCTGGTTAGGCAGTTCCCCTCATGCTTTTATTCTACGTTATAAACTTTAAAATAATTTTATCCAGTTCCAAATTTTTAAAGTGTTAGGTTTTCATGGGAATTGCATTAACTTTTTATATTAATTTGAGAAAAAGTGGCATTTTTATCATAGCGTTCTTCCCATCAACAAGACGATGAGCTAGTGTAAGCTACTGGCTTCCTCCCCTAAATCAATGATGAGAAAGTATACAAAGAAAATGGAATTGGAGCTAACAGACAATAATAACAATACCAACAAAAGCCATGAGAAATCCCCAGGAAGAAAGAAGTCTGTTTTGAATTGCTGCTTGTGGAAGGGAGGTGAGGGAGTTGGGAAAGGTACGTACTTCAGACTCCGGCAAAGGGCAGCTATACACAGCAAAGACAAATTAGAAAAAATCAATATAAGCGCCACCTTTTTGGCTCACTTGCATTCCATGGAGTAATTATTGCTCAGCTCCTTGCCACACTAAGTGCATACAATTAGCTAGACAACAGAACAAGTGTTCATGGGAGTAATATCGGGCAGTGCAAAAGATCTCCTGGTGTAAGGAATTGATGAGAAATTTAGTCATTCTCTTTCCATACAAATCCTGGGGCTGGTGGATTCCCAGTGCTGTCTTTCCTTAAGGGTCCAAACCCGACCCGAGAAATTAGCTAATGTGGGTTTCTCAATTTGGGCACTATTGATATTTTGGGCCAGATGATTATCTGTTGTGGAGGGAAGGTCTTAACTGCATCATCCTTTGATTTATCTACTCAATTGCTTACTTGGAAAAATCATGAATTTGATCTGCCCTTGATCCTCTTAACTTTTCTTATAAAAATGTTGTTCAAATTGTCCTCTGACTACTTCAGGAATTTATTTGTGTGTGTGTGTGTGTGATGTGTTCTGTTTGTTTTGACTGATCTTCCTCTCTCAGGTTACTGAAAAGCCATGTTGTGTTTTTATTTTTCTTTGTTGGGTTATTGGGGCTTAAGACTGTTTGTTGGACTACCCTCCAAGACAGCAGTCCCATAAGTGGCAGAAAGTAGGCCAGTGGTGTAGAAGCATGTGGGCTACCCTCAGACAGCTGGATGAGGCTACACCTTTGCCCAGTAATCAAGGAAACCAAGTTCACTCATACAGGATCAAGTGGGTCAACCTATTCCCCCTTTTCCATCACTAAGATCCACAGACTTCTGCAAACCCAAACCTTTGCTGAGTATTCATAGCTTTCCAGTCCCCATCTAAAAACACCTGTGAAGATGGCCTCTAGATGCTCATGCTACTCATGGTAGAGAAAGCTCAGTGCTTGTTATTTCACTTGTGGTGGGCTCACTGCTTCACCAGCACTCAGTTGCATATAGGCATCTACCTGATTTTAGCAAAATCAGGTAGATTAGAGTGAGTAATGAAAGGCAAGGAAGTCAAGTTAAGGCCATCACTTTCCCAGAACTCACTGCAGACCTTCATGAAGTTTTCAGAGTGATTATAATGTTGTTTTGACATGACTGTCTTAGGGTCAAGTAATTCATCTCTAAACCTTAGTTCACTCTTTTGTAAAATAAGAGTGTTACCTTAAATGATTTCTAAAGTCTCTTTCTGTAAAGTGGGAGGGAGACGCAAGGGAGAGGAGATATGGGGGTATATGTATATGTATAGCTGACTCACTTTGTTATAAAGCAAAAACTAACACACCACTGTAAAGCAATTATACTCCAATAAAGATGTTAAAAAAACAAATAAATTAAAAAATAAGTTAATTAATTAATAAAAAAAATCCTACAATTTTATTATTTTAAATTATCCTTATATCATCCAAAAGCAATGTGCAGCCATTGTCTTGATCCTTGGTCTAATAGAGAAGCTATAGAAAATTTTATGAGACAATTTGAGAAATTTAAATCTAGCTATATATTTGATAACACTTAAAATTATATTAGTTTTCTATTGTTGTAACAAATTATCACAAACTTTAAACAAAACAAGTAGATTATTCTATAGTTCTGGATGTCAGAAGTCTGACATGAGTCTCAATGGGATAAAGTGAAGGTGTCAACAGGGCTGCACTCCTTTCTGGAAGCTCTACGAGAGAATTGGTTTCCTCGTCCTTTTCAGATTCTAGAGACCACCCTCCACATTCCTTGGTTAATAGCCCCTTTCCTCCATCTTCAAAACCAGAAAAATTTTCTCTTTGTACCTTTCTTCCATAGTCACATCTATTCCTGATCACTGCCAGAAAATGTTCTCCAGCTTTTAGGGAACCATGTGATAAGATTGGGCCAACCCAGATAATTCAGGGTAATAGCCACACTGCAAGGTCTTTAATCTCATCTGCAAAGCCCTTTTAGCAAAGTAAGGTAACATATTCACAGGTTCTGGAGATAAGGACATGGACGTCTGTGGAGGACCATTATTTTGCCTACCACAAAAATTATTGTTAATATTTTAGTTGTGATGCTGGCATTGGGGCTATGTTTTAAGCCAGATGTTTAAAATGGAAATTTGTTTACAGCTGCTTTATTTGACCAAAGATCCAGATATTGTCTACTCATTCCTTTTAGATGATATAAGGATTGGTTTAAAATAATAACAGGGGGGCTTCCCTGGTGGCGCAGTGGTTGGGAGTCCGCCTGCCGATGCAGGGGACGTGGTTCGTGCCCCGGTCCAGGAGGATCCCACGTGCCACGGAGCGGATGGGCCCGTGAGCTGTGGCCGCTGGGCCTGCACGTCCGGAGCCTGTGCTCCGCAGCGGGAGAGGCCGCAGTGGTGAGGGACCCGCGTACGGCAAGAAAAAAAAAAAAAAAGAAAAAATAATAACAGGATTTTTTGCAGCAATAATAATTCTAGATAATAATCTGAAACAAATGACAAAATTAGAAAAGAATCACTATTTTGTCAATCTTAATGAAACTAATAGGTTCAGACAATAAGCATCAATGGATGAAACTATTACGTGAAAATTTCGTGGGAAAATTCACAAGGAGGAATCAGGCTGTCACCACCTGAACCCAACTGATCACACTTAACATCACTAAAAGTCAACACCCAGAGAATGTGTAACTTCTGATATGACGCAACATGAGCTATAGAGCATCCCCTCTGCAGCATTTTTGCAAAACTGCTGAACCTGAATCTAATCAAGATTTTTTTAACTAACTTTCAAAATGGAAATACAGGAACAATTAAATGACACCACCGGTAAGTGAACAGACAAATCTAGAATGTGGGACGTCCTGACCGATTTCCTCAACAAGTCAATAGCATAAAAAGTGGTGGGGTAGAAGAGGGAAACACTGCTTTGGACTAAGAGAGAATGCAGAGATATAACACCTAAATGTCAAATGTGAAGCTTTTTTGGGCTCTGATTAAAGTAAAAGGCAAAAATCAGGGAAATTGAATGTGGACTGGGTATTAGATGATACCAATGGATTATGGGAAATTTTGCAGGTTTGATAATGGCTCCATGGTTATGTAAGAATAATGATCATAATTATAGAGATGCATACCAAAACACATGGGGAAAAATGGCAATGTCTGGGATTTGCTTTCACATATTATCTTCTACCTGTGAAATATAAATATAAAAGTGTATTTGTGTTTTATCCAAAGCAAAATTGCCACATTATATATATTACACTCCCAACTCATGAACAAATGGAGGTGGTCAAGGGAACATTCCACTAACCAAGTATGTAGATTTATGGAAATCCATTTACTATTACCAGGAAAACAAGCAAAAATGTGCATCTTTCACTTGCTGATGGTAAAATAGCAGCCTCGTCTTAATATAGCATAAAAATAACAAGTTAACAATTTTTTTAAATGTTATCTTATTTTATTTATTTATTTGTGTTTTTGGGTTTTTTTGTTTTTTTGTTTTTGCTACGCGGGCCTCTCACTGTTGTGGCCTCTCCCGTTGCGGAGCACAGGCTCCAGACGCGCAGGCTCAGCGGCCATGGCTCACGGGCCCAGTCGCTCCGCGGCATGTGGGATCTTCCCGGACCGGGGCACGAACCCGTGTCCCCTGCATCGGCAGGTGGACTCTCAACCACTGCGCCACCAGGGAAGCCCTCATTTATTTTTATTTTATTTTATTTTTTTAACATCTTTATTGGAGTATAATTGCTTTACAATGGTGTGTTACTTTCTGCTTTATAACGAAGTGAATCAGTTATACATATACATATGTTCCCATATCTCTTCCCTCTTGCATCTCCCTCCCTCCCACCCTCCCTATCCCACCCCTCTAGGTGGTCACAAAGCACGGAGCTGATCTCCCTGTGCTATGCGGCTGCTTCCCACTAGCTATCTATTTTATGTTTGGTAGTGTATATATTATTTAACTCAATATTCAATTAATATTATTATTTCAAAATGTAGTCAGTATAAAAATTATCAGTGAGATATTTTACTTTTTTTCACATTATGTCTTTGAAATCTAGGGTGTATTTGATACATACAGCCCATCAATTTTGACTAGCTACACTTCAATAGCTACGTGTGGCTCATAGCCATCACATTGGACAGAGCAATGCTCAAGTAAGCCCTATTTGAGGTTGCCTAAGACAGGACAACCTGGATTAATTTTCTTGAGAGAAAATAGGACAAGTCTACAAAGTAAGAATTATTTTCTAGTTTTAAATACTGGACTAATACTTCTGGAGTTCAAAATAGCACAGCTGTATTTGAGTCTCAAAGTAGCTGCATCACATAAAATGAAGACATTTTAATCCAAATAGGAAACAGGGAAATTGATGAAGTGAGAAAATGCACAGCCCACTGTGCATATTCCTGAATGAATGGCTTCCTTGAGACCTTGGAAGAAATGTCAGTCCTGTAAATACCAGGATGAGTTTCTGTCATCTTCTGGGTGATTAATATTTAATGTATTGTGCTGAGTTCTTCCTTTTCCTAAAGGAACCTCCTATTTTGGACATCTTTCAACCTGAAAAAAAACCCCACACTGTTATAAGTGCTTCTGCAAGTCTACAATCTATGGCTTGGTGCTCTCTGGAAAGTGTTAAGCTACTGACCACTGATGAAAAGGGGGAAAGAAATATTGGCTGCATGGTTGAACAAAAAGAAAGACACATTTATTTTTGTTTTAGCTGAATATATCTTTTTTTTTGGAGGACAGAAACTAATATTTGCACTCAGCTTGTGCTGGAAGTTCAGCTATGTGCGAGGAGTTCCACCTTCATCTTGAGTCACTGTCCCTCCTGGGGCCATGAGACTCCTTATCTCCAAGGGTGAGCTGGGATATTCAGCTGCTTCACGTTTCACATTTGAGAATAGATACCTTTTCAAGCTCCACACTTTGCTCTAGCAGTTTCTTCCACAAATTTATTAATTCATTAATTTAACAAGCATTTATTGAAAACCTACTGTTTTAGATACGAGAAATATAAGAGTGAAAAGATAGGAAAAAACCCCAGAAAAAATAGAAAAAAAAAGCTCCTCTTTCAGAGGGACAAAGAACTAAGGAACAATAAGGAAATAAAATAAATAGTAGATCAATAGTGATTAGTGCTGTACAAGAATGTAAGTCAAGGAAAAAGGATGGGAAGCACAGTGATTTGGGGCGAACTGTGTTGGGGGGAAGAAGGGTTTGATTTTTGATAGGATGGTTAGGGAAGGTCTCATTGAGGTGACATTTGAGAAAAGACCTGAAGAAGGTGAGGATGGAGAAACAACAAATGCAAATGCCTGGAGGCAGCAGCAAGACTGGTGTGTTCCAGCTAACATCATACTCAGTGGTGAAAAGCTTAAAGCCTTTCCTTTAAAATCAGGAATAAGACTAGGATGCCTACCCTCACCACTTCTATTTCACAAAGTATTGGAAGTTCTAGCCACAGCAACCAGACAAGAAAAATAAATAAAAGGCATCCAAATTGGAAGGGAAGAAATAAAACTGTCACTATTTGCAGATGACATGATACTCTATACAGAAAATCCTAAAGCCTCCAAACAGTCTTCATGTATTATTAGAACTAATACATGAATTCAGTAAAGTTGTAGGATACAAGACTAATATACAGAAATCTGTTGCTTTTCTATACACTAATAATGAACTATCAGAAAGAGAAAGCAAGAAAACACTCCTGTTTAAAATCACATCAAAAAGAATAAAATACCTAGGAATAAATTAAACCAAGGAGGTGAAAAACCCATACTCTGAAAACTTTAAAACACTGATGAAGGAATCTGAAAATGACACAAGTAAATGGAAAGATATCTCATGTTCTTAGAGGATTAGAAGAATTAATATTGTTAAAATATCCGTACTACTTAAAGCAATCTACAGATTTAATGCAATCCCTATTAAAATACCCATGACATTTTTTCACAGAACTAGAACAAATAATCCTAAAGTTTATATGGAACCACAAAGACCCAGAATTGCCAAAACAATCTTGAGAAAAAAGAGCAAAGCTGGAGGTATCACACTCCAGCTTTCAGACTATACAAAGCGACAGTAATCAAAACAGCACGGTACTGGCACAAAAACAGAAACATAGATCAATGGAACAGAATAGAGTCCAGAAATCAACCCATACACTTATGGTCAATCAATCTACGACAAAGGAGGCAAGAGTATACAGTGGAGAAAAGACAGTCTCTTCAGTAAGTGGTTCTGGGAAAACTGAACAGCTGCATGTAAAGCAATGAGATTAAACATTTCCTCACACCATATACAAAAATAAACTCAAAATGAATTAAAGAACTACATATAAGACTGGAAAGCAGGAAACTTCTAGAAAAGAATATAGGCAGAACACTCTTTGACATAATTCTTAGCAATATTTTTTTGCATCTGTCTTCTAAGGCAAAACAAATAAAAGCAAAAATAAAAAAAATGGGACCTAATTAAACTTAAAAGCTTTTGCACAGCAAAGGTAAACATTGACAAAATGAACAGACAACCTACTGAATGGGAGAAAGTATTTGCAAATGATATGGCCAATAAGGGGTTAATATCCAAAATGTATAAACAATTCATACAACTGAGCATCTAAAAACAATCAACCAATTAAAAAATGGGCAGAAGACCTGAATAGACGTTTTTTCAAAGAAGATGTACAGGTGGCCAATAGGCACATGAAAAAATGCTCAGTGTTGCTAATCACCAGAGAACTGCAAGTCAAAACCACAATAAGATATCACCTCACACCTGTCAAAATGACTATCATCAAAAATTCTACAAATAACAAATGTTGGCAAGGATGTGGTGAAAAGCGAACTCTAGTACACTGCCGGTGGGATTGTAAATTGTTGCAGCCACTATGGAAAACAGTACGGAGGATCCCCCCAAAACTAAAAATAGAACCATCACATGATCCAGCAATCCCACTGCTGGGTACATATCCAAAGAAAATGAAAACGCTAATTCCAAAAGATACATGTACTCCGATGTTCATAGCAGCATTATTTACAATAGCCAAGATATGGAAGCAACCTAAGTGTCCATCAACATACAAATGGATAAAGATGTGGTATATATACACAATGGAATATTGCTTGGCCATAAAAAAAGAATAAAATTCTGCCATTTGCAACAATGTGGATGGACCTAGAGGGTATCATGCTTAGTGAAATGTCAGACAGAGAAAGACAAATACACTATGTTATCACTTATATGTGGACTCTAAAAAATAAAACAGATAAATGTATATAACAAAACAGAAACAGACTCAGATATAGAGAACAAGCTAGTGTTTACCAGTGGGGAGAAAAGGGGGAGGGGCAAGATAGGGGTATGGTATTAAGAGATACAAACGAATATGTATAAAATAAATAAGAAACAAGGATATATTGTACAGCACTGGGAAATATAACTATTATTTTGTAATAACTTTAAATGGAGTATATTAAAATATTGAATCACTATGAAACTAATATTGTAAATTGAATCACTATGTAACTAATGTAAATTGAATCACTATGAAACTAATATTATAAATTGACTATACTTGAATAATAATTGACTATAATATTGACTATAATATAGTCAATAGACTATAATATAATAGTCAATAGACTATAATATAAATTGACTATACTTGAATAATAATAAAAAAAAAAGACTGGTGTGTTTAAGGAATAGCACATGGGTACAGTGGGATTCCCAAGTATCTTTACATACCTTAAGGACCTCTCTATGTCACTCACTCCATATAAAGGGATATTTCAGTCTTAATAATAAAAATCGTTATCTTGGATAATCTAAATATACCAAACTGGGACCCAAGTCAGTTATGAAAGAGACAGGAGGATAGTATGAGGTCGGAGAGACTCCTAATGGGCTTTGGCCATTTGTAAAAAGAGGGATATTAACTATAGCATCTATTTCCAGTCGCTGGGTCTCTTACTCTATTACCATTTTGTTGATTGTTTCTCTCTCCTCCCCCATCCTCCTATTTTTCCTTGTCTAAACACACCTGAAGATGTGTGTTTATCGATCAAGCCCTGCAAGTACTTCTCTCTTCCCATACCCTGCAGTTTATCATACATGGTCTCTTTGGGGGCTCTGCCTTTAGTTATCCACTCTTTCTGTTAAGGGATGCTGATGACGTTTCCATCAGCAGCAAGATCTTCATCAGTGAGGAAAGGAGGAAACTAAATCAATCAAATAATATCTAAATCACCCTAACTGGAGGTATACTGAAAACTGGCTGAAGGGAGTCTGAAACATGCAGGAAGAATTAGATTTAAGTCTAAATATGTAACTGTAAAAGAAAAATATTAATAGTTAATAATACCTCGCTGAGATTTAGCTAAGGCTAAATGGGAAAGAATTAATTTAAAGAAGGCCATGAAAAATCAGACCTGGAGAGCATAGGTTCTCTTTCATAAATTAGTGAGTCACAATAATTTAGGCAATAAATGAATAATTGTAGGGTAAGATTAACTAGGTGTTTAAAGGTTGTTGAAGATCTTAAATTGCACCAATTTAGCAGAGAGTAGGTTCAGTGTGTTTTAATATAACAATTAGCTCCCAGAAGAAAAGGGTGCTTAAGTATTCCTGTTCATGTGTGGGTCTCCGCTATGTGAGATCTTCTCTAACATTTGCTGAGTTGGTGTAAGAACCCCCAAATGTCTGGGTGGAGGGCTTTGGGTTCACTTTTAACTACTGTAAAACAAAAACTTGTTTTAAAATGAAATTAAAAACAAAGAAACAAAAAACAGTCTCACAGAAATAAGCACCAAATGTTAGAGCTGGAAAGGGCTCTAGTCGAAACTTTTCATTTTACAGATGAAAAGTCAGTTTCTTCATCTGTAAAATGAAGGGGTTGGAAAAGATGAGATCACATATCTTCCACTTTCAGTAACCCATAAAATCTAGAGAGGCTAAGTGGTGCCCAAAGTTGTACAGCTGGTCTGTGCCAGACTTGGAAAGTGGACTTGGTTCCCAGGATTCTCGTTATGGCTGTGAGTCAATTCTGTATTTCAAAAAATTCAGTCAGCTCGGTTGTTTGATACAATGTAGATAAATAACCATCTTACTGAGCTAGATTTTTTTTTTTTCTATTTCAATCAGTTTTCCTGTGTCATGTAAACATAACCTCAGGAATATCACTAGTCACAGAAGGAGCAAAGCTTGAACACCACACACTTGGAGCTGGCTGAATCACTCCATGAAATACAACAACTTGGCCATTAGCATTGGGACCAAGAAACAATGGATGCAATGCTTTTCAAAATGCAGATTTGTGCACAGGTGACCTAAAATGGGACCTGACCATGAAAAGCAAAGTATCCATATATGGCAGAAGAGAATAACCTGAACTAACTAGAAATCACTGATGGATTGAAAATAATTTACTTGAGGCCCCATTTCCGTGGATGCCAAGGGACTTCTGCATTTCCCTGGGTTTGGGGGATGGTAGCATGAAATGGTCCAGCAATGATTTAGTGGCCAGGTCTTCTCTAGGCCTGGAGATGGAACAGTCTCTCCCTGTACACCACTCTGGGACTCTGGTCTTCTAATCGACACCACGGGTTCTAAATCTGAGACATACTTTCATTTCATCCTCTTCCAGGAAGAATGTCAACATCATACATTAAAAAATGCTTTTTCCTCCCCCATCCCATAAGCAAATTAAAACAGACAAAAATGTGCAAAAAATATTTGTAACTTATATTACAAAGGGTTAATATCCCTAGTATATTAAGGGCTTCAGAAGCATGAAAAATAAAAGACCAACAACCCTACTGGAAAAGGGCATCTTATAAACATTTGCTTTTCAGAAAAAAAAAATGCATATGTTCCCTAAACGTATATTACTCATATTAAGAGAAATATTAAGTCAAGCCACAGAGAGATACAAATCCTCACTTATTGTATGGGCAAAAACCCAAAATTGTAACAGAATTCTGCATTGGCAAGGCTGTACAGAACAGACACTGTCATACATTGCTGGTGTGAAGGCAAAATGGTACAAACTTTATGGGGAGGAAATTGGCACCTAGGAAATTACAAATACCTTTTAACCCGTTTCCACAAATCTATCCCAAAGAAACAGGAGCAAAATGTGGAAAGCTATTAATTTTAAAGTTATTAACTGTAACATCATTCATAATTGCAAAAGACAAAAAAGAACCCAAATGTCCATTAACAGGCAATTGGTTGAATAAACTATGGAATACTCTGCAGCTATAAAAGAAAATGAGAAAACTCTTAATGTGTTGCTATGGATTACTCTTCAAAATACTGTTAATTAAAGAAGAGCAAGGTGATGAACCATGCGTGCTGTAGTATATAGTCGAGCTTGTTCATGTTTGTTTGCTTAGAGCTAAAGATAGACGCATACCAAATGTAAGGCCAGACACTATCAAACCCTTAGAGGAAAACATAGGCAGAACACTCTATGACATAAATCACAGCAGGATCCTTTTTGACCCACCTCCTAGAGAAATGGAAATAAAAACAAAAATAAACAAATGGGACCTAATGAAACTTCAAAGCTTTTGCACAGCAAAGGAAACCATAAACAAGACAAAAAGACAACCCTCAGAATGGGAGAAAATATTTGCAAACAAAGCAACTGACAAAGGATTAATCTCTAAAATATACAAGCAGCTCATGCAGCTCAATATCAAAAAAACAAACAACCCAATCCAAAAATGGGCAGAAGACCTAAATAGATTTTTCTCCAAAGAAGATACACAGGTTGCCAATAAACACATGAAAAGATGCTCAACATCACTAATCATTAGAGAAATGAAAATCAAAACTACAACGAGGTATCACCTCACACCAGTCAGAATGGCCATCATCAAAAAATCTACAAACAATAAATACTGGAGAGGGTGTGGAGAAAAGGGAACCCTTTTGCACTATTGGTGGGAATGTAAATTGATACAGCTACTATGGAGAACAGTATGGAGGTTCCTTAAAAAATTAAAAATAGGGCTTCCCTGGTGGCGCAGTGGTTGAGAGTCCGCCTGTCGATGCAGGGGACACGGGTTCGTGCCCCGGTCTGGGAAGATCCCACATGCCGCGGAGCAGCTGGGTCCCTGAGCCATGCGCGTCCAGAGCCTGTGCTCCGCAACAGGAGAGGCCACAACAGTGAGAGGGCCCACATACCGCAAAAAAAAAAAAAAAAAAAAAAATTAAAAATAGAACTACCATATGACCCAGCAATCCCACTGCTAGGCATATACCCTGAGAAAACCATAATTCAAAAAGAGACATGTACCACAATGTTCATGGCAGCACTATTTACAATAGCCAGGACGTGGAAGCAACCTAAGTGTCTATCGACAGGTGAATGGATAAAGAAGATGTGGCACATATATACAATAGAATATTACTCAGCCATACAAAGAAGCGAAATTGAGTTATTTGTAGTGAGGTGGATGGACCTAGAGTTGTCATACAAAGTGAAGTAAATCAGAAAGAGAAAAACAAATACCGTATGCTAACACATATATATGGAATCTAAAAAAAAAAAATGGTTCTGATGAACCTAGGGGCAGGACAGGAATAAAGATGCAGACGTAGAGAATGGACTTGAGGACACGGGGAGAGGAAGGATAAGCTGGGGTGAGGTGTGAGTGGCATGGACATATATACACTACCAAATGTAAAATAGATAGCTAGTGGGAAGCAGCCGCATAGCACAGGGCGGTCAGCTTGGTGCTTTGTGACCACCTAGAGGGGTGGGATAGGGAGGGTGGGAGTCAGACGCAAGAGGGAAGGGGTATGGGGATATATGTATACGTATAGCTGATTAACTTTGTTATACAGCAGAAACTAACACAACATTGTAAAGCAATTTTACTCTAATAAAGATGTTAAAAAAATAAAAATAGAAGCGTAAACTAAAAACCAACCCAAATGGTTGAAAAATTAGGATAGAGAGGACAGGTCTAGAAGTTAGATTTCTCTTCTTTTGTCCTATGGTTTTCATTTTGGAATTCTGTAGATATTTAATCTAAGTTTAAAACAACAATTAAAAGCAAAATGAAACAAATGAACATTATTGTATAATTGACTTGTGGCTTACCCACACAGAGGATTATTTCAAGAGCTCTTAAAACAGAGTAATTTTTAACTGTTCATCCTAGTGGCATATACACAAAGGTTAAAAAGAACCACAATGTAATCTAAGCAGTTTTCAATAATCATATTTTTAGTAATAATATGTGCATTGTAAATTTGAAAATATACATTTAAAGGAAGTAAGAAATTATAGTAATGTAATAGTAATGTAATAGAAAGAAGAAAAGTAGGCAGAAGAAAAATTTAAATGCAAAATAAATTCAAGGCAGTTAAGTTAAATTTCTATAATCCTAAATTGGAAGTAACAATATTAATATGAATTTGTGATATTACTTCTCCTTCAAAACAAATAAAAATATGTAGAATAGTAATGAAAACACCCAGTGTCCACATTTTGTTCTCTCAATAAATTTCCCGCTTAGAAAGAACCAAGTCTTCTTAAAGAAATGTCTGGTTCTAAGTCAGGGTACAGGAAACATACAAAATAAGGTTGGTACATCTAGTCCTGCTCCGAAACAAGAAATCTACGAGAGACTATTGGGTTTGTGGCAAAAGGATATAGGAGAAACTTGAAGAGGCTCCCAGTTGTCAAAGATGGAATATTTTGTTCAAAAAGTATAATTACAATAGTAGATTGAAACATATCAACTATGTTTAAATCCATGTGTTGATATGATACTTTAAAAAAGCCCCAAACCACCTACCTGATCATATGTGGGAGATGATAAACAACTCATTATTCTGAAAATTAGAACATTAGTAAGTAAACAAAAAGAATAAATAATTTATCCTGATTTTTTGTTCAAATAATTATCACAGGGTACTCAAAAAGTTGATCTGGAAAACTGCTTCTTTCAGGAGAGTACCAGCTAATACATGCAAAATGTAGGATAGAATTAGCATACCACTAGTTTGTAACCCCTAACAAATTCTAGACTAAGCATAACCATCAACAGGTACTAAACCCATTAGCTAAAATGGGGAAGTCTAACATTAAGAGCTTCTCAAACTTTACTGTGCATATAAACCACTTGAGGATATTAAATTCTAGAACCTGATTCAGTAGTTCTGGAGTTGAGCCTGAGATTCTGCATTTAAAACAAGCTACCGCATGGTGCCAATACTGCTGGTCAGAGGGCCATTCTAAGAAAGAGAAGAGCAGCCCCTAGTATCCGGGAGCTGGCCTGGTACTATCAGCTGGGCTTTGTTGTTCTCTTGTTGAATGTAAACAATTTCACAGAAAACATCAGACAGGTTTACTCTGTGACCATGATGGATCAAGACAAAAACAAGCCTACTGTGTAATCACATCTAAACACAAAAAATGAACACTGTCCAAACCACAACATCCCTATCTTGGCTATTATAAGTGGCGCTGCTTCTTTACAAATTGTAGCCTTAGGCTCTATTCAGTCTTTCCTCCTGCCCGATAAGACTTACTAAAATGCCCAATCCCTCATGCTTTCTGACAGCATCTAATCCAGAGCAAAGCCCCAATTCCTTAAGCCTTCCCTAAAATCACCAAGCATAAGCCCAAGTCCTATAACAAGTCCTTTCTAACACTCTCTGAGATGTCCCATGGTTCCTCTGGTGTGCATTCTCTTCATTACAACATGTAATAAACACATCTTGTTCAACTACAGATGTGTTCTGGTGGTCTTTGCCGGAGTAGCAATTCAGTAGTGTGATGGATCAGGCTGACAGGTGAGTCACTAAACAGTATGTGCTTCCTGATGTGATGCTATAGAGATTCATAGCAAGCAAGTAATCTCTTTTTTTTTTTTTTGCGGTACGCGGGCCTCTTACTGTTGTGGCCTCTCCCGTTGAGCAGCACAGGCTCCAGACGCGCAGGCTCAGCGGCCATGGCTCACGGGCCCAGCTGCCCCGCAGCATGTGGGATCTTCCCGGACCCGGGCACGAACCCGCGTCCCCTGCATCGGCAGGCGGACTCTCAACCACTGTGCCACCAGGGAAGCCCCAAGCAAGTAATCTTGCCAAAAAAGATGAACGCTGATCTGATTAAACCTCTAGATTTAACCATCAGTTTACAAGAAATACAGAAGTTAGAGGAGCATTTTAAGCAACCATATTTAATTCAACCATGAGACAATTTGCCTTTTTTTTCCAACAAATAAGTGACAAGAAAAATAGAAGATGGAAGGGGAACATATAGATGAAAAGAAACTCAATAGTCATATCCACCAATTGTAATGTGTAGCCCTTATTTGGGTCCTAATTTGTACAAACTACTACACAAACTAATAATGATAATGACAAAAAGACAATTGGGGCTATTTGAACAGAGCCTAGCTCTCTGATAATATTAAAAAAGATTATTAATATTTTTAGGTTTCATTATGACAATGGTCATTTTTCAAAACATTTACAAATAAAATGATATGCTGTCTAGGATTTGCTTTAACATAATTCAGTCATAGTGAGGAGTGTAGAAGGGTATACATAAAAACATTGGCCATATTTGATAATCATCATAATTTGCTAATTTTAAGGGTATATGACAATTCTTTTTATTATTCTCCCTATGTTTAATATGTTTAAAACGTTACATAGTAAACAATTTAAAAAATTATTTTTTACCATTTAATTCAATAGAGCTTTTTTTTTTTTTTTTTTTTTTTGCGGTACGCAGGCCTCTCACTGTTGTGGCCTCCCCCACTGCGGAGCACCAGGCTCCGGACGCGCAGGCTCAGCAGCCATGGCTCACGGGCCCAGCCGCTCCGCGGCATGTGGGATCTTCCCGGACCTGGGCACGAACCCGTGTCCCCTGCATGGCAGGCGGACTCTCAACCACTGCACCACCAGGGAAGCCCCAATAGAGCATTTTTGAAAGAAGAAAGTTAAATAGAGAGAAATTAAGGACCACAGCTCAAAATGGCTACATATTCTACAGAAATAAACAGTAATGAATTTTAAAGAGTCTTTCCCATTACTGAAATTGCTTTCAGAACTATTTTTTGAGAGGTGTTAGAATATTCACCTGTTTCTTTTCTCTTTTTTTGTAATCACTAACAGATATGTCAACTGCAAGTGAAAAGGAATAAGGAATATTATTATGTAGACTCGGGTGATGGTCATCAGAGAAAAATTCAATTTAAATGTTTGAGTCTTAGAAAGAAGGCAACATATCATTTGGGCAATTACCTGGATCTGTAGCAGACATCAGTGAACCAAAAAACAAACAGTCAGTGAAATGAAAGTCTCCATTTTTCAGCTGGTCAGCATATACCATGGCCTTCACAAAGCCATACATAATTAACCTGTTGAAGAGAAAAATATGATCTTCAAACATCAACATAGCTGACATTCTAATGGGCTTCCTGAATAAGCATGAGGCACAAATTACCACTATTCTGCCTATTTGTAGCCATGCTAGTTCTCAGTACACTGTACCAAATATCACAGTTTATTCACCTGGCAAAAGGTAAAAGAACATTTTATAGTGTACTTCAGTGAAAACAAATCTCAAGGATATAAAAAATAATCTGTGAAATATGGCATAGCAAATCATACCCACAAATATAGTGGCTGGGTTGACATCTGTAAATGGATTGCTTTTCAGTTTTACTGTTTTGTCTGCTAGGGTGTCTGCAAAGGGTTCAAGTTTCAAGTCTGTCACTGTGATGAGAAGGATACTGGCCACTCACAGGGCACTCAGTCAACCAGTTACTTTACAATAGATGAGTCTCTACTACTGGTGGTGTCAGGACACTTCCACACCAGGTAGAGAAAACACTGTTAGGTTTAGAGCACCTGTAACTTCAACACACAGTTGAAAATGAATCTTGAAATGGTTACATTTTGATCTTGCAAAGAAAGCCATTCTTTTCATGAGATTATGTTTACCAAACCCATGGAATGCAAATTATCTGTTTTGGTCATCATTTGCCACCCTATAGCTTTTAAATTGTATTTAATTAACTGATTTTTCTAAATCCTAGTGGAGGAAAAACAAAAATTGGTGAACTGGACCACGGTAGAATCACTGAAAGTGACTGTAAGAGTCCTTAGAAACCACTGACTCTCAGACCAATAGACTGTTGCTTAGATATTCACACGTTTTTAAATTAGTTTCTTGAAAAATGTTGTAGGGTTGTGAGCATGACTAAAAAGACTAGAAATCAGATATTCGAAATTTTAATGACAATGAGAATGTGGATATTTCAAATTCTCTTATGAAAAATTTCTCTATGAGAGAATATTTCAGACACACATGCATTTAAATCCAGTTTCTACCACTTACTAGTTATGTGATTTTAGGGCATTACTAAAACCTTCTGAGGTAGGGAAAAGAATTATGGTTAGTCTACAGAGCTGCTTTAAGGATTATCTGAGGTAATATAAATTTGGGTTTTGACACATAGTAAATTCTCAATGAGATTATGACTGCTAATAGTAATTATCAAAATAGGTAATATTCACTTTCTATATCTATTTCTTCACATGTTTTAACTCATTTCATCCACACATTGATCCTACAAGGTAGGTACTAATTGCATTTTACAGATGAGAAAACTGAATACTGTGTGATCAAGTAACTTGCTCAAGGTGACACAGCTATTAAATTGTGGAACCCAGACTTGAACTGAGAAATTTGACTCCAGATCCCGGGCTTTTAATTCCTACATCATATTGCCTACATGAACAGTTCCATATTGTACATTATATGTTACCTCATACAGTATACTCTTAACTAGTCCATAAGGTGGTTGTTCTATATAGGACAAAGGTGCAGCAACGGAGTATCCCCAAGAACTTGGAGATACTACTACCCATGAGTTGAACTATTAAGACAACCACATGGGTTCGAGCAGAGACCCAATATTGCTGTGAAGTGTGTGGATTCTAGCAGGGGAGGCTGAAGCTTAACTAGGCTGCAAGTGTTAACGTATCTGAGAAAGCCTGTGTCATGTGACACAGCAATTGTTTCTGGGAAGAGGCCTCAATCATGGCAGCTCACCTACACTTATCTTGGGGAGGGCATTCTGCTGGTTATCAGGGTATGCAGCCTCTGGACAGGTTAAGAGTAGAGTCATTCAGCTTGTTCATTCAATAGATATTTATTACTGAACCCCTACTATTGTCAGGCTCTGTGCTAGGTGTTTAGAATACATCAGTGAACAAGACAAAGATCCCTGTCCTTATGGAGCATGTCGTTTATAGCAAGGCAGATGGCAATAAATATAATCATAGATTTTAATTATATATGTTATCCGCATCACCCTCTGAATTAGAATCTGCATGTCTGATGAACACTGAGACTTTCTGGACAGTCACAACATTACCAGGGAAATGCTCTCCGAGAGTCATCCCTTCAGCCTCACCTGGTGTTAACCTGACTTCACCACAGGTCTTTCTCATTTGAGCTACACTTCCAATATGGAGCATGGATAGGCTCTGGAATCAGTATCAACTTTATGACCTATGACTATATTTCTGAATTCTATACCCATTAGTTAATTTTACAAGTTAGGAATCTGAGCCTCAGAATTAAAATGACTTGCCCCATATTGCCCTACAGAAGCCATTAGATTGGGTAAGATAAAAAAAATATATGCATGCATATATATTACCCAGGCTTGGGAAGATTACTTGGAAACTAGAAACCTCATGTACTATTGATGAAAATAAAATTAAAGTCTTTATAAAAGCCAATTTGACAATTTATTTTAAAAGTATTAAATTTTTTATATACTGTAGCTTATTAAATGATTTTCTATAAATTTTTGCCAAGAAATTAATCTGAATACACACCAGAAGTTATTTAGTTTATTTCAGATTATTACTATTCATGAGTGAAAAATTCAAAGCAATCTAAATGTCCAGTGAATAAATTACAGAACACACATATAACGAACTAATATGCAACTATTAATACTATATACAAGAGTGTATATTAGGCATAGAAAAGTAAATTGATAAAGCAAATTATAAAGTGGTAATATATAATAATTTCTAATTTTATAAAAATTGAATATATTTAAGCACACATATAAACAGAAAAAGGTCAGAAGCATATAGTCTGGGATGTTAATAGTGGTTATAAAATGACATGTGACTATTTTCTTTTTTCCTATTCTGCATTTTTCAGTTCTTTCTAAATAACAGTCATAATAAAAAAATAACAATGTACATTAGTGAGTGCTATTATGTGACATGACATTCATTATGTCATTTAATCTTCATAATACTTGAGTTAGGTACTATACTTATTCCTTTTTACAAAGGTGAAAATCAGGATTCAGAGAGGTTAAGTAAGTTGCCTAAGGTCACAGAAGTTAGCTTGTGACAGAGCTGGATTTGAACCCAGGCAGTTGGATGCCAGAACCTGCATACACAACCACCATTCTATAGAGATTCGGAATTGTTTTGAAATCAAGAGAAACACATGTGCATGTACACACACACACACACGCATGCACACACATATACACATACCTCTATACACACAGTTTGTTTTTTTAAAAAAAGAAAGTAAATGATTTGTTTACTCCAAATCAACCCCTGGACACAAAATAACTATAATTCCAATATCTTCCTTGAGATAATACCTTAAAAAGCAAGAAAAACAGAAAAAGCCCAGTGCAGTATGAGCTCAGTATGATCATTTTGTTATTATTACCAATAACAATGGTCATTGTCACTGATAATTATAATGTCAATAATTAGTGTGTATCTATTATGTGCCAGGCACTTTTTTTTAATAACTAGCTATTGTTATTGTTGCTACATTATTGTAACTAACTAATTATAACTGTATTAACTGGGAGGATAAATAAATGAACCCATTAGCAACCACCACATTCTCACAGGGTGGTGTGTTCTATCAGCACTTCACAGAAACTATTTCAGATGGCTCAGGATACAGGAAAGATGTGGTCTGATTGGGAGAGGGAAGCCGGTGAATTCCAGTGCACGCAATGCTGTGAAGATGGTGGACCCAAGTGAGATGTCCTTCTGGGGTCAGCCTGTGCTTAGGGACAGCCCAGGTCACAGGGATGGGCAGAAGCAGAACTGCCATATAAAAAGCAAAATTGCTGATAACATTGATCTCAACAAATATCCACTTAGTGCTATTCTTTAAAAAGCAGAGTGCTTATGCTACAGAGGATACAAAGGCGCAAATCCATGACCCGTCTTCAAAGAGTAGAGTTTCACAGGATGGCAGTCATGTCACTTATAGAAGGCATTGGGTAAAAGAGAATTTGAAGAAATGTCCTACACAATGCTCCACATACTCACTTTATTGAGTGTTTGTGACACACGTACTGATTTTAAATTTCATGAGCTTGTTTCACACTATTAAAGTTCCACACCTAAAGGCATGTTGCAAAAATGTTTCAAAACAAAAAGTTCCAGAAGGCTCAATTGCTTGGATGATTTTTAAGTATGCCATCTTAGTCTCTCTCAGTATTTTTTAAAAAGAATACATCTTTTTTAAAAATAGTCTTGATCAAGCTATGAATAGATCTACTGGAAAAGGCAGTTTTTTTGAATTGCTAGAGATACGCAAGGGGAATTGCTGTCAGTTTGGAAACAGCTGTGTGGACCAGGCCTGTTAACTGTCAGAAGAGCCACATTCCTGCCTGTGAAAGCTTGTGAAACAGACCATTACATGGACCTCACTCTGCAGTGGGAAAGTCCAGCACCAACAGGCTCTGATAGCAAAACAAAGATTATAATCTGCACCTAAATTTCTGATTTCTATACTCAAACATTTCCTCTGGATAAGCATCTTTATTTATTTGTTCACATTTTACGGATAGTTTCAATCTCACAGTTTCTCTTTTTTTCTGGGGCATGCATTCAAGAGCATACCCCACTAGAGAAGTCATAAATTCTTTTTTTTTTTTTTTGGCAGTATGCGGGCCTCTCACTGCTGCGGCCCCTCCCGTCGCGGAGCACAGGCTCTGGACGCGCAGGCCCAGCGGCCATGGCTCACGTGCCCAGCCGCTCCCCGGCATGCGGGATCCTCCCGGACAGGGGCACGAACCCGCGTCCCCTGCATCGGCAGGCGGACTCCCAACCACTGCACCACCAGGGAAGCCCCATAAATTCTTTTTCTTTACAGCTTTACTGAGATACAATTCGCATATAACATTGTGTCAGTTTAAGGTATACAATATGATGATTTGATATATGTATGTATTGCAAAATGATTACCACAATAAGGTTAGTTAGCATATCCATCACCCCACAGTTATAATATTTTTGTATGTGGCGAGAACTTTTAAGACCTACTCTCTTAGCAACTTTCAAATATACAAGATAGCATAATTAACGATAGTCACCATGATATACATTACATCCCCAGTCATCTTATAACTGGAAGTTTGCACCCTTTGACCATCTTCACTCACTTCTCCCACCTCCCCCTTGCCCCCTGCCCCTGGCAGCCACCTATCTTCTCTCTGTTTCCATGAGAGAACTCATAATTTATTAATGTTGGGGTGGATGGAATTGGGAAGGTCTTCTAGCCAAATTCATTTACTCATGCATTCATTAATTTGCTCATTAACTCATTCATTCAACAAATAAGTACCAGCAGACATAATTCCTCCGCTCAGGGAGCTTATATTTTATTGGGGAGCCAGATGTTTACTAGCTAATTTATAATTTATTATTTTAACAGTATTGTGGTTAAGTCCTATGGAGAGAAGTACAGATTGCACATGTCCACACTTATATTAGCTGGGAACAATAAAGGGGGACTTTATATTATAAGAAAGATTACACGTTCAACTTGAGAAATGTTGAGATTGAGAAGCTGGTGAGCCTGTTGGGTATTCAGAGTTGGGTGTGAATGAAAATGTGAAGAGAACATAAAGTGGACGAGGGCCCACGATTGATGCCTGGGAACTCCAGCATTTGAAGATGAGGTAGAGGTGATGAGGAAAAGAGGATACAAAGAATTGGTCAACAGAGACATGAGTGGAAATCTGGTAGAGTGTCACAAGAGTCAAGAGAAGAGTGTTTCCAGAAGGAGGGTATGATACATAGGATTGAATGTTGCCAAACGAGCCCTTTCATTTAGTGTCATTAGGAATGTGGGAGCTAAAGCGAGATTAGAATGGGTTGAAGAGCCCATGGAAAAAATGAGGAAATTGAGACAGGCAACATACCCATCCTTTTGGGATGTCTGGCTATGAGGGAAATCAGGTCTGTCTCCAGAAGGGGGCTTAGAGTGAGGCTTGAGTTGATCTTAAAGATGTGGGGAAGAAGCTGTGAAGAAGCTCACATCTCATGGGTGCTCACAAACAGGAGTTAAAAAATAAGAATTCTGCTTTGTCAAGAGTAGTGGCATGAGACGGTGAGTCTGATTTTAGGTGAAACTATATGGGCCTTAAAGGGTCTGTAGGATCATTTGCTCCTAGGTATCAAAGAAATGATTCTCCTCTTTTGTCACTGTTTCTCAGTTTGTGTGTGGGTGTGTGTGTGTATACACACACACACATATGTTAATATATATATAAACTCATACATATATATGATAGTAAATTCTCTATATATTTATATATATAGTATTTAATATCATAAAAGCCTTTACTAAGGCTTATGAGAAATGCAAAGATAAGTCAGGCATGATTTCCATCCTCAGGAGGGAGAGACAAGTCACCTACAAAAGCAGAATACATGATAGAAATTGTTACGTGTCCTAGGTGAGTTGCAGATCAAATGCACTGAGTTCACAGAGGAGAAGCAGCTCTCTTGGGGACTCAGGAAAGGCTTTGAGAGGAAGGTGGCATATTTGATGAATTTGAAATATACACTCAAGTAAGGAGACTGCCAGCAATATCCCATCTATATGTGAGATGCCCAAACTACTGATTTTCTTCCCCTAGAATGCAAAACTGTTCCTCCTGAAGGTGGTTTCTTCTTGGATCAATAAAAATACAATGGCCAAAAAATGAAACCTCTCCTTTAGCAATCCAGGAAACCATCTGCCATCTGCCACCCACTGCAGAGATGGCGGGGAAAAGCTTGTCCTGACTGAACTGTGACTCTATTTATGGCCTTTATCTCAGCACCCAGAGTGGGCTGCTCGGCCCCAAGAAGCCCACGAAGCCTGTGGGTCCTGCTGTAGCTGAGTCAGGTGCTAAGATTTCATACACTAGATGGTCCCTTGGCCCATTCTAGTTTTCCCACCAGTCCCAAGACTTTGTTCCTTCTGTTTTAGTGAAAGCTGAGGAGAGGAGGGTGAAGGAATCAACTGGGTGGCTTGTGGGCATGTTAAAAGAAAATAGGGGATCGGGTGAAGCCCCACTCCGCTTTGTTATGGTGACAAGTGAGCTCCTGTCCAGTTCCTCTATCAGATTATCTTGTACCAGCAACTAGGAAGAGTGCAGACTGCCTGCCCTTAATCCTCTTTCCTCTGAAAGGGGTAGAGGGAGAGAGGATTAGAGGAAGGGAAAGGTTGTATCCAACTTTTCTGTCCCTAAGTGGAAAGAGGAGGCTGGTTAGGGAAGGGGGTGGGGGTAGGAGGAAGAGGAGAGATGAGGGGAGGGTTCACTGTCAGGGGCATAAATGCGTGTGTCAGGGCTGGGAAATTCTATGCCGGAACATTTGACCGCTCAAAAACTTTGTTTGCGACGGCCATCAGCAAGACAACTGTACCCCCATGGCTTCTACTCTCCTACTTTCTTCTTGGCTGCCAACCCCATGGAACTTTAATTCTTTTCAAGGCGCTGAACCGTCATTGGGTAGGTGGCTCTCTGGCCCTGAGATTTTAAGGAATAAAAGTATTAGGAATAAAAATGGGGGAAGGAGGAAGGCAATGAACATATGAACATTTGAATTCCTACTCTGTACAGCTCCCATGTGAGTGCATTTTCTATATTTTTTAAATCTTCACACACACACACACACACACACACCACACACACACACACACCATACACACACACACCACACACACACACACCAGTTGGGCAGCCGTCAGGAATCTTATATTACAGACAAGGAAATCCAGCTAAGGATAGAAATGAGATTTAAATGTATGTTCCTTTCTACTTTTCAGTATAGGACACTGTGTAGAAAATTTAAGATATCTTTGCCTTGGCTTCCCAAATTTTAAAAGTCAATTACTATATTCTTTGTTTCTGAAAGAATGTTTTTGGCATGATACATAATGGGACCAGCTTTTTAAGGGTTAGGAATGCCTTGAAGACCTTGCTTTTCGGCATCAAATTTGGCTGTAAGGGGGTTTGGAAAGCACCATACCTTCCATGATTTTCCCTTTAAGTCAGTTCTATATCAGGCTTCCTGTGGGCCTAGAAGAAAACATGGTCACCATGTCTTTTCAAGAATGGAAAGGGTGCAGAGAGGAGGTTGTGATGAAATACACTGTTTTTTAACCATGGCTGGGGTCTGAGGCTTTGCGACCTTGGGATCCTTGGAACAAAGTTAAGTGAGTCCATTTTTCCACATACTCTACTGCTCACTTGCCTGTCAACTTGTCACTTTCTTGGACCTCCCCAGAGGCCCTATAGCAACCTACATAGTTGCCTGCAGGGAAACAAGCTTCCCTCCTGTTAAGTGCTTCATAGTTCTTGGAGGAAATGTGATATAAATCCCAAGCATGAATTTGGAATGAGCAGAAGTCACAATGCTGAAATGCAGTAAGAAGTTGAGATCTACTGAAAGGTGAACTAGACACAGGTGAGAACTTAACCAGGCATCCTAATTGTGTGTCTACTCAGATCCACTTTCTGGGAGTATGCTGGCTCATCCAGGGGTGAAACAGGATTGCTTTTGAGAAGACTGAGAGGAACAATGAAGGCAGTGTGGGAGTCAGTCACACTCACTAAAGGCATCAGGTACCCTAAATGACAACCTCCCTTGCAGTTTGTCAGCCTACGCCAGCAGCCAGGGATGCGTGGCCCTTACAGTGCTCTGAGTCATCTCAGCTCTCTCTACAACCTGGGCACCCTGCCTTCTCCTTTCAGAAAACCATGCCTAATACTTACTGGATATAATCACTGCTCTCTTGCTGCCATTCCTCTTTCAACTTGTATCCCCACTGTCCGCCCTTTGATGTGGTTAACAAACCTCTCTTCTTTATTTCATCCAGATCCTACATTCCACTCATGCATTCTTTGTGTGCCTATCTTACCTGACTAATTTGAAGAAAGACAGCACATCTGGACTGTTCTGCCTTCTTCCCTCTCTGTTCCTATCTCCATTCTATGCACATATTACCCGGCCTTGCTAGACACTAAAGGTTACAAAGATGAATCTGATACGGCTTCTGCCCTCTAGGAGCTAATAGCTCCTAGAGAAGGGACAAGCTAAGTGTGTAAATAACTGGACTGCTAAGTGAAAAATAACAAGTTTGGTAAGAAAGCTAAAGGGAGAGCTCAGGGGAGGAAAGGAGGACTATGGTCTGGGGGAAGAAAGCACTGGAGGTGCATATTTCTTGAAGGACCAATGGGGTCAGACACGAGTTGTAGTCATGTAAAGGGGTGGTCACTAAGGAAAAGTTAACATGGGCCACCAAAGCAAGTGGGTGGCAACACATGAGGTGTGGACAATGAAAGTTGGGTAATTTAGTGTGATGGATTCTTCCACTATGAATTACTACATAGTCTAATTCAACGGTTCTCAAATTTTGGTGCATATTAGAATCACATAGGGAGCTTTGAAAATCATGATGCCCAGGCTACATCCCAGACCAAGTATATCAGAATCTCTGTAGGTGGGACACAGGCATTAGTATTTTTTAAGTTCTTCCACTGCTCCACTATGCAGCCAGATCTAGAACAAGTGTTCTAGATCACATCATGTCTCTAGTGTCCAGACCAATCACCTAAGGATCAGCCAGTAGAGTGTGGCCTGCCATTCTGCCTTTCTGATGAGCTCCCAGGTGCTGATACTGCTGGTCCCATGTCACACTTTGAGTAGGAGACCCTACATGAGGATGCTGCTAACTAAGCAAAATCACCGAGACACTTGTATACATTCTGGCTCTAATGGTAAACTCTAGGCAGCACTTTGAATTCACACATGGAGCTTGCCTGAGATGCAATTAATACAGGTTCACATACAGATAAGCACCTAATACTTACTACCCACTGCATGGTGACTTGGTCTCCCTGCTGATCTGTGGATGAGTGAAGAGGCTTACTGAATAACATATGAAGGTTCAAGGTACTGTTACCTCTCAGTTCCGACCTGGAGCTCTTTGTAGAATAAAATTTAAAAAGAGGTGGGGAAGAGGGAGTGAAAGAATGTCTCTCCCAGTAAAATGTGAAATTGAACAGACTTCCATTATGCCTTTGATTTACAACTCCGCGGAGACTTCTGTCCTAGGTACAGAGACCCACCCTTCACTGACACAGGGAAAGAGCTGGGTGACTGCTTTGGTCTCATCACATCTGAGGCTGGTCACTGCAAAGTTTTACTGAGTCTTCAAAAGTGATAAAGGGTATCTTCAAGCTTTTCTTTTTAAATTTTTCTTTTTTTTTTACTCTTAGCAGAAATTTGCATGTCTGTTAAAGGAATACTATGCCTGTTAAATAAAAAAACCCATTTCTTTGCTTTGGGCTGAACTATATCAGCTCGGAAGCTCTGATTGGCAGTGCAAATACGTGTATGTACGTGTGTGTGCATGTGTAATGCACACATGCACACACACATATATGTATACACATATATACATATAATCTTTGATTAATAACAAATGAGCTTGTACAAAATATCTCTAACTATGAAATTCATCCCGGCTAAAGCAGCAAGAGAGGAGCCTGCTGCCCTGTATAGTTAGGCCCTTAACCACTACTTTTCATCTTTAAAAACACATGCATGACTGTTGCCTCACTTGCTCTCCCCCCTCCTGGGAGGTGGATAAAGTCAAGCTCCATTATTCTACTTTCACAGATGAGGTAACTGTCCCAAGGAGCTTAGCAGCCTATTACCACCTCACAGCATTTGCTCCACCATTTTTCCTCAGATGTGAAACTGAAACACTTTGGAACCAGTTGTTTAGATCTGGGGAAAAAAAAAAAAAAGACTTAAAAAATTATTCAACTCAGAATCCCTATTTAAAAATATAAAAACCATGACTCACCTAGGTTAGTGGCTTGGTCAAAGTCACACTGAACTCGGCTGGTAGAGGAGCCAGGACTGGAACGCCAGTTTTCTCCTAAAGAGGTTTTACCAGAACTGGCAGATACCACAGATGCTCTGCTGCCTAGGATTTCAGCAAAGGGAATAGAACCTGTGATTTGAATATAATTTGCCTAATCTATTATTCCCAGAAAACTTCTCATCCCTTTTCATATCCCCTAAAGCATATTTATGTTCTTCAGCTGTACCATTTGGAACCCTAAAGCCAACTGCTGGTTGCAACAGAATGTAAATAACCAGAAAATGCAACTCTCTGGATTTTCCCCAATCAGATGAATTTTCCAGCAAGTAGCAAGCTCATAAATAATGTAGATGTTTAAAACATATTTAGCCCAAAGTAGGATGTTACACTATTCACTGTTTGACTGATGGCTTTAAAATATATTATCATTATTGGTGACAAGATAGAATGAACAATACATCTTGTGAGTGACGAAAATCAAACATTAATTCCTTGCCCTGATTCTTCTTTTCCAACCATGTCAATATATTTTTGAAAACTTTTTGATCTAGAATGGAGAGTTTCCAATGGTCTGTTTTGCTTCTGGTGCATGTAATACAACTTCTTACTTGAAATTCCTTTGTAGTTGTAAAGTGAATTTCTTTTGGAATATTTCAAATCAATTATCAGAGCCCAGAGACAGATTGTTCTCATGGGCTTCTCTACTAATAACAGAGTTTACCAACTAATCAAATATAGAAAAAAAATCACCCAAATGATTTAGAGAACAAGAAAACAATAAAATACTTAGTGCCATAAAGAAATTATGTATTCCCCTATAGATCCCGAGCCTTGAGATCACTATTGCTGTTCCCCATCAACCCAGCAACACAAGCATTTAAAAAAAAGGCCATTTGGTTTGTTAAATCTTGTTACTCCCAAGTGTCCCTGTCAGAATATTAAATGACCAGACTCCAGGGCTAGATCTACCTGGGGCCAGCCTGACCAACCTATAGGAACATTTCTGACAATTACCCACCTATCTGGTCTACACAGCACCAGACAACTGATATAACTACTCTTCATCTATGTCCCTACTTATTGTCTACTAACCCCCATCCTACCCGACATACAGACTGCTTTACACTATTAGGCACTGAACTGAAATGTAGACAGTTGGGCGTGTCCCCATGTGATTTGAATTGAATGGGCTTTTAATTCAGCTTTAAGACAGACATGGTGGTATGAACCATCTGCAGAGGACTCACCCAGGTAAATGGGCCAATAGTTAATGATTTAATTTCTTAACTCTATACCTCTGAAGAACAAAGCACCTGTTATTATCAAGCATAATTTCATCTTTAAAAACTCAACATATCAATAGAAGGAGTAAATGCTTTCTTCTTTATAGAAAATGAGGCTCAGAGGGAGAGGTAAGAATCAAGTTTATTTATTAAGCCATACAGTACATTTTTAATTGAGTGCCTACTATCTACCCAGAACCCTGCTAGCTGCTAGGCATAAAATGGAAAAAAAAGATAATGAGGAGTCTACTCAGGTATGTAGAGAAGTAAACGGATTGTTAAAGTCTGTTATGGTAGATGCCTCTGCTGCTTTCTAGCTCTTTGACTTTAGGCAACTTGTCTATCTCATCCTTTCCTCAGTTTCCTTGTCCATAAAATGGGTATAATAATAGTCCTCCTTTTGTACAATATTATTACCAGAGAACCACTACTGAATGACCCAAGGGCTTATTTAGTTATTCCAGCTCTTACTTTTGTTGAGAAACACAAAAGGCCATTTAGCCTATGAGACCACCTCCCTCAAAGAATCAACAAATTGAGAAAGGCTCAGATTTGGAGTTATCAAGAGAAGCCTTTAATAGGTTGTTTTCAACGTAGAAACATACATTTTCATCGAATTTCATTATGGACATTTGCCAAGACCTCACTGGCAAAGAGGTTACTCCTTTAAATGATTCTTCAACCAGATCTAGTGTCGTCAGCACAGCACACAACTGAGAGACCACCTCCCCGACCCCACCGCATCCAATTTTGGGCCCCCCTGAAAAAAACAGGCAAGTGACCAAGCAGAAGATGGTGAAGAGAAGCTTGCCAGGAGGTCACGAATAGCTTAATAGGTTTATTCAGCCACATAATGAAAACATTCAAACAAACATCACAAAATTCCCAAAGCTAGTGACGTGACAAGAGAAGATGATAAGACAGATCTATGGCAAAAGAAGTAGCGGAGGGGAAAGATATCTGTATCGATGAAAGTATATTTGTGCAGACCTTGAGACATACTAATTCCACTGTATTCAAAATCGGTCTGATCTCAGCTAAAATATTTTCTTATTCAAAACACCCCATTGGAAAATGGCTCTTAAGATACTGAGGGGTTAGAGACATGTTAGATGGGCAGGAGATGTAGAGCTGGGTTTGCCACCTGAGAGAAGGCCAAGAAGCAACATGGTACCCAGAGTTTAGAATTGGAGGGTGGTCATTGGAAGGGAGAAAGAGAATTTAATCCATGTTCCTCCAGACAACCAGGACATTACAAAGAGTCAGATCAGCCTATTGAAGAACTGTCCACAGTGTGGTAGGAATCCACTCTGGTGGGAAGCAGTGAGTTTCCTTCCCTGGAGGAATTTAAGCATCCCTTAAGTATTCTACAAAAAGGATGCTGGCTTATTATATGAAAAGGATACAGGTGTACTTGAGGGAGTGAATTTAGGGGGTGGAGCTAAATAAATTTTAAGGTGATTTCAAACTCTAAAATTTCATGATTTTATAAAGATCTGAAGAATAAAATAAAAGCAAAGACCAAGAGAGGAAGATGGGAAACTTCATAATTGACAATACTTTCCAGCATTCAGTCAGTTATCAAAGTAAAAATAAAGACAGATTTGACAGGACCTAAAGTCTGGCACCAGGAACTGATTTCATTAACCAGCACTCTTTTCCTAACTTGACAGTAGCTCCTTCACAAATGCTTATTTTGGAATAGAATGCAAACAGATGAAGTTATCCTTGCCTGTGTCAAATACCTCAACCTTCCCAGGAGATGGGAGGAGACATTCACAAAACTCATTGAATTCCCCAAGACTGGGGAACAACTCATTTTTATTTCCCAGATGACACTGAACAGGATGTCTAGCAGCCTCTCTACCTTATCTAATACCCAGGTTCCAGTTCTGGCTTCTAGGAGGACCTGTAGGCACCTCAAACTCACTAGCTTTGAGTCTGAACATAGGATCTTCTCCAGAACCCTGGGGTTACTCCAGTGACTTTTTTCTTTTTCTTTTTTCTTCAGCAAAGGCAGCAACTCCTACCCAGAAGACTGGAGGTCATCTTAGACGTATCTCCACCTCCTCCCCATGCCCCTCCCTGTAGGCAATCTATCACTAAACTGCTCTTTTGCCTCTTGAGTTGGTTTCAAATACCTCTGTCTACCCTAGGCCACATCTCCTCCAGATATTTCTATGCTTGCTGAAACTGTCTCCCTGTATCCCTTCACTTCCCACCAATGTGTAGCCAGAATCATTGTAAAACACAAATCTGACCATATAGCTCCATGTTCAAAGCCTTTTCGTGACTTCCCATTGCTCTTAGATTAAATGCCAGAATACTTGTGGTGGCTATTCCTTTCCAGGTCCATTCTCCATCCTTTCCACCCTGCTCTGTGCTCCAGGAGGCTGACGTGTATGAGCTCTATCAGTGAGCTCTCCTATCCTCTGGATTTTGGTTCGATTTGACCAACAGGTCAAAGGGGTGAAGGGACACTGGCAGGAGGTCAGAGTGGCAGACAAGCATAAGGTTGGGGTATTTATTCTTTATGCTTTCAGTTCTCTCCCTTCAGGGTCTATATGTGCTCTTTGTCCTTCAATAAAGGTCACACCTAAATTCAGTTGGTCCTGTCCACACAGATCTCTTCAGGTTCTAATACCTCTCCATCACTTCCCCCCTCAGATAATTGTGCCCCAATATTACCAGCCCTGGGAAACCAGACTACCCCTTATGTCTTTTCTCTGCCCCGCCCACATCTTTTAAATAGTCCTCAAACATCACTCTTTCAGTGAAACTATTCTGGACCCTCCTGCAAGAGTCAGATCTGCCTAATAGAAGCTTTTGTCATGCCTTCTCTTCTTCACAGCACTCACCATAGAATTAAATGATTAATTGTATAATAGACTGTCTATTATCTGTCTTTCCTGCTAGAATGAGGGTAAGGACCATCCTGTATTAGCCATCCCCAAATCCCTAGGACACTTACACATAGGTGCTCAATAATTATTTATCAAATAAGAAGGTTGGTGAGAGTGGGGAAGAGGGATAGGTGGAGAGGAAGGCCAAGGCAGGAATGAAGGAGCCCCAGTCAGACTGACCAGAGCCATCACAAACCAAAAACTTCCACACTACAAGGCCAAGAAGTGAGGGCAGCATTGACTGTCCTCTAATCGTCATAGAAAATTTGGGGGAGGTACGACATCAAAAAATTGTTTGGCAGGATACTTTTCACAAGGAGATTGTCAAAGAGAATATCTTCAGTTAAATGTGTTTTCAAAATGTGAGGTTTATACCCCAAAGAGTAAGTCATTTTCTGTTACTGCACACAAAGCCACCACATAGCAACTTGGCTGGAGTTGACATAGGTGTTGCTTTGAGTTATTTTCAAAAGAGAAATGGTGTTTTTCCTTCAAGACTCAAATATCAATATTTTTCAGAAAACAAAAAACCCACATACTTAATTTCTTATTAAGCATTGCTTGTTAATTATCAGTTCATATCAAAGAAGAGATTAGGGCTTCCCTGGTGGCGCAGTGGTTGGGGGTCCGCCTGCGGATGCAGGGGACACGGGTTCGTGCCCCGGTCCGGGAAGATCCCACATGCCGCGGAGCGGCTGGGCCCGTGAGCCACGGCCGCTGAGCCTGTGTGTCCGGAGCCTGTGCTCCGTAACGGGAGAGGCCACAGCAGTGAGAGGCCCGTGTACCGCAAAAAAAAAAAAAAAAAAAAGAAGAGATTAATTGAAGTGTCTCATTCCAGGCTCCTGCCAAGTAGTGAAGAGTGGCCACAGTTAGCCCTGGAGCCTATGCTGAACTCTGGCAAGTTTCTCCTGTTACGTGGCTGTGAGAGGAGAAAGGACACTCAGAAGAAGCATCATCAGAGAGCACAAGGTCGAGGTTAGGAAATCAGTCCAGCATGCGGTTGTCAGCTCAAAGGGTGATGGACAAAGGCTGAGGCGAAACGAAACAAAACAAAATCAAACAAACAAAACCAAGCAAGATGATGACCAAGGGAGAGATGGTACGTGAGGCAATGTGCAGCAGGCAGAGGGAGAAAAAGGAGAGATAATTACAGAGTGGAAGTGGAGGAGGTTGCTAAAGCCCTTTATGTGGCTCTTTTGCTGTTGGCTTGGATGTCTGGGAGATCTATGGGGAGCAACAGCCATGTTTTCTCCAACCACAACTGGTGGGACCCGGGATGGGGCAAAGGAGGACGAGCAAGAGGATGACGGAGAGAGGACTGCAATGAACCACAACCTTCAGCTGCTTTACCGCCTGTAGCTCCTTGAGCTTAATAAGCCTCTTCTGGTGCCTCCCATGGTGGGTGAACATGGTGGAGCCCCTTTCCAGAACATCAAAGTTGTCTTTACACTAACCATCACCTTGTACAGATATCAATGCTTCTTAATCTGTAATGCACAGATCAATCACTTAGGGACCTAGTTAAAATGCAGATTCTGATTCAGTAGGTCTCAAGTGGGGCCTGAGATTCTGAATTCTAATGCATTCATATTTGAATACAGGTGATATGAATACTGCTGGTCAATGGACCACACTTAAGGAGCAAGGTCCCAAACTACACACATGATAGGCATTTTCCAGTGAGTGGCACTATCTCAGCATGGCATCTCTATTTCATTCCTCACCTACCACAGAGACTGTAATCTGGCTGCTGAGAGGCAGTCGAATGCCTTGAAAATTGTTAGGATTAGTGGCTAACAGTAGAAGATCACACATAAAAATTCAGACTATGAGCTTCTCTTGGAAGATAAGAAGATCGAGCAACGTTGGACCATGTTTCCCTCATGGAAGCAACCCATTGGAACTGAGCGGTGGCTGCCTGCTTCCCTACCTGACCACAGTCTGAGCTACTCTTACATCTAGCTGGCTTCAATCTTTACATCCCCTACTGCATCCCCCTCTGCATTTGTGTCTGTGAATTCTGCTATATTAGTCTGAACTGAGATGCACCCCGTATTTTGAAAGAGGATTTTGCTTCCAGTCAAGTCTTTTTAGTTATCAACACATTTCTCCATTTTAGAAAGCTATATCCCTGGTATTAAGGATGCAGACAAGTTCAGAAAGAACACGTTTTCTATGGCAAGGTGGCCTTATCCACTTGCAGATAAAGACAGAAAAATGATTAGTTGAATAAACAGTGGCGGGGTTAGTAGGTCCACATGTCGCAATGTGGATGTAACATTCTCAAGGGGTAAGAATTAAGCAGCTAATCATGTTCAGTGATGACTGGAGGATCCAGATGGTGATGGAAAGTTCAAGCCACAGAAGTTGAACATCAAATAGGTTATGGGGAGTTAAACAGGGGAGAAGAGAATGACTGAAGCTAAGAAGAAGGAAACAAAAGCGCAGTCCAGCTAAGCCATTTCTTAGGAATTGGCAAGTTTACAAGCCTCTGACTTGAAAACATTAAGAACAAAAAAGAAACATTCAGAGAGAACAATATAAAGCTGAAATAACTCCTTTTTGCTCCTTGCCATCTTGGGATGTGCAAGCTCGCCTACTGGTTTGATTTGCACTGTTTACTTACATTTTTCTGTTCTTCTCACATATTTCTCTCTCCCACATATACACACATATTTGAGAAGAAACTCAGGGGAAAATGTTTTCCTTGCATAATGCTTTCTTGTTTTTGTTGAAATGGTATCCAACAGAGTGCTTGCAGAGTGAACGTTTCTGCCCCTGCTAGGGAATCAAGAGCTTTGAATGAAAAGCACAGGCAGCAAAGTGCCAGTGAGACTGGATCAGGCTCAGTTACGTCCCTGCTGTACCAGCACCCCTCACCTGGAGCTGAACCCCTCATGGGGTGAAATGCCTGGGCTCCACTCCTTCCCAGCCCATTCCCACTTACCACCTGGACAGGCAGGTTCTGCTATGGCTCTCCAGCCCTTCATAGCTCTCCTACAAGTGGCCCATGCCCAGCCCTGCAGCAGCTCACCTGGGTCAGCCCACCCTGGTGGTATCTCATGGATTAAAAATGTCCTTATCACTTCTCGTCTTATAAAAATGATTTAATCTTGAATTCCATTCCTTAGGATCCTGCTTTCCGAGTTTAAAGGTGAGAACTGAATATAGGGGCAAGAGCATTTGACTCGTCATAAACTCTGGGTTCAACTCCAAGCGCTGCTATTTAGTAGCTGTTTAAACTAGGACAGCTCAGCTCCTCAGAAACTCAGTCTCCTTCTCTGTGAGATGAGGATAACAATGCCGACTTGGAAGGCTGTTACACAGCAGGTAGCCAAACAAATGGCTGTTGAGTCTTAAAAAGATTTTTGAAAATCCATGCTAATGTGTTCATGGACATTAATTTCTTAATGTGTTCTTTCAATTCGCATTTGCTTCTTTATAGAACGTAGTGCACGTTCCTGAGAGGCTCTAACTGTGGAAATTTGTATTCCATGGCGGATAAAGGGCTCAGAGTTTCCTCCTGCAGACAGGCGACTTGCCACCTTCTATTTTACAAGATCTTGGGCAGGACTCGTAGCTCCCTCAAGGCACCTCCATTCCTATGGGGAGACGTCTGGGCTGCAGCAGCCCAGGGGCACCAGATGCACAGGCATGATGCTTGATGATGATAAAGTAAATTGTAAATTTAAACCCTGTTTTTACTTGGGAACAAAGTCCCTTTTCTTGTGTCTTTAATAAAAACACAGGCAACCAAAACATATCCTTTAGCTTTCAAATAAGCCCTTTCAGGAATGGGAGAAATTAGTTTACAAGACAGGTTTGGATCTTCAGCTTTTAATTATCTTTGCCCTAATTAATCTAGTCACTATTTTATTTGAGTATTTGCTTGTTTTTCCTAATAGGGAGATGGTGAGAGTCTTAACGATGTGGAAGGCGTGGTACTGGAGAAATACGAGTCCCTATTTTTACTTGAAAATAAAGTATATGCAAATATGTGTGTGATGTTCCTTGTTGAATAACATGTCAGGCTGATAAAATTGCACTTTGGTACTTGCTGTTTCTTTCACATGGAATACCCTCTACCTCCACCACTCCCACCGTTGGACAGCCCCTGAAGTAGTGCTACTCGTTCTTCAAGTTTTAATTCAGGGGCTGCTATCTTTGGGAAGCCATCTGGACCTGTCCACCGTTTACACTGGGTCTTCCAAGGTAGCGTTCTCTCCTTCTTTCCCCTATCCGTGATTCCATGGTAGATGTAGCTTATCTTGTCGTTTGGTAACATTTGTTTACTTGTTGTTACTAGGCTGTGTATGCCCTCTGCAGACACCATATTTAATTCTTCTCTTATCTTCAATACTTAGCACAGTACCTGGCCTTTGACAGGTGCTGAATAATTGCTTGTTGAAAACACTTACGATAAATGAAAAAAATGGAATACTCTGGTAGCTGTATTGAACTATCTCCAATCCTAGTCCTGTGTATGCCCTCTTGTCATTCTGGGATATCACCTTCCATTTTTCACTCAGCCACCCGTATGTGTGTAGGTCAAACATGGTAATACTTTCAATCAGAGGATCAGAGGCCCTCCTACATGGAGACTCCTTGAAGTTCCCTCCTGAAAAACTGCTTCTACTATTGCTCCTACTGTAGAGTAGATGCCCAATAATTATACAATTAAATAAATAATCTACTTTTCTTCTCATGCTTGGCTGTAATTCCTAACCCTAAATAACTGGCAGTATTTTTAAAAGGCTTCCAAATGAATGTTCTAAATTAAACCCAATTGATATTTGTAAAGGTTCTGATACACACACACACACCAATGTGCCACACTTGGGTTCTCTACTGGAATTATGAGACAGATATTCCAAGGGTTCTATCCATATAGCTATACACATGATAAATGTTTTGAAAAAACAAAAGAGATTTCTACCTAGGCCCAGGGTTTTTCTTTGCTGTTCTTTGCCCAGCAATCAAAGCCAGGACTAACTGTGAGGCTGGAGGCCACCTGAGGAGGATGCATTTGGCTGCCAACGACTCGGGTCTCACTTGCTGAGGAAAGAACAAATGAGCAGGTGAGGAGTTTTACTTTTTTAAATTCAAGCCAGACGTACAGAGATGTCAGGAAATCAGGCTCTCCTGCCAGTATAAGCCTCCTCAAAAGGTTTAGGCCTAGGTCTCCTAGGCCTATGGGTGTTCCTTCACACCCTTGCAGGGATAACTGCAAAGAGCCAGTATCCCTTTCAACCTCCACCTTCTGTTGCTTCCAACAGCCTCAGTTTCCCCCTCATTTCCATCCCCGTCTCTGAGGAACACAGGTAGCCTTCAATGGGAAAATGCGCAGAGCATTAAAAAGTGCCTTCTTAAGTTCTCATGTTCAAGTCTTTTCTAGGTCCAGTTTAGGAAGGCAAAAGAATGGGTAAATGAAAATGTTAGCTGTCTAGGTATAGGAAGAATTGATTTAATATTTTGAGGCTATAACCCATGTATAGTTCAGCCCTTAAGTATTTTCCTTAAGCTTTATCTTTGTTACAAAAACAAAGTCCAGGTCATCAGACATAATTTTTGAACCTAAAAATGTCCCAACAATACCTCTTCAAAATCCTCCCTTACATCTCCCACCTGCTGCAATCACGTGCCACATCCTCAGAGCTTGTGGGAGGAAGCTATAGGAGAGGCCCAAGTCAGAAACCCCTCATGTGGGCAGACAGAGGGAGGAGAAATGCTAGCAACTTCCGTTCATTAATCCTCTTAATGGCATGGTGTAAAGAAACAGAAGTGGTGAGTTCTTTCTTTAGATATCAGTTCAATTACCACTTTTTTGGAAAAGCTATCTTTTACTCCCTGACTATATAAATTCCCGCTATTAGATTCTTCTCAGCACTTATCAGTGTTATGATTCTACATTTATTTGAGTAGGTCTTTTATTAATGTCTATCTCATTGAATTCAAGTTCCATGAGGAGAGGAAATATGCTCTTTTATTTTTTGTCCTCATCAGTGTATCCCCAGCACCTAGACAATACTGAGTATCTAAAATAAGAGTTAAATATTATAATGCTATCAACATGTTATCAACAGAAGATTGTTAAATGAATTAGAATTCATCCACAAAGCCTTTAAATAGAAGGAGGAAGCTCTTCTTCATACACTAATATGGAAAGATCTCTAAGCTATGTTGTTGAGTTAGAAACAAAAGAGGAGGTGGAAAAGGTATGTTCTACTATAAAATAAATAATCCAATGTCTAACTGAAAAAAAAAAAGGGGTGAGTTTCCACTTTCTGAATCTGAGGATGCCTGTGAAGGTGTAGGAAGGGAATCTCTGGAGAAGGAGATAGTTAATAAGAAGAGAGTGGAGGGGGGCTTCCCTGGTGGTGCAGTGGTTGAGAACCTGCCTGCCAATGCAGGGGACATGGGTTCGAGCCCTGGTCCGGGAAGATCCTGCATGCCACGGAGCAACTAAGCCCGTGCACCACAGCTATTGAGCCTGCGTGCCACAACTACTGAAGCCCGTGCGCCTAGAGCCCGTGCTCTGCAACAAGAGAAGCCACAGCAGTGAGAAGCCCGCACACAGCAATGAAGAGTAGCCCCCGCTCGACAAAGCTAGAAAAAGCCCGCGTGCAGCAATGAAGACCCAACGCAGCCAAAAATAAATAACTAAATAAATAAAAAGAAGAGAGTGGAGGGGAAGAGCTGAAAGTGTGTCTCAATCATCCATCCCAGGTCCCGGGGAAAGGCCTTGTTACAGTGGCTGTGGAGGTAGGTAACTCCCCTCCAGCTGCATCCCCCTAACTTCTTCCCAGCAGCCCAGGCTTTATAGAGTCCCTTGGGTAGACTTGAGGCACTGAATCACTGGTGGTTGTGGTTGTACGGCTCAGCGGTGGTGGAGACTGAGGAGAAGGGAGGAGGGCGAGAAATCCCCACACAGTAGCAGCTCAGCACAAGGAGAGAAAGTGGCCAGCCCTTTCTGAGGTGACCTTTAACACTGAGGGTTGGATGGACATCAGACAAAGACCAGATGAAGAAGAGCCCAGAAAAGCATTTTTTAAACGGAACGTTTGCTTTTATGTCTCAGCAATCTGACAAGTCAGTGTCTAAAACAAAAGTATTATTGAAAACATGGCCTTTACGAAGATTTTTGTGAGCCAAAACAATTTTTTTAAGTGAACGAAGGAAAGCAGTATCATGTTAAGTTTTAAAGAATCTGATGAATGGAGGGGTGGGGGGTATGATGGGGAAATAAGGTGCAATTTTGCCAGGTGTAAATCTGGTAACACTCTCCTTCCTCCCGAATTCAACAGTTTTCTGCAGGCTAAAATGAGTCGTAGTCATCAATAAAATTGATGGCACACCCTAGGGCCAAGACAGTGTACCGAAGGTCTGGCTTCCTGGAGTCTCACACAAACTGCAGAATCACATAGAATGCAGGTTTCCCTCTCTCTCTCCTTGGTCAAAAATTCTCTGGCCTTAACTTTTTTTTCCTTTTGTTCCCCTTCTTTGGGAAGAGGACATTTTCTTTTCACTCCCCAACTCCCCTCCAATTTCCTTTGCATTTTTGGTCAATTTTGTCTTCAGTGGCCAGTAAATAGTCTCTGTGTTATGTTTCCAAGACCATTTTCTGCTTATTTATCCATTCTCTATTCCTAAGGACCAATTATTTTTGAAAATTGGTATTTTAATATTTGCTGAGTACAAACAGGGCTCAGAACACCAATAACTTCACTGTCTCCTAACTTTCTCCCCAGCCTCCTCACTATAGTTTGACGATTACTGTCCACTTCACTCCTAGCTAGTCAACCCTGCAGGCTGGTTGAATTCTGGTACCCCTACAGATAGATAAACCCAACAACACATAAATCTGCTCTGAGTTTCAGTATCTGCCTTCTTTATGTGATAAAAATAATATGTCTTCCTGGTATGTGATTGATGGAACAAAGATTGCTTTTAGAAATCAACAAACCAATAAGCAGAAAACAAAGCAAAACAAAACAAAAAAACCCTGTGTTCCTGAAAACCACAGTCAGGAGAAAAAATTGGTCAGACTCTTGCACACAGAGAATTAGAAGCTAAACTCCAAAAACAAGTGTCCTGGGTAGAGAGACCCAAACCTGCCATTGCCTCAAGTTTAAGTCCATCAGAAGGCCAGGATGGTGATGGATGGGGCCTCTATTTCCTGTATACAGGTCCCTGGGGTTTTAGGGAGGAGATAATGTTCATATTTTTCATGTTAATCCAAAGAATGAAACATTTTCTAGTCAGAAGGCTAGACTAATGGGTTGGTTGCCCAATGGAAAATGTGTGTTTCAATGACATTTTCAGAGGGCTGCCTCTATATTGGACTCAACTCTCTATATTGGACTCGACTCACAGGAAGAATATTCCCTGAATAAGTTGACATTTCTAAATTATGCACCTTTTATAACATAAATAACTTGAAGTAGAGCAGTCGGTAGGTCGGTTATCCAGAAAAGGTGACCAATCTAACACTTTACCACCTCAGTCAACTGTCCAAGTGTGTCCTTGGTCCAAAAGCATCCACACCACCTGGGAGTGTGTTAGAAATGCAGAATCTCAGGCCCCTCCCCAGACCTGCTGGCTTGGAATCTGCATTTTAACAACGTTCACAGGTGATTAGAATTTGAGAAGTTTAACCTGTGAAAGTATGAGAAGCCTAATGAAAAAAAAAAAAACACCCTTAATGGTCAGAGAAGCTAGAATAATGTCTAAATAATTGCCCAATTATTTACTGGAGATGGAAGCTTTACCCTTGCTGGAATTGAAGACCACTGTGGAGATCTCTTTTCCTCTGTCTTCACTTGCTGTCTCATTTCCTGTTTGAGTTGTAACTTTCTGGAGATTTAACTTTTTGGAAAGCCACCTTTGAGTAAAGGAGACCGGCCAGCAGGGGAGATGATGGACAACTGAGGACAGTCTCTTGCAGCTATATCTTGGCTAGAAAACATCAATTAACATATTTCTCAAACTGAACCAAAAAGTAGCTCCTTCAAATTATTTCAAATTATTTAAATAGACTGAAATAAAACTCCATTGATTGCTTCTGATGAGAGGATCCTAATATGCTAAACACCAAAAACATTAACTTTTATGAAAATGTGTTTGGTGAGTGAAGCCAGACATTTTACCTACCACAGAGTAATTACAGACTTCCACACCAGTGGTGGTCCCACGGACTTGAGCACTCACTCCTCACAAGTAAAATATAAAGGCGAGACACCAGAAGGGCCTTTAGAGGTCAGGTGGTTCAAGCTCCTCATGTTATAGTTGGGAAAACCAAGACAGAGGGTTAGAAATAGAGTCCGTACAAGAAAGAGCCCAGGCCTTGTATGTATTGCTTAATCCATGCCTCTTCTCATCCCAGCACTGCCTGCCCCTAACCCCCGTGATTCTTGAGTATGTTACTATCTGGCTGCTGAATTTTTTCAGTGTCCATTTTCCCCTCTCCCATTATGGCATAAGGGCTTTGAAGGCAGGAGATGTGTCTTGTCCTTTATCCTGCCCAGTGATTAGGAGAAAGTTAGAAATACAGAGCTAATCAATGTTGCCTATGGTGAGGATGAGGGTGACTGACTGCAGAGGGACACCATGGAAACTTTTGGGATGATGGACACATCCTTCATAGTGATTGAGGTGGTGTTTAAATGGGCATACATTTGTTAAAGGTTATCTGACTGTAAACTTAAAATGGGTGCCTTTTATTGTATGAAAATTACACCTTGATAAAGTTCATTTTAAAAGGTAAAAGAAAAGATCATCAGACATAGATATCACACATAATGATACCACATCATTAGATATGTGCTTTCCCCTGAATACAGTCTGTGACATGTCTTTTCAGTGGATAAGCTACTTGTCCATGAATAAACTATAATAAAAGTATATTCGGATAGGAGGCAAGGAGAGGTGAACTCTGGCTTTTGTAGTCAGAATTTTAAAAAGTATTGACCCAGTTAATTGAATAAGGTCTTCAGAGACTGAAAAAAAATCCACCTCCTTTCTAAAACGCTTAAGGAAAATACTCTGGGAGAATATGGTTGACTGGAAATATAATAACAAAGTAGCAGTTATCTTTACTTAATTCTCAAGGAATCCATCTTTCCAGCATAAAGTATAAAGGACTCATCCCAGTGCCTCAAGATTGGACTTACTGCATCAGTTGGACTATTTAATAATCACTTGAGGATTGAGATGAATCACAGAAGATTTTAAACATAAAAGACCCCGACCCCCAAAAAACTCCTGAGTAATTGTAAAAAAGAAAATGAATCATAAAAAAAGAAGATCCACCAGAGGGCAGACAGCAGAAGCAAGAAGAACTATAATCCTGCAGCCTGGGGAACAAAAACCACCTTCACAGAAAGATAGACAAGACGAAAAGGCAGAGGGCTATGTACAGGATGAAGGAACAAGATAAAACCCCAGGAAAACAACTAAATGAAGTGGAGATAGGCAACCCTCCAGAAAAAGAATTCAGAATAATGATAGTGACGATAATCCAGGACCTTGGAAAGAGAATGGAGACAAAGATCGAGAAGATGCAAGAAATGTTTAACAAAGACCTAGAAGAACTAAAGAACAAACACCCAGAAGAATTAAAGAACAAACAACTAGAGATGAACAATATAATAACTGAAATGAAAAATACACTAGAAGGAATCAATAGCAGAATAACTGAGGCAGAAGAACGGATAAATGACCTGGAAGACAGAATGGTGGAATTCACTGCTGCGGAACAGAATAAAGAAAAAAGAATGATAAGAAATGAAGACAGCCTAAGAGACCTCTGGGACAACATTAAACATAACAACATTCGCATTATAGGGGTCCCAGAAGGAGAAGAGAGAGAGGAAGGACCCGAGAAAATATTTGAAGAGATTATAGTCGAAAACTTCCATAAAATAGGAAAGGAAATAGCCACCCAAGTCCAGGAAGTGCAGCGAGTCCCATACAGGATAAACCTAAGGAGAACCACACTGAGACACATGGTAATCAAATTGGCAAAAATTAAAGACGAAAAAATATTGGAAGCAGCAAGGGAAAAATGACAAATAATATACAAGGGAACCCCCCTAAGGTTAACAGCTGATTTCTCAGCAGAAACTCGACAAGCCAGAAGGGAGCAGCATGATATATTTAAAGTGATGAAAGGGAAGAACCTACAACCAAGATTACTCTACCTGGCAAGGATCTCATTCAGATTCGAGGGAGAAATCAAAAGCTTTACAGACAAGCAAAAGCTAAGAGAATTAAGCACCACAAACCAGCTCTACAACAAATGCTAAAGGAACTTCTCTAAGTGGGAAACACAAGAGAAGAAAAGGACATACAAAAACAAACTGAAAACAATTAAGAAAATGGTCATAGGAACATACATATTGATAATTACCTTAAATGTGAATAGATTAAATGCTCCAACCAAAAGACACAGGCTTGCTGAATGGATACAAAAACAAGACCCATATTTATGCTGTCTACAACAGACCCACTTCAGACCTAGGGACACGTACAGACTGAAAGTGAGGGGTTGGAAAAAGGTATGCCATGCAAATGGAAATCAAAAGAAAGCTGGAGTAACAATACTCATATCAGATAAAATAGACTTTAAAATAAAGAAGGTTACAAGAGACAAGGAAGGACACTACATAATGATCAAGGGATCAATCCAAGAAGAAGATATAACAGTTATAAATATATATGCAACCAACATACGAGCACCTCAATATATAAGGCAACTGCCAACAGCTATAAAAGAGGAAATCGACAGTAACACAATAATAGTGGGGGACTTTAACACCTCACTTACACCAATGGACAGATCATCCAAACAGAAAATTACTAAGGCAACAGAAGCTATAAACGACACAACAGACCAGATAGATTTAATTGATATTTATAGGACATTCCATCCAAAAACAGCAGATTACACTTTCTTCTCAAGTGTGCATGGAACATTCTCCAGGATAGATCACATCTTGGGTCACAAATCAAGCCTCAGTAAAGTTAAGAAAATTTAAATCATATCAAGCATCTTTTCAGACCACAATGCTATGAGATTAGAAATCAATTACAGGGAAAAAAATGTAAAAATCACAAACACATGGAGGCTAAAAAATACGTTGCTAAATAACCAAGAGACCACTGAGGAAATCAAAAAATACCTAGAGACAAATGACAATGAAAACATGACAACCCAAAACCTATGGGATGCAGCAAAAGCAGTTCTAAGAGGGAAGTTTATAGAAATACAAGCCTACCTCAAGAAATAAGAAAAATCTCAAATAACAATCTAACCTTACACCTAAAGGAACTAGAGAAAGAAGAACAAACAAAACCCTAAGTTAGTAGAAGGAAAGAAATCATAAAGATCAGAGCAGAAATAAATGAAATAGAAACAAAGAAAACAATAGCAAAGATCAATAAAACCAAAAGGTGGTTCTTTGAGAAGATAAATAAAATTGATAAACCATTAGCCAGACTCATTAGGCAAAAGAGGGAGAGGACTCAAATCAATAAAATTAGAAATGAAAAAGCAGAAGCTACAACAGACACCGCAGAAATACAAAGCATCCTAAGAGACTACTACAAGCAACTTTATGCCAATAAAATGGACAACCTGGAAGAAATGGACAGATTCTTACAAAGGTATAACCTTCCAAGACTGAACCAGGAAGAAATAGAAAATTTGAACAGGCCAATCACAAGTAATGAAATTGAAACTGTGATTAAAAATCTTCCAACAAACAAAAGTCCAGGATCAGATGGCTTCACAGGTGAATTCTATCAAACATTTAGAGAAGGGCTAACACCCATCCTTCTCAAACTCTTCCAAAAAATTGCAGAGGGAGGAACACTCCCAAACTCATTCTATGAGGCCACCATCATCCTGATACCAAAACCAGACAAAGATGTCACCAAAAAAAGAAAACTACAGTTTAATATCACTGATGAGCATAGATGCAAAAATCCTCAACAAAATACTAGCAAACAGAATCCAACAACACATTAAAAGGATCATACACCATGATCAAGTGGGATTTATCCCAGGGATGCAAGGATTCTTCAATATACGCAAATCAATCAATGTGATACACCATATTAACAAATTGAAGAATAAAAACCATATGATCATCTCAACAGATGCAGAAAAAGCTTTTGACAAAATTCAACACCTATTTATCATAAAAACTCTCCCGAAAGTGGGCATAGAAGGAACCTACCTCAACATAATAAAGGCCATATATGACAAACCCACAGCAGACATCATTCTCAATAGTGAAAAACTGAAACCATTTCCTCTAAGGTCAGGAAGAAGACAAGGATGTCCACTCTTACCACTATTATTCAACATAGTCTTGGAAGTCCTAGCCACGGCAATCAGAGAAGAAAAAGAAATAAAAGGAATACAAATTGGAAAAGAAGAAGTAAAACTGTCACTGTTTGCAGATGACATAATATTATACTGAGAGAATCCTAAAGATGCCACCAGAAAACTACTAGAGCTAATCAATGAATTTGGTAAAGTTGCAGGATACAAAATTAATGCACAGAAATCTCTGGCATTCCTATACACTAAAGATGAAAACATCCGAAAGAGAAATTAAGGAAACACTCCCATTTACCACTGCAACAAAAAGAATAAAATACCTAGGAATAAACCTACCTAGGGAGACAAAAGACCTGTATGCAGAAAACTATAAGACATTGATGAAAGAAATTAAAGATGATACAGATAGATGGAGAGATATACCATGTTCCTGGATTGGAAGAATCAACATTGTGAAAATGATTATACTACCCAAAGCAATCTACAGATTCAATGCAATCCTTATCATATTACCAATGGCATTTTTACAGAACTAGAACAAAAAATCTTAAAATTTGTATGGAGACACAAAAGGCCCCGAATAGCCGAAGCAGTCTTGAGGGAAAAAAACAGAGCTGGAGGAATCAGACTCCCTGACTTCACACTATACTGCAAATCTACAGTAATCAAGACAATATGGTACTGGCACAAAAACAGAGAGATATAGATCAATGGAACAGGATAGAAAGCCCAGAGGTAAACCCATGTGCCTATGGTCAACTAATCTATGACAAAGGAGGCAAGGATATACAATGGAGAAAAGACAGTCTCTTTAATAAGTGCTGCTGGGAAAACTGGACAGCTACATGTAAAAGAATGAAATTGGAACACTCCCTAGCACCATACACAAAAATAAACTCAAAATGGATTAGAGACCTAAATGTAAGACCAGAGACTATAAAACTCTTAGAGGAAAACATAGGAAGAACACTCTTTGACATAAATCACAGCAAGATCTGTTTTGATCCACCTCCTAGAGTAATGGAAATAAACAAAAATAAACAAATGGGACCTATTGAAACTTTAAAGCTTTTGCACAGCAAAGGAAACTACAAACAAGACGAAAAGACAACCCTCAGAATGGGAGAAAATATTTGCAAATGAATCAACGGACAAAGGATTAATCTCCAAAATATATAAACAGCTCATGCAGCTCAATATTAAAGAAACAAACAACCCAATCCAAAAATAGGCAGAATACTTAAATAGACATTTCTCCAAAGAAGACATACAGATGGCCAAGAAGCACATGAAAAGCTGCTCAACATCACTAATTATTAGAGAAATGGAAATCAAAGCTACAATGAGGTATCACCTCACACCATTTAGAATGGGCATCATCAGAAAATCTACAAACAACAAATGCTGGAGAGGGTGTAGAGAAAAAGGAACCCTCTTGCACTGTTGGTGGGAATGTAAATTGATACAGCCACTATGGAGAACAATATGGAGGTTCCTTAAAAAACTAAAAATAGAATTACCATATGACCCAGCAATCCCACTACTGGGCATATACCCAGAGAAAACCATAATTCAAAAAGACACATACACCCCAATGTTCACTGCAGCACTACTTACAATAGCCAGGTCATGGAAGCAACCTAAAATGCCCATCGACAGATGAATGGATAAAGAAGATATGGTACATATATACAATGGAATATTACTCAGCCATTGAAAGGAACGAAATTGGGTCATTTGTAGAGACGTGGATGGATCTAGAGACTGTCATACAGAGTGAAGTAAGTCAGAAAGAGAAAAACAAATATCGTATATTAACGCATATATGTGGAACCTAGAAAAATGGTACAGATGAACCAGTTTGCAGGGCAGAAATAGAGACACAGTTGTAGAGAACAAACATGGACACCAAGGCGGGAAAGTGGCAGGGGGGTGGTGGTGTTTGTGGTGAGATGAACTGGGAGATTGGGATTGACATGTATACACTAACATGTATAAAATGGATAACTAATAAGAACCTGCTGTATAAAAAAATAAATTCAAAAATTCAAAGAAAAAAGAATAGAAGCTGCCTCCCTAATTATAGTGTAAACAACAAAAAAAGGCCTAGAGTTTTAACATGACAAAGGAGAAACAAACTTTAATTAACACTGTCAGGTACATAGCAGATATTCAATACATATTTGTTGTCTGATAAGCAGGAATAAAAAAAAACAATTTCTGAGTACTTTGAGAAGAGGATACAACTGTCTAAAATCTTATCTTTATTTCTAACCAAGGTAGCTCAAACATAGACTGCGTATTATCCAAATATAAAAGGTGAACAGTAAAGAAAATCTGCGTTATCAAATGCTTTCTCTATAAGTGCTACTTGGGGCATCAATGGAACCATTGTTACGTTTTACAATCCAACTTCAGTGATTGGATTGGTATGTTGTGCTGTTTGTTTGTTTGTTTGTTTGCGGTACGCGGGCCTCTCACTGTTGTGGCCTCTCCCGTTGCGGAGCACAGGCTCCGGACGCGCAGGCTCAGCGGCCATGGCTCACGGGCCCAGCCGCTCCGCGGCATGCGGGATCTTCCCGGACCGGGGCACAAACCCGTGTCCCCTGCATCGGCAGGCGGACTCTCAACTACTGCGCCACCAGGGAAGCCCTGTTGTGCTGTTTGAATTATAAAATTTAGAGTTAAAATATATCCCTATCCATGCATTAGCCTATGCGGACCAAAGATTCTCTGGCCACTCTTTAGCCTTGACACTTGTTTCTCTCACTATTATTAGATTACTCTTAGTGAATCATATTTTATTTACTACCATGGGAAAAGGCTTCTGCTTCTCTCCTGCCAAAATTTTATGGCTAGCAGGCTCATCTTCCGTAACAAATTATATCTTGGCTTCAAATTTGTATAGTAAAGAAAAAAAGACAGCTGAGAAAATAAAACAGATTAATTCACTGAGTGCTTTCCCTTCACAGATGAAGAAAACGCTTTAGACAGTAACCCACCTTGGGCTATTACTTCTACTTGCCTCTATGAGGTCTGTTAGTATTGGATTATTCATCTATGTCAATAGATTCAATCATTTAGCTAATATTAATTTATTTAACAAATATTTATTGATGACTATTTTGTGCCAGGCGCTGTCCAGAGGAGTTACCATGTCCCCATGCCTCCTAAATTGAATTTATCCTCATGCTTTCCTATATTTCCTGCACAAATTTTTATTTCTTCTTCATATTCCTCTATATCTCATACTGTCCCTTAAAGTTGTTTTTAAGTCTTCAGTTATTAGTTGATGGAGCTGTTATTAAACAATTAATGGGAGACAGCCACATTTCTAAGGACTGTGGCTACTCTGGGCCAGGCATTCAGGGTAAGGTGTGAGCAAACCAACATGGTGCTGTCCTCTTGCAAGTTTACAGAACAAAAGAAGAGACAGATATTTAATGAGCAAATAGCATGGTGACTTCTTGTGGTGAGGATGCTACGAAAACCACAATATCAATGATGGAGAACAAATCAAAGTACGATGGAGGAGAATGGATAGAGGAATCAAATAAAGCACTGTTTAAGCTGAAATCTGAAGGATGGAAAGGAGGAAGTCATGTAAAGATCTGGAAGGTGATCATTGCAGGCAGGAGGACCAGCACGGACAAAGACCTCGAGGCAAGGGATATAGCGTATTCTAGGACCTTGAAGGAAGTGGAGCAAAATGGATGAAGGGGACAGAGGGGTGCGGTAAGCTTGGAGAGGAAAGCAGAGCCTTGACAGCCATGGTAAGGTATTTGGATTTCATCTGAAATACAGGAGAGTCCACAGGAGGATTTCAAGCAGGGATGAGGAGGTAGGCGGTCTGAGTTACATTTTTAGAACGTTGCTGTGGCTGCTAAGCAGAAGTGCAAGGTCATGAAGGAGGCCCTCACCATATCCAGGTGAAGAATGATTTGCTCAGAGTTGGGAAGTGGCAGTGAGGATGGAGCAGGGAGAATATTAGAGATATATTTAGAAGGAAGAAATGGCCTCAATTAACTCTTGATTCATTGGATAAGTGGGTAGAGGTATGGAAAAATCAAGGATGACTATCAAGGTCTAGTCTTAATCGAGTAGATTATGGTTCCAGTAACTGACGTGGTGAAGATATTTTGCAGGAAGCTGATGATCGTGACATGGTTGAAAAATGTTTTTTGGTCAGTGTCCTATCCTTATAATATAAAGGCATCCATAATCTGGTCGCTGCTTACATATTTAGACTCATCTCCTTGCCCTCTTGCCTCATAACGTATGTGACACCAACACCTAATTCCCTCTACCACCAGGCAGTTCCTTACCTCCACACCCTTGTTCATGCTCTTCCCTCTGCCTGGAATGTCCTTCCTTCATCACCTAGCCAACTCCTTCTACTTTTTAAAACTTAGCTTATACATCATCTCCCTAAGGAAGACTTCCTTGATCCTCAGTCTAAGTGCCACTCTATTGAGCTTCCAAATTTATACATTATTGTGTTGGCTCTGGAATACAACAGACCTGAGTCTGAATCCACACTACTTGTTATTTTAGCTGTGAGGTCTTGGAAAAGTTACTTGACCTCTCTGTGCCTCAGTTCCTCTTCTGTAAAATCAGAATAATAATATTCTATTATTGGTATGTTGTGAGGCATACATCATATAATTGAGGTAGAGTGCTAGCACAAGGTCAAGGCTCTTCAAACATTAACTCTCCTCACTCCTGTCCATGCGTCTATCTCTTCCACTGGTCCAGGCCTACTGGAGAGTAGGGATTAAAACTTGAAATTGTATCTGTGGATCCTAAAACTCCTGGGCACATGGGAGACACTCAACATACATATAATCAATGAAATTCAAACTCCTCAAGACTGCATACAATACCTTTATTGGTCCATAAGCCCTCTCCATCTTGTCACCTCACACCGCTCTCTCATCCACTTCTCTGTGCCACCCCCACAATTCACCTCATTGTACCTTCTTGCACCCTAGAAGATTCTCACCTTAGATGCCCTCTTCTTCTGGGGTTCCCTCTTTTTGTTGGTCCTTCTATCTGGAAGTACCTTCCCAACTTGGAAACTCCTACTATTACTTACCATTCAGAATCAACAGAAATACTATCTACTCTCTATACGTGGCCAAGCTCCCCGCATTGTATCCCTCAAGGATTTCACCTGTGTACATACTTTTATGGTAATGTTTTCTATTGTATGATAGGTATGTGTTATGTGTGTGTTTTCTCTTCTATCCTGTGGGTTCCTTAGGTACGAATCCTGGTACTTATCTCCGTATCTTGTTCTTCAAACTGTATCACATATAGTAAGTGGTTGATTACATAAATGTTTTCAGAATCGAAGTGCACATGTTAAGGCCAAGTGTGGTGGCCTTATATAATTCCGACAATCACAACCAGAAAGAGGATCACAAAAACTTCAGGGAGCATACTCACTGTTGGACCTCCTTTGAAAGGGAGGTATTTTGGAGACTTTGGCATGACTGTGTAACTCAAGAGCAAGGATTAGTCTTATAACCCATGTTCCATCATTCCTCAAACCTACCTGCTTTCCCTTGCAGCATCTAAATAAGTAAACTGTCTTCCTTTTTTGTTCACCATTCTCTGAGATTCTCTTATGATGTAGACAGTCCATTTCTGCGTAGCCTGCCTTTCTGAATGGATTTACATATAGGGGTGAAGCAGTTGGGCTTTCCTTACTACCTCTCTTCGCTTTTTCAGTTCCTACTCCCTGAAACATACTTTCTGCTGGGCAAGTTCTAATCAGTCTCTGTATGTCCTACTCTACGTCCGACCTGGAGACTAGAGCTCATCACTACCCACTCTGGACTACCAAGACATTTTGTACATTCCTATCTTACAAGACATATCATACCATCCGTTAATAGGGTTATGAGCACTGCAAGGGAAGGGGCTATTTCCAATTCATCTTCATACCTTCAATGCTCATCTAAATGCCTGGTATACTGTAAGCACGTAATAACTGATGGATGGATGGATGGATGGATAGATGGGTGGATGGACAGAGCAGAAGATAGAGCCTTGCAGACTAAGCCATCTGCCCTCCCCCAGACCTCTACTAAACTTTCAGAAAAGTTAGCATGACTTAAAAAAAAATCTGTCACTTAAGATGATATAGGTTGCAAGTGACAAAAAAACCCCACAAATCTTGATTCATATTGGCAATTTTCCAGCTCAGCCACTTTCACCTGATCAACATAGACTGTTTCCTTGTGGTCACAGCATGGCTGCAATATCTTGTTCCAACCCTTATATATAGACACAATAACTTTCAGAGATGAAAGGGCTATCTCCCGTTAGGAGAGAGGAAACCTTTCCCGGAAACCCTCAGAGGCTTTCCCCACAAGCCTCATGGGCCAGAACTAGTTCACATGCCCACCAATCTCTGGCAAGGGGCCTAGTCATGCCTACAGAGATTTACTCTTGAACTAGGGAAGAGATCACCATCCTCAGAGCCATGTGGATAACGGGTAGATGCCTAAACAAAATAGGAGTTCTGGTAGCAAGGGTAGGAAGAGAGGATGCTGGGTAGACATCTGTTCCTCAAGCCGAAGTTCCCAATTGATTCCCTTATTCAATATGCATACCCAAACAAGTTTGAGTTTGAATTCTACTGCTCCTTCCTGGCCTGTGCAAGGTCTAGAAAGGGATGAGGACAGTGTTCCTGCTTGTTGTCAGCCCTCACTTCATTCCCTCAGTGTCTTGATTCTCGTACTCCACAGTTTGTTCTCACTCATCTTCCCACCTGTAGGCTCAACCACGTAATGTGTCCTCAGACACACTTCTGAGCTAGGAAGTGCTTGAATATACCTGTCCTCCTGTAATATCAAGCATTCTTACTGTTAAGATGACTTGTGACGCAGAGCCCCACGATGAATATAATACTCTTAAGATGCGAAAAAGTCCCCTTTGCTACACTCCTGACCCAGGATAGGTCCTTGGTGCTCAAGTTGCAGTCACCTTTCCATATCACCTTGCCCTTTTCTGAGGAGATCCTACTGTGTATTTTGCTCCAGTCATCTTTGAATGAAATCATTCCTTTCCAAGTGGTAACACATCCCCATGATCTGTTTGCTTCTATCACTCTCCAACTGTCAAAAGATGTGAGACATCACTTGAAATTGTGCTCCAGTGGCTCCTTTAAAGCACTTCTCTTGCCCTCCATCTGTTCAGCTATAGCAATATGCCCAGGAATTGCCTTGATGCCTTAGTCTGGTTCCCTCTCAGTGCATGACCTGCTGAACAGAGTTTATTTACATGACTTCTGTTCTTGAGGATTGGATCTGCTCCAGGAACCCTGTGTTGGTTAGTGACTGGGAGCTGTAACTTGATGTTTACTGGAGCATGTGTCACTGATTCAGAGGATGAACTTGACGACAACAGAAGGCCCAGATCTCACACTTCAAAAGATAAGCACACGGTGCCATGAATTTAAAATATTTCACTTTGTCTGAAACTTTGTGGCAGTTTATGCCTCTCTGTCAAAAATCCACAAGTCCCTTAATTTGGCCTCCTAAATTCTATTTCGCATATTATCTGTAAATATCTTAATTTGAATGTAATCTGTGATCTAATCATGGACAATGTAGAGAGTTTACAAAGTGGGGCAACTCTTCATCATTCTCTCCTTATGTGACAGAGATCCCTCAGGTACCATTAATGACCCTTTTCTCATAAATGAATGTGTGTGTTTATGGTATTAACCTCAAAGAAAGAGCTTTAGGCAACACTGCCTTCAGCTGCATGTGTGAATGTCTCAGAGAGACACATGGGAATTGTGAATGGGGATTTAAGGACAGCCTCTGACCACTTTAACTTCTCATTAACAAAGCCTTTGCTTAAATGTTTAATGTCCAATTTTACAATAGACAAATCCATGCTTCACTAGAGTCCATCTAAATACTTCATGAACCTCCTCCCTTGCCACACCTCCTGGGAATTCAAGGCACCGCTGAGTCATCTCCTCTAAAGGAATTTTGTTACTCACGGAAAATAACAATGACCAGTTTGTGAACTCCAGAGAAAGGAAATTTGGATCAGAGATAAGAAAAGTGGTAGAATATGACATGATAATCACTAGAACCAGTTCAGTCGGACCACATGGCTGTCTTTGACTGAATATGCTGAGCGGTCACTAGCACTTGGAATGGTGAAATGGGGCTAAAAAGTTATCAAAACCCTCAACTGACCTATCAGTTAGTAAAGACAACACTTTGCCATATTCTCTACATCAACTGGATATTTTATTATTTTTTCCCTAATTGTCTGTTCCGTGAACTATTATTACTTCTTTCAGGTTTCACTTTGGCTCAGCTTTTGGCTTTATAATTCTCAGATTTTGAACTTTAAAATCGACAAACGTTGGAGAGAAAATGGCTTTTGAGTTTTTCTCAAAAGCTTAGGTTTGGAATGTCAAAAGCAAAGGCCTTGAAGGATTCAGTCATAAATAATAGATATGGAAGGATATGATTTCAATCATATGCCAGGTTTTCCAATCCCTCTACCCTCAGCACCAAATCCAGATGAGGGACAGTTTTCCAGGCTAAATGGAGAGAAGAGATGGGGATGGGAGGAGGGGAAAGAAAAGACTTTACACATTGGTTCATCCCTGGCTGCATGTTGGGAGTGGGGATGGGAGGATAGATGCCACTCCTCGGGTAGACTTGGGGTATTTGAGAGCATAGACTGTATGGATTGTTTTCTAGGTAGGTCCCAGTGAGGGCACCTACCTCACCCTGGTCACTGGTGGAGCATGCCTTGAGAGATGTCAGGTAGAAACAGAGGTGTGAGGTATCCACACACACAGGCCTAAGGCAACTTTTCCTAGATACCGTGGTGTGATTCTTGGCAAATAGGCAGATAGCCAGCAGAGCCAAGAGGTCTTGCTATACAAACAATGAGGACATGGTCATCAACTATTTGAACCAAAGATGAGAAACTACCCAGGATTCAGATCTAGCCATGGACTGTGGACAGAGGACAATGAAATAACAAATGTCCTGACTTTCCATTTTTCTCCTAAATTCCAGGAGTCCAACACTGTGACTCCTGGAATTTAGAGAATCCCCAAGAAAAGAGAAAGAGAACATCTTGAACTGACTGAGGATAACTCGGATTGACTAATTAAAACCTTGAATTGATTTGAGATTAATGTAACTAGTCAAGATTTTGTTTTTGCCCCCAGGCATAATGGTGATTTGAATTATGGAAAACATAAAGTTACATGGCTTATATTACTGAGATTTTGACAGATTATATATATCTATAATTTATGGAAAAAGAAAAGAAATATACAAAATAAACCCCAGGATAGTAGAATTATGTCTTATTTTTATTTCTTCTTCATATATTTTTTATTTTAAACATGTTTCAAGAGGCATGCGAACTTCAATATTGGAAATAAAACTATTAGTTACAAAAGAAAGAAGAATTTGACATAAGTAACCAGTTTGTGAGCATCAGAGAAATGAAACATCAATAAGAGAAGATCCTATCTAAGCCCTTCCTACTCTGCAAGCTGTTTAGAAACCCCGTGAGCACTTCTGTCCCAGGATGTAACGGGATGCGGTTGCTCACCTTAGGCCCTTTCCTTCCCACCTTTCTTGCTAGCAGAACCCTGAGTTTGTTCAGGTAGCCTCCCTTGGTGCACTCTGGGTGAGAGGCCGCATGCCAGGCCCAGGGATGAAGCAGGACAATCTAAGCCAATGAAACGCGAGGGGAAATCTGCTAGGGGTGGGTGGGTATTGTGGAAAATGTTCCTTAGCTCTTAAAAGGAGACTCAAGATGGATAGAGTCCCCCTCTCAGCTTCTGGTCACTTGTGTGTGAGAAGTGGCTGCCTGGAACTGTTTCAGCTATTGTCCAACCTCACAGCTATTGCGAGGAGGGGAGTCAGCTTGGTGGGAAGAGACTAAAGATAGCAGAGCAAAAACATGAGAGGACACTGGCCTGGATTTAAGTTGCTCAGTTAACCAACTGTGAGAACTCCAGATGTCTGGTTATTTGAGACAGTAAATCCACTTATTGTTCAAGGCATTCTGAACTGTTGTTGTTGTTGTTTTTACTTGCAGCCCTGTTACATGGTGCACATACTTAGCACATGGTACGATCAATGATGACTGATTTACTTGTTTGTTTTCCACTTTCCATGAGTCCTTCCCTCATCCTGCCCTGCATCATGACCATCTTGAGAACACAGATTATGTATTATTTATTTATCTTTGTATGGCTGACCCAGGACGATGAAAATGTAGCTTATGCTATACAAAAATTATTCAGTCATAAAAAGGAGTGAAGTTCTAACACGTGCTACAACATGAATGAACCCTGAAAACTTATGCTAAGTGAAATAAGCCAGACATCAAAGAACAAAGATTGTATGCTTCCACTTACACGAAATATCTAGAATAGGCAGATTCATAGAGACAGAAGGTAGATTAGAGGTTACCAGGGGCTTGGAGGAGGGAAGAATGGAGAGTTATTACTTAATGGTTACAAAGTTTCTATTTGGTATGTTGAAAAAGTTTTGAAAATAAATAGTGATAATGGTTGTACAACATTGGAAATTCAATTAATGCCACTGAATTAGATACTTAAAAATGTTTAAAATGGTGTTTTACGTTACAAATATTTTTTCACAATTAAAAAATAAAGAATGAAGGAACACTGTCCCTACTACCTACCACTCACGGGTCTTACACTCATAATGGCCACAAGGAGGATTTTGACAGGGATGGGGGGCGGAGGGGAGGGGAGTGCAAGCTAATGGTCACAAGGCTGTAGGAAGCCTTCTTTAGGGGCTCACAATTCAGAGGAAGGAATGAAGGGGGATAATTTGTCTCTTCTTTGTCCTCCATTTGTAAGGGCCCAGGAATCCCACAGTAACCACCTGTGATTTACAGGCATTTTGACCACTAGGCAGATCATTCCAAAGAGGTACTCTGAGAGAAGGACCAAACTGGAACCAAAGGCGGAAGCAACTGCCCAGTGGAAACAGAGAGAGGAAAGTCTGTCTACTTGAGTCAATAATACGCAAAACTGTTAACTGTTCATATTTCTTTACAGTTTTACTTTTCAGCATTTGGAAAGATGCCCTATTTTCATTCACTCAACACTTAACTACCCCTGAGCACTAGTTTAAATTTGTGCTAAGATAATAGAAAAACACATAGAATCATGATGGTAGCTGTCACCACTACCGACCGCCAAGGGGAAAGCCTGAGGTTGCAGCCTGTCATGTTACATGCTCAGAACTAGCCCAGCTTCTCCTGGGCCCACCTCAGGAGCTATGAGCAGCAGAATACCTTTCTCTCCTGCCTTTGTTGCAGCCTCGATTCCAGGGCAGCTACCACAAGGGCAGTGGAACAATGTATATCTGGGGCCCAGCCCCCTGCATGCTGAATCCTGGGTAGCTAGTACAGCAAATTCCACAGGTGCCGTCAAAATGAGCATTTTGGTATCCCTTTCTCCTGTTATTCCTTCTCATCACTAAGCCTCATTGCCAAAGAATTTCATCCTCTGAGACATCTGAATCTATTTTAGTGGGTGTGGTTATTTCTAAATTTATTATGCAATATTTAACATATTCAGAAAAGTAAGGAATAAATCAACATACAACTATAGTAACTACATACCCACCCAGCTCAGAAATAACACGTTATCAAGACAGCTGAAGGCCCCTCTTTAATTACATCTCCATTCTTTTCATTTCACCAGATAAAAGAGTTTTTCAACCCCTCTCAGTAATAACCCAATGCTCAAGAAACATAAATACTAGGAAATGATTCCACATTTGCTCATTAATTCATGTATGTTTTCATCCAACTAATGCATCAAGAGTCTAGTGTGTGCAAATATCATGGGAACAACTTACTTGTCCCCTACTCACCATTCTGTATCGTAGACCCCAATTATCTTACTTTGTATTCAGTTAAATGGCAAACAGCCAATTGCCATCTTTGGGATAATAACCATATTGCTCAACGCCATTAATAACTTGTCTCCCTCCTTCTCATCTCTAATATCATGAACCTCAGTCTCTATAGTCTTCCATTCCAAAGCTCATTCTTCAACCTTCAAATTAATCTTGTGGTTCTTCTCTAACCCTTTTCCAATGTTCTCATGTGCTCCCATGTATATGTGCTGTTACACTAATGAGTAAAACATCTATGGTTCCTAGAAAATGCTGTCAGCACTTATTGATTACTGGTTATGTTCTGGTTACTTTACATATAGCTACTATCTTTTATCTTCATAAATACCCTTCATAAAAAAAACCTGGGGAGGTTTGTGGATGAGCAGACTCTATTATGGAGAGATTCAGTAATGTGTTCAAGGTCACAGAGGTGCCAGAGTTGGGAGGTGAAGTAAGGTGGAGTAACATGGCCATGCTCTCTCCTCTACTCTCCCTCTCTAAATGGCTAAAGAAAATCCCTGGTGAAGTATCTTGTGGTTCAGTCATAATAAAGATGATCAGATTGTGAATTGTGTTGTCACATGCACTTTAGTAAAGATGCATCAGTCAGTCTGGCTACAGCTCAATCAGATCCATTTAACAAATGACAATTGTTAGTGTACTCAGAGTCACACACTTGCTTTATGTAGAAGGAAGGGCCTGTTCACTAGAACACAGGATGCAATCCCTGACAAAATAAACACTAATACATGTGAGAGCCACACTTCTTGTCCTGTTGGTAAAATAAAATTCCCCATTCCTCAAAGAGAAAGCAATCACTAGAATGGCTTTTGAGGACCAGCTACCAAAATGAAAAGCTTAATAATGATTAAAGCTTCTGCAATCAATAATGTGAAGCAGAAAAGTAGACAACAGACCTCTAAAGGCCTCAAATAAAAGAACTCCTACCCTTTGGGGAATCCCAGGAATTACTCAAGTAATATTTTGTTCAACCTTGGAATCCTAGATTTAAAAGATATGCTATCTGTAAAATTAGATTTGCAGGAGCGCTCCAGTGAGCCTGAGAAAGTAAAGTTGGAAATTAAGACTTTCTCATGGTCTGTCCCACAAAGCCCAAGGTAAGGAGTGTTATAGAGTCAATGCTCAGCACAGTGCCTGGCATACATGGGCTATGAACTGCTGACTGAATGAATGAAGCAATGAACCTGCGGAAAGCTGAAGGGAAAGTAAGACTCTGTAAAAACATTCAAACTATAGGCTTCCTTCTTTAAGACTTCATGCTCACCAAATAGGGCTTTGAATAACTAATCTAATTTCTCAGGTATAATAATTCAAGGAAAAAATTAACTAAGTGGATGCCTCACAGATACTGCCAAGAGTTAGTGTGTAAGATCATGGGTTGTAAAGAGGGATGAATTCAAATCCCTGATCTCCCATTTGCTACTTGTCTAACATCGAGCAAGTTAGTTAGCCCTCTCTGAGCCTTAGTTTCTTCAACAATGATTTTAATGTGCCTCTTTCAGACTCTCCTGGCAACTTATTTGTTCTTTCCCATACCTTGTCATTTTTCTTTTTGAAAATCACGACATGAAATCTCAAAAGTTAGTGGGTTATGCAGACAACTTCCCTTGAGCTATTTTTAATAGAGGATGCTCTTCCAGGAATCCATACCTTTATATATGTTGTGTTCTTTCTCTGGAACCTTTCATTGGGCTTGTGGAGTTCCTAACGATTCTTTAAAGTCTATGCATCTCCATCCTTGGAAAGTTTGCTCTGCTCCTACCCCACCCCCCGCTCTTGACACAAAATTTAGTCTCTCTCTGACTCACGTTCTTCCTTGCACCTGTATTATAATAGTTCGTCACCCACTACCTTATAGCTATTTGCTTATGTGTCTGTTTCTCCTCTAGCCTGGGAGTTCCCTAAAGGTAAGAACAATGTTCTCTTTGCCATTATGCACGAGCATCCTGTCAAGTGTTCATTTGCTCATTTACTCATGTTTACTGAGCATCGACTACATCTCAGCATGTGGATTCCAAGGTGATCAAGGTAAAAATCCTACCCTCTTAGAAGTTATGTGCTAGAGGAAGTGGATAGTCAATAAATGTTGAAGAGACACAGAGTACACCCTAAAGAGGGGGCTCTGTGGAAGTAACTATTTACTCCCTCTTTCAAGTTTTATCTAAATTTCTGGGGTTTGTTTTAACCAATAGCAAGAAGGTCTAAGACTGAGAAATCTCTGTCTGATTTGCTCTTAGTTCTCAGGATATTCACAATAAATGACTATGGTAGGTGACATCTGTAAAAGACAAACACACCACAATTCTGTGCTCCTGCACACTAAGGAGAAGGTAGTTAATTGGCTCACTGATCAGTTTTTGAGCAAAGGGCTATCAGGATAATGGGCCAGTAATGAGATGACTCTTCCAAGCCAGGCTGCCAGCTAATCACATCTGGTTTGTAAAGTATTAATCAGCTCTGAGTCAGTGGGTAGGGAACATTAAGAATGCGGTTACTTCCTAAATAAATTATTTTCCACTTACTCTGACAATCATAATTGGAGCATTTGAAAGAATTATTTTTAATACACTAAGTGGAGAAAAGCTCAGATATTGAGTCATTCTAATAATACTCTTTGATTAAAAAACCAAGTTATAATACTTTATATTATTAAAGATTTATGGTAATAATAACTCAATAGACTTCATGCCACATTAAAAATGTCAAGGCAGTATGTCGCATTTTAAGATTTGCTCTGGAAGTACCAAGCTTTCTAATCTAAGTCTTTACATCATTTCATCATGAAAACAACATTTTCTGCCCCAGTATTTTAATTAGTCCTTTAACTGGAATTGTCTCCCTGGGTTCACTGAAAAATTAGCTCTTTTCATTTTCCTATTACTCTTTATGTTCCAGGTACATTTGATGTTCTTCCTGTTAGTCATTTGCCTTTTCCAATTTTTACCAAGATGTTCTCACAGGAATTGGATGCACTTTTATTTTTGGAAGACAGCAGGTAGAATAATTAAGTTTGAATCACAGAAATAAAGGCTTGATTCACAATTCACTCAATACCTAAAATAAGAACCCCACTAAAGGGAGTTTTAAAACTCCCATGAATGGCAAAGCTAGTGAAGACTGTGCTGATGGCATGTTTCAATCTCAAGTTTCAAACATGTGCAGGATGAACGTCAATGTATTTCATTTGTGCAGAAAACATATTTTGCTTATGAGTTTATATACGATTTCTTCTAATATGCTGTCCTATACTAATATTTTTATATACACCTACAGAAAGTATGATTTCCTAGCATTTATGTTGATATTTAGTTTTCTTCTAAATATATAATAAGCTTTTACTGTAGAAAATTTGCAAGTGGGGGAAAAGTAGAGAGCAAGACATTATCCATCTTCTCCCTCACCCTCTAAGACCTTATCATCATCATGAAGAATGTTTACACTAACTCAATGCTTAAAATGTGTGCACATGCTCTGTTAATGCTTTACATGAATTTCTCACTTAATCCCCACAAAATCCTATGAGATAGCACGCTGGATTTTTTAAACTATTTTAAGTGATTAGCTTATAATATTCCCATGCTTCTTTGTGCCTTTCCTTTATCACAGGGACTGGAAGACCAAGAACTACATGTCCTAGACTCCATTACCACTTAGGTTCTGCATGTACTTTATATTTTGCCGTTTACTGAAATACTCTAGCACTAGACCTGGGAGACAAGAGGGAGTCAGAATTCATGCTTCTTTCTCCTGCAGTGGCAGATATGTGGGTCTTAGGAGAAATCAGTCTTCAGGGGCTTCTGAATCCCCTTCCAGTCACGTGCCATAGGACACAGGCATAACTGGGATAACAGCAAGGTGTCCTATAGTCCCTCACCACTGGATGGGATCTCTGGGACACAGTTGTAAAATCTAATGGCCACCCTCTTGACTTCCCTCTCCAGCCCTTCCAACAGTTTTGTAAACCCCCAAATATTATTACATAGTTTCTGCTTGAAATACCTAGAGTGGATCTGTTTTCTCAACTGAACCGTTAGTGTTATAGCTAAATAATAATATGACTCCTGTGGCATTTTACAACATCAATAACCAATTCTCCAATTATCTGGACACCAACTAGATGTCCAATAATTTAATTCTGACACTATCTACTTGGAGTTAGCATCAAATTCTACAAGTTAAAGGGCTCAGTTCCACAAGACTGCCCTCAATTCAAATGCCAGTTACAAGTCCTGAGCCACTTTTAGTTCTGACCCACCAGCTATAAATCGGGAGTTTCCACAGCCCCTTCTTGGTTCAGTAACATGCTAGAATAGCTCAGAGAACATGTAAAAACTTTTTACTCACTATTACCAGCTTATTATAAAAGATACAACTTGGGAACTGCCAAATGGAGGAGATGTATAAGGCAAGGTATAGTGGCAGTGGGTCGGCAGGGGCAGGGGGTGGGGTGGAAAGGCACACCACCCTCCCAGCCCTTTGATGTGATCACCAACCTGGAACACATCTTTGAACCCCATCATTTAGGGCTTGCATAGAGGTTCTATTATACAGGCATTGTTGATTAAATCATTGGCCATTGATGGCTGACTTAATCTCTAGCCCTTCTTGCTTCCCTGGAGGTCATGGGGTAGGGCTGAAAGTTCCAGCCTTCTTTCTGATCATGCCTTGGTCTTTCTGGCAATCAACCCCTGTCCTGAAGCTATCTAGAGGCCTGCAAGAGTCACCTCATAAGCATAAATGCAGGTATAGTTGAAGGGAACTTATCACAAATAATGAAAGACACTCCTATCACTCTCAAAATTCCAAAGATTTTAGGAGCTGTGTGCCAGGAAGCCAGGAAAAAGACCAAATATATATTCCCCATTGTACCACAACTCCCATTTCACAGTGGAGAACAAAAAGAGACTAACAAACTCATTCAAGGCCACACAACTAGAAAGTGTTAGAGCTGAGGTTTATGTCCATTCAGTCTGCATCCAGAGGCAGCACTTTTAAGTCCTATGATAAATTGTATATAACTTTAGCACATTTTATGCCAATCTAACTTTTATGCATTTTAACCCATTTGTGACCCATACCATTTATAAAATGTTGCAAATTGCTATTTTTCAAATAGTACATGATTTTCTTTCTTGTTTACACACTTATAAGAGTCATACAACATTTCATTTTATTTAACATAATATATTCAACAGTCTTTTAATATTGGACATTGAGACAAATTCCAGTTTTTACTCTTAAATAATGCTCTCAAGCTTTACCTGCATTTCACATTGTACCATAAAGAGAGACTCGTAAAAATTCGGTTACTGTATTTCAGGCTACAAATTTCTTTAAGATTTTTATACTTATATTTTAAAATAATGAGCAAATGAAACACGAAGCAAATTTGAGGTATATTTCCAAAGTAAACAAAGTAAAAGAAATTTCTTGGTGCCCAAACCACTTGCTCCTATTAACCACCACCCCCCAAAAAACAACAAAATGTTCCTGATTTTAAAAAGGTCAAACCCAAAGAGAATAGTTATTTAATACTTACTTAAAATCTGCCATGAAAGGAAACAAAGATGATGATGTTGATAATTGTCACGTTTATTAAATTTTCAGGTTTAATATTTCCTTACTAACCTTACCTGATCTTGTGATCAGTGACCACAATAAAATTAAGGAAGCTCCAAAGTTCAAGTTTAATTTCATTTAGATTCTTAAAGTTGCATTTGCCTTCAAGCAATGATATTTTCTATAATAACATATACAGGGTTAATCTGTTCTTTTGCTTCTGTTAAGCCATTGCCTGAACACCTGAACCAATGGTTCTCACAGTGTGGTCCCTGTACCCCAAACTTCAGTATCTCCTGGGAATTTGTTAAAAATGCAAATTCTTGGGACCCACCTATACCTACTGAATTAGAAACTTTGGGGTGGCACCTAGAAATCTGTGTTTAATAAATCCTCTAAGATTTTTGTGTCTATTTTTTAAATCTCTATCCCTATCCTTGTCCAGGTATCTTGGTCTTACCTATGCTCCATCTGAGATGCTATTTCTCTTGGTTGGGTGTCTGTAAGATGAGTTAGACCATTAGTGTTGTCAACCAGGACTGTCTTATTTAAGATCTGACAAAATCCAGCTTCCTCCATTTGGAGATCCTGGAATTCTCTAGAGTATACCATTTGAAGAAGTTGTGAACTTAGTGAGAAGTTGGCCAAAGTTATGAGTTGACTGTTGCCTCATGTGTTGTAAAATTAAATGAGACTAGATCAGAGAGAACACCAGATTATTTTGAACTGTTGAGCATGTTGTAGGTTGAGGATCTGAAGCTGAAGCAGGATTCTCAACTGGCTATGCATTAAAAGTAGATATAGGTATGATTTTGATGGGCCTTGTGCATAAATTAATTCAGTTTTTCCCACACTTCAGCCTTTCCCCGTCACTGCCAATTTTCATTAATATGAACCAGTTTTAAAATTAAATATATTTACCTTTGTCCTAATCAATAATTGTCACGAAATCATAGTTTTGTTAGTCTAGTTATATACTTTTTTCTAGTACAAATTAAAATAAATGCATATCAGTGGTATGTTTGGTAAATATGAGATTAATTAATTTATTAAATTATCACATCTCCTCATTAGAGAATCTCTGGAAAGAATGCAGACTTTGACAAGAGTATCTAGCTATATCCCAAATGTACAAAACAACTCACTTAAGGAGGAAGGAGGAAAAGGCTGACCTAAAACTAAAGGCAAAAGGAACTGCACATAAGCACTTTAATTGATAAAATTGTTTTCCATGGAGGTAGAGGTTAAAAACTCTGATACTGCTATACATGTATATTAAAATTAAATAAGTAAATGGTTCTCCCCTTTGGAGAGAAAATTTGTAGGTCAGCAAGGGGAGGAGGCTAGAACAACCCTTGTGGTAATAGAGTTGGAGACTCGGTAAGAATTCATGTTTAAGTTAATATAGATTCAGAAGGTTACATATATAGAGATAGTTACAGATATATGCATGTAGACAGTATACACACATGTATTTCCTTGCTCTGTCAGCCGAGAGGCCTAAACGAGAGGACCCTGTAGCAATGAGTACACGTAGCCCTCAGATCTTGGTTTCTAACATCATTCTCCAACAAAAGAAACCAGTGTTCCCTAGAGAAATGGCTGATTCTAGCTCTGGACAGGAAATATACAATCTGAGCCTGGAGCATGTTGTAGCCCCAGAAAGTAAGGAAGTGACCCACCCCCACTCAGGGAATCCCACAGTGATGGGAATATATCAACGGGGTATAGGTGCCAACTGAAAGAGTTCCCAGTGGCCAAAGCTAAAGTAATTTGAGCAATAAAATAAAGTAGTATTGGATTATCAACCAAAATATTAAATAAATATCCATGAGTCCATACTGAAATAAATAAATAATTGAGCAAATGAATAAATGGGGGAGAAGAGACAAATCTCTCCATGTAGAATTCCAAAAATCGATGCAGATACTCCATGGAAAGGAAAAGGAACATAACTCTCTATGCCGTAAGTGTGGGCTGCACATAGTGACTCCCTTCCAAAGAGTAATTGGAAGGAGGGGAAAAGAGTAACTTTACAGTGGAGAAACCTGACAAACACTAATTCAAGCAGGTGACCAAGGTCAACATCAATAGTCAAAAATCATGTTGAAACTTTGTACCCTTGATATGATATGATGAAAATGACAATTTACCTTTGTGATCTTTCTCCCTAAAACATATAACCCCAGTCTTAATCATGAGAAAAATATCAAAAAAATTCCAGTAGAGGGACATTCTATGATATATCTGACCAGTACTGGAAACTGTCAGTCATGAAAGTCAAGAAAAGTCTGAGAAACTGTCACAATTAAGAATAGCCTAAGGAGACGTTATAACTAAATGTAATGTGATATTCTGGATGGGATCCTGGAACAGAAAAAGGACACTAGGTAAAAACTAAGGAAATCTGAATGAAAGCACGAACTTTAGTTAATAATAATGTATCAATATTGGGTCATTTGTTGTAACAAACGTACCCAACAGTTAAAAAGGACACAACAGGACCAAATAGAGTCACTTGTGGTATGCCTCATGTCAGCAAATCAAGACTTAATACCTACCCTAAATGCAGCTACAACCTCTCCCAGGAATGTAGTCTTAGCCAGTCTGGAGTTCTAGTCAGGACCAATGCAGTAATCTGCCACATGTGCCCTTCCATCCCCCATAGGGAGGAGGGACCTAAGCCTGAAACCTACTGTTCCTCCCCCTCTGCCTATAAAAGGCTTCCACTTTGTACAACTCCTCAGAGATCCTTTCTACTTGCTAGAGGGGTTGCTGCCCGATTCATGAATCGTTCAGTAAAGTCAATTAGGTCTTTAAAATTTACTCAGTTGAATTTTTGTTATTTAACAAAACTAATGTAAGACGTTAATTATAAGGGAAACTGCATGGGTGGGGGGTATGGGGAGACATAATGGGAACACTCTGTACTAGCTGCTCAATTTTTCTGTAAATCTGTAACTTCTAAAATATAGCCTATTATTTAAAGAGTTAAGATAAATGTATCACAGCTCTCCAAGAGAGCCTGCTGCCTGTTCCCAGGAGGTTCTCTTCATCTCCTTCCAATTTATGCCAATTTAGGAGGGTGATTGGGGGCTGAAGCCCAACTCCCACTCTGCTTACACAGCCCATGGCCCAGGTAATAGACTGCACCCCTTCAGAGGGGTCAACTTTGTGTAATTTGTAGAAAGGCATTGGTATATGCTTGTAATTTGCATAGATGCCTTGGTATGTGCTAGTTCCTGTGTTAGTTTCCTGTGGCATTCCTAATTATTTCGGGAATGAAAGCATGAGGGTGAGGAGAATATTTTTTCTGCTGAACAATTCTTTAGACATGAATGCAAGTGAGAAGTTCAACTTTAATATATTCTGACACTTTTAAGCCCCTAAAGGCAGAAGTCTGGACCAGATGACCATCTAGGCTTTAGATGGTCTGAAGAATTCTGATTCTGTGGATGCAGGTAATGAGTAGCTAATATGATTAATAGTAATAATAGTAGCAACATCAGTTAAATACTTAACCACATCCCAGGCAACAGCAATATAGAGTTCAAAGTAATTTTTGAAAAGTCCAGAGTCTTTAATGCCTCCAGGTTAATGCCAGTTCTCAGTTTTGCTTTAGAGCATCACAATGTTCCAGTTGTACCCTAGGCTCTGGTGTCCCCAGACGTCGGCTCAGCTGGTAGAAACCTGTTGCTGCCCCAGTCCTCTTCAGGAACATTGGCAAAGGCTACTTCACACCCGCCAAAGACATCCCTCATGGCACCTCTTGCTTGGGGAGACCGAATCTCTAACAGGCCCTGAATGTGTCTCCCTCATCACGGGACTCCAGGCTGTGCTAATCAGAAATGACAGTTACCTGTACATAGTTATTTCCCACACAGGTGTCCCTAACTCAAAACCGCTTCAGAGCTGAGCCACAATAATAGAAAACTTGACTCCCCCTCTCCCCAGGGCCCCATCCACTCACTCCCCAGCCTACCCAGGCCCTCCCTGCATGTGTTCCTCTCACCATTAAAAAGAACTTCCTGTTTCTCTTTTTTTCCCCTGTCTTATTTAGATAATAATTAGAATTCACCATTTTATGCTCTAAAGGTTTTAAAAGGCTTAAAAAAATCTCCACTGGTCTTGTAGCTTTTTTAGTCAAAATGATTAAGTGAAAAACAGCTTTAAATGTTTCCTGAATTAGGCAAATGAATAATGATTAAGTCTGATTAAGTGGAGAATCAGAGGAAAGGGGTGTGAGCCAGGGGTAGCTTTTTATACCAGGTATTTACTGTGCCAGTATCCAGAGGAAGTTTTTAATGAGAAAGGAATTAGATGATACTTATCTGAAGTGAGCCCACTAAGAGGAATTACCTTAGGTTTGGTGGATACCCAGAATGCAGAGTCAGGCATTCGTTTTTAAATCAGTCCAAGTCTAATGGCCAGTTAAGCCCCATTTGTTCAACTCTGCCATTGTCTTTTGTTGTTTACTGCTTCGACTTTGAATGCCAAAAGCTTTTTAAAGAGAGCTTGACCTTTACACAAAGGAGATTTTTCTGTTTAACTTCTAATTTAATATGACTGGCATACAAAATACACTAGTTTGATGCTCAGGCAATAACTCACAGGAGAGAGAGAGAGATGGAGCTTCCAGACAAAACACGGCATAGAGACTGATAAATGAAAAATACTGACCAGTGAGCATTTTCAAGCAACCAAGATATGTTTTTATAATAAGCTTCTTTGATTGCAAAGCATTTACAGATATTTTTTATTGTTGCAGTACAGAAAAAAGCCTCCAGAAAAAGAAAAAAAGAGATTTTCGAATAACTAATTCAAATCATCACAATTGTATCTCCTGGATTGGTCTCATTTTAAAGTGATACCGTTATTTTTTAAGACCATTTTTACTCCTGTGTCATAATTCTAGCTCAATGACTAGCCTAGAAGTCTGCAAAGAACACTAAAATCATCCTTCATGAAAACTTTACAGCTGTGCGACGCTGCCTTTATGGGATTAACTCTTAAGCCTACTTAAAGGATTGGGATAATAATGTCACCAATACTTAGAACACTAGGCCTTGCTGTACATTTTTCTGGAAATTCTCTTCATCAAGGTCCTGACTTTGGGCAGTGTAGATTTAGAGTTTTCATATCATGGCAGGGATCAAAGTTTACATCTATCTTGAGACAACCAATAGGGATAAAATGTATAAGATTAACAAGGTCCTGCCTCATGGAAATTGCATTTCAATTGAAAAGAAATAAAATAAACACAGGAAATCACTTTGGAAATTGATACTTGCTGTGTGTGATCAGATGAATTCCTCTATCAGGGGGACACCTGAGCAGAGACTGGATGAAAAGAGAAGCTAAGGTAGAACAAGGGAAACTGCAAGAGCAAAGGTCCTGAGGCAGGAATAAGCTCAGAGTTTCCAGGAAGAGAAAGAAGGCCAACGTGGCTGGAGAAAGTTGACCATAAGCAATACTCTAAAGGTAGGCAGATGCAAACTGGTATATACAGGATGGATAAACAACCAGGTCCTACTGTAGAGCACAGGGAACTGTACTCAATATCCTGTGATACACCATAATGGAAAAGAACATGAAAAAGAATGTATACATATGTATAACTGAGTCACTTTGCTGTACAGCAGTAATTAACAACATTGTAATTCAACTATATTTCAATCAAAAATTAAAAAAAAAAATGTTAGGCAGAGGGTAAACCATGTCACTTAGGCCATAGCAAGCAGGTGGAATCTTATTCCCAATATGCTGAGAAACAGTTAGAGGTCTTAGGCAGAGAAGACATGGATTTCCTGCATGGAGAATAGATCTGGTGGGCTAGTTTGTAAGGTCTGAGAGTGATTCAAGCAAGAAATGGTGGCTTGAACTCGGAGCAGGTGCAGGAGGTGTTAGGGAGGAGACAGCAGCGGCCATTCATTCAAGTATTTACTGAGTGCTCCTTGAATGTCCGATAGTTTCCTATGTTCTCTTTTTTCTCCTCCTGAACCTTCAGCCTCAGCACTTCCATCATATCCCTCTCATAGCACGTACCACATTGTACTTTCATTTTCTTAACTGTTTGTTTCTGTGTCTCTTCTCACATGCTAAATTGTGAGTTCTTGAAGGACATGTATGGAATATAATTTATCTTTCTATTTCCAAAGCCCAGGGCCTGGCATCTAGCGGTGTCTCAATAAATGTTTTTGTGTTTAATTAATATGTTGAATTGAATTCAAGACTCCTATCTCAAATTCTCAGGAAAAAAGCTTGTCATCAAGCCCTGCCTATCTGAGTACATTCACCAATTTTTTTAAGTGCTCAAGTAATTTCCTTCCAAGGTAGTGTGGTTTGCCACCTGTCCATTCCAAATAAAAATAGTGCTGATTAATATAAACAAAATAGGAAAACAGTTGGCTAGAAATCTTTGCTTTCTTCTTCATCTGCTATTAGTTTTCCTCCATAACCATAGAAAAAGTTGACCAAATAGAAAATTTTTGTCTTCACGGGTGATGGTCTTGACAACATCCAAGACGAAAATACTTATCTCTCTATATTAAATCATGTGACAAATCTAATTGCTTTTTCCCTCAAAAGTAATATTTTTAATACTTTTGGATGAAATATTATAGCTTGAACCATCAGACAAAGACAGTGCAGTGGTAGGCTGAACAGTAAGCCCAGAAAATATCAGGTCCTAATCACCAGAACCTGTAAACGTTACATTATACAGACACAAGGACTTTGCAGCTATGATTAAGTTAAAAATCTTGAAGTGGGGAGATTATCCTAGATTATTCAAGTGGGTCCTAAATGCCATTACATATATCCTTATAAAACAGAGGAAGAGAGATCTGAACACACAGAGAAAAGGACATGTGAAGATGGAGCAGAGAGATTTGAAGATGCTGGCCTTGAATATTGGAGCGATGCAGCCACAAGCCAAGAATGCCAGCAGCCGGCAGGAGCTGGAGGAAGCAAAGAATGGATTCCCCATTAGAACTTCTAGAGGAGGTGCAGCCCTGCTAAGACCTTGATTTTAGACCAGTGAAACTGATTTCAGATTCTGGCCTCCATAACTGTGAGAAAATACATTTCTTTTATTTTATGCTTCTAAGTTTGTGGTAATTCGTACAGCAGCCATAGGAAACCAATACGGCAATGTTATGCTTTGAGTTATTTTTTTAAGAATTCTCCTTGGGGATCTGGTCTGCTTTCTGTCCTCTGCAGCATCCCACTTTACCTCTCAGCTCACTGGACAGGCAGCACTGCTCTCAGACCTGGTGAAATGACCACCTGTCCAAGGTCCTGTGCCCTAGAGACCCAACTATTGACCTTGTCCAGATGTTCCCTCTCCCCATGGTGGAATATGTATGGGCCAATTAGATGTGGCCACCCTGAACCCATAATCCTGCTATCCAGGCCACACTCTTGTTCTGAGACTCCAGGATCCCCTGCCACTAATGGTGCCAAGCCAGCTCCTGGGATTCTATGGGCCTTTTTCTTAAGGCTGAGATGAGCCAAAGTGGGTGGCAGCCAGGGACCAGAGACTCACACTCTCACTGCCCCTATGTTCTGGCACTGAACTTGGCGTCTTGAGAATTCCAAATTGGAGCTGGCCTTCCAGGTCATTATAAAGGTGTATTTATCAAGGTATAAGGATGAACGTATTTATTTAGCAGTCTTTGGGCCTGCCTTTTACCTTTAAATATGTAGGCTTATGACATGTGGGTGTCCGTCTATGCTCTTGTCCTGGTCCCCACAAATATTATAGACCCAGGAATAGGTCTGGGCTTACCAAGCTGACATCCTGTGATTTCCTCTTCCTTGCCCAAGTCCTAGTGTCTGATAGCTAGTTTAAAGAGCATTCCATGTTCTTGAGCTCCTAGATCAGAGTTCTTGTATAATACAAGTTCCTGGCACATTACTACAACCAACAGGGGAGAGGATCCAATAACAGAAAGAATTGGGGCTTTGGAATCAGACTTGGCATCAAATCTGTGCTCCACCACTGGTGGCACATTCTTTAAGTTCATGGGGCTTCAGCTGCCTGTCACTTGCCCCACTGCAGTGACCTCAGAGTCTCTACTCTTGCCCCCCAAAGCCCATTTCCCACCCGGGAGCTGGAGAGATATTTTTAATAAGACAATCAGATCATGTCACTGGCAAAGACTCTCACCTTTGTCAAACTTAGTCAGGCTCTTGCCCCTTTTCGATTAGGCCCTGTTTGGGGTCCTTGTCCTCAAGAGCAAGAATCCTTCTAAGTCAATTTATGGAGAATCCTTCACCCTCAATATCTGATCACCCTGGCCTGCCTTCAACAAGAAGCCTGTTGAGTTTGTTTAGCCAGAATCCCCCCCTCAGCCCTAATGTTTCCTCTAATAATTTTTTTGTCCACTGACCCTCACCCTGCTCATTGGTTGTAAATCCCCTCTTGTCCTTGTATTCAGAATTGAGCCCAGTTCTATACTGAGGTCTCTTTCCCCCATTACAAGAGTTCCTGGTTAAAATCAGTTTTGACCACTTTACTGTGCAGCTCTGGTTTTCTTTGGCATCAGTCCTCTGCAGAAAACTACCTAAGGACTTCCCACCACACTTAGAAGAGTCAAACTCTCCAGGACAGCCCACAGTTGGGGTGTGGCTCCTGTCTGACTTCCTCTCCTCCCTGCTTCTCCTTGCTCACCTTTCTGTAGACCCACCTTCCCTCCTTTGTTCCTTGAAGATGCTCTATTCATTTCCATTTTAGGGTCCTTTGTATCTGCCTGGAATGTTCTGCCTTCACATTGTCTCAGGACTGGACCCCTTCTTCCAAGTACCTCCCAGCTCAACTATCACTTCCTGAGTGCCACTCCCAGGCTCATTCTATCACATGTTCACTTGTTTGTTTCTGTATTGGCTGTCTGTTTCTCCTAATGGAGTGGAAGCCCCGTGTGGGCAGGGATTTGCTGACTGGTTCCCTGCTGTATTCTCAGTGCCTAGCATAGTGTTTGCTCTGTAACTATATCCTGAATGAACACTTGTCAAGGGCTTGCTCTGAGGGTTCAATGAATCCGTCACCCATCTTACATGAGATTTTTTTTTTTTTTTTTTGCGGTACGCGGGCCTCTCACTGTTGTGGCCTCTCCCGTTGCGGAGCACAGGCTCCGGACGCGCAGGCTCAGCGGCCATGGCTCACGGGCCCAGCCGCTCCGCGGTATGTGGGATCTTCCCGGACCGGGACACGAACCCGCGTCCCCTGAATCGGCAGGCGGACTCTCAACCACTGCGCCACCAGGGAAGCCCTCACATGAGATTTTTAATAAATGCCAGTCTTCCTCACCCCCTTCCCTTTGACGGGATGTGTGATTTATGATCCTCTGGGCTCACTACCTCTTACTTGTTTCAGGAACGTTCATACTTTATCTGGTACGCCAGTGCTTCTCTTTCCCATCATAAACAGAAAGAACCTATTCCTTCAATGAAGCTCAAAGAGTTGATTATTTTACTCTTGCTGCTTTGCATTTTGTTGCCTTGATAACAGAGAGGACCTTTCTCATGGAGAGTTCCTATTCTTCCTTCAGGCCTAAGCACACGTATTTCCAGAACTTATCTCATGGAACAGTGATAACTTGTATACTATTCTGTCCTTTCCTATGACCACAAGCTGCCTGAAAGCAAGGGTCACATCTTATCAATCATTTCTTTCCTGCAAGTGAGAAGCATATCCAAAAATCCCAATGAATATGTAAGTTAACTACATACATTTAATATATATATGAAGTCTAAGAACAGCTTTCTTCCTGATTGCATTCATTTGTTTATTCATGTACAGCCTTATAAGAGGTGCAGGGCCATGTATGTCTATATATATGTATATATATATATATATATATATATATATATATATATATATATTTAAGATGTCTTTGTTTATTTACTTCCTTGCTTGCTACCACTATCCCCTTTCCCAAACACACACACATGCACACATATATATACACACTTTCTTTATAAAGAAAAGATTTCAGAAGTCTTAAAGGGGTAATGTAAAATATGAAAGATTTATTTCAACTATATAAAATAGTTGAAAGAAGGGTAAAAGAAGATATAAAAAAAGGATGGTACTAACTGAAGACAGGAATAACACTAAAATTGCAGACCAAGAAAACCCAAACATAATAAAGATGTGCCTAATAGAATTATACAAGCATGTGAATAATAAAAGTGTCATTTTTTATAGAAAACAGTTAACTATGGAATATATATTTTCTAACTAAACTTAATTTTTAAAATATTTTTTCTAGACTTTCATGCATTTTATGGATGCAAGTACAGACTATTTAAAAATTTAAAGCATTTTATTACTATAAATATTGTGAACACATGGTTTTACTCATTTGCTTGTTATTTTAAATTGATATTCATAAAGCCTACATAAATCTCTTTGCCTTGTTTTGCAGGAATTGAAACTGTTAGGAGGTTTAAAACAGATAGCTATGGTGTCATTCTTTATCACACACAATCAAGATGCTTTCTTCCTTTATTCTTTGTTTTTTCCTTTTAGAAAAAATGAATCCATGGTTAAAGTTAAGAAGAAAATTAACTGTAAAATCACATTTTAGAAACACTACAGTAATTTGAAAGACAACCCACAGCAAAATGCTAGCATTAAAGAGCTAGGCTAAAAGTTCTACGTCTGGAGACTTAGCTGGAATTCCTTTTATCCCACTTAGGAAAACATTCCTAGATGCCAAAGATTAAGCATGCTACTTTATGGGACTAATGTTTAATGTTCTCTACCTCATTCAAAAGTGAAAAGCAAATCATTCATAAAGCTTAACAGTTTATCAGAAGCCTAATATTTGTGTTACATCTTAAAGCTAGAGTTGAGGAGAATGGCGTTTTGGGACAACACTTTTGATGTTTAGTTGATTTCAAGGCCTAAGTGGCTCAATAGTTGATTTGCTTCTTCTTATAATTCTCAGATAGCCAAAATTGCCCTTGAACGCCCCTTATTGGTCCATGAGGTATAACTATCCTGGCTTCAAGAACATATTTCTGTACAGTAATCCTTGAGTATACCATTAAAGTTTCAGAACCACTGGTCAGACTAAAATAAGGAACAAAAGGAAAATCTATATGCCGATGCCTAGGCATCTAAATTATTCTGCCTTTCAGATATGATTAAACCCTAGCAGTGAGTAGGGGGAGAAATGTAAATTATGCAGTCTCCTCTGTAGGTGCTACTCCGTTTTTTGGTAAGACTAAGCCTTCATGGTCTTAATATTTGTTAGTAGATTTATCGTTGTAAGGATAAAAGTAAGTCAGCTTATGGTTAACTGCATGATACTGTATTGTCTTGATTTTGCAGTTAAAAGTGGCCCTAAATTCAAATAGAAGACAATTAATGCATCAATACCATCTTCAGTTATATCCATTTATTTTGAACTTTGTTCTAACTTTCAATTGAGCCTTTAATGGCTTAGTAAATAACAATGTGTTTAAATTTTCACTGACATTTTCTATTTTCACAAGCTTCACATTTCTTCAAAGAGCCCCAAACTCAGTGGCATATTTTTTGTAATACCTGTAATCAAGGCCTTCACCCAGGTCCTAAGCAAAGCTAACAAATAATTATTCTTCACAATAGAGCTAAAAACAGGAGTCTAATTAATTAAAGTACTAATTGAACTTCCCCATTACTGATGCATTAGTTCCTGCTCTGACATAAACATTAATCAAAGTCGTTGAATAATTCAGCTCTCCACTTCCCCCACCTGTGTAGACAAATCTGCCTGCTATCCTATAATGATAACATAGAAGAAAATGTTTCATAATGTTGTTTGGTAATGTCTTTGTTAAGTACCAATAACTGATAACTACTCTACAGAAAAGTGGGAAGAAGGTACAGGGTAAAAGCAAATTGTAGTCATATATGTGACTACATATGGCATGCAAAATATATACTTAAATAAAATATATTTATTATTTAACTAAAATATATTAATATTACATATAAATATATTTATATATTTCCTCTTTAAAAAAATAAATCCATGGAGGAAAGAGTCTTTTCAGGAAATATTTTTAAGTATTTCACAAAACTTTTGCATTTTAATGAAGTGGGCCATTTAGACTGCAACTGTACAGGGAGGGACAGTGGATTTCCTTTAATTATGTGATTAGATAAATATTTATATGTTTTCCTCTGTGTTGAAATTCAGGCTTCCTGTTGAGTCTAGCTGTTGGCTCTCTCCTCTCCAACTGGCAGAACCAGTTTCCGGGGCTGCTGGAGGAGATGCACATCAGATGCTCCTTCGATAAGATAGGAAGTCACCATTATGGAAAGTTCTGCTTTTGAAGCCAGGCTGGCGGGGACCCCAGTCTGGCATTGCAGGATGAGCTGTGGTGGCTGCTCTTGCCACACCTCCCTCAGCTTCTTGATGTGTGGACAGGAGGATGCACACTCTCAGAGGGTACCCTCCTTTCTAAGCATCTATCACCTTAAAATCACTAATAGGATGTTCCTAGAAGGACCACCTAATAGTTTAACATGGAGACTGTAGTACATGATATGATGCATGGTCTCATCTCCCTTCAGGAATGCAGGACTTATTCCCCTGCTGCTGTCAGCCCCTTATAGGGATTGCCCTGGTTGAAGAGACTCACCTTGTATATGACCTTATACAAGATGTGGTACATATAGACCATGGAATATTACTCAGCCATTAAAAGGAACAAAATTGGGTCATTTGTAGAGACGTGGAGGGGCCTAGAGACTGTCATACAGAGTTAAGTAAGTCAGAAAGAGAAAAACAAATATCGTATATTAACACATCTATGTGGAATCTAGAAAAATGATATAGATGATCTTATTTGCAAAGCAGAAATAGAGACACAGATGTAGAGAACAAATGTATGGATGCTGAGGGGGAAGGGGGGAGGAATTGGGAGATTGGGATTGACACATACACACTATTTATACTATGTATAAAATAGACAACTAATGAGAACATACTGTATAGTACAGGGAACTCTACTTAATGCACTGTGGTGACCTAAATGGGAAGGAAATCCAAAAAAGAGGGGATATATGTATAGTTGATTCATCTTGCTGTACAGTAGAAACTAACAGCATTGTAGAGCAACTATACTCCAATAAAAATTAATTAAAAAAGAAAAAGAAGTGAAATGGTATGACACTGATCACAGTCATTAACAAGGTGGGCATGGCGTCAATAGGCAAATAATAAAAGGATGTGAAAGAAAGTAGTTGGAGGTACCGGGGAGAAGTAGGTCACACTGGAGACTAAAATGAAATAGGCAATGTTTTCCTTTCTCCTCAGGCTGAGTTTAGTCAAGTGGATTCTGGACCAGAGCCTGGGGCCTCCTCAGTGAGTCTCACTATTGAAAAATCTGTTCTCACCAACATGGCCCGCTGTTGAGAGGAAAGGACAACTAGGTCTGGGAGGAGAGACTATTCCTGCATCCACAGTCTATTTAATCACCTCTCAGACACTCATCAAACTCTTCAGAATCAGCTTCAGAGTTACTTCAAAGAACCCTTACTTCAAAGTGATGTTCAGAGATTTGAAAATAAACTCCAGAGTTCTCAGAAATCTCCTCAGCAGGAGCAGCAGAGTGGGCACCTCTCCTGCCCTTACCGTGGATGGGAGATGGCAGTCCAGGGATCTGTCTCATTAGCAGAGAGAACAGCAGCCCATCTTTAGCCCTGCTGATATGGACACAAACTGTTCACAGGTTTCTAGCAGAATCTGGCCACCATCCCATCTGTTTTGAATTCTCCTTTTTATCACCTTCCCCATAGGTGGTCTAGTAAGTCTCCAGATGAGACCATGGACTTTAGACACCACTACTTGATGAAGGTGAGACACGATTTAACACAGGAGATCCTCACTGGGCTTTACTGACCAACATGCAAAGAAAAACCATCATAGCTGCCAGCATAGGCCTACCCACCTCGGGGGAGTGAGGGTGGGTGTTGTAGGAAGGCAGAAGGTAGAGGCAAGAGTATGGCAGCAACTTTAAAGAAGAATAAGTGTAGACCTAATACTTGGTGATGTCTTTATCCCCAAAAGCCTGGCTGTCTGCACACAGCCACATCTCATGAAAAGGCACTGGGAGAGCTGTGTGAAAAGGTTCCGTTTCTGTTCTTTTTTTTTTTAAGTTGTCTGCCAGATGCTCTGAAAAGAGCTTTTTGTGTTGAGCTTAAGGCAGTTTAACTAGCAGTAGGCAGAGCATTGTTAAAATGGATAAAAATGGGAGATAAGCGTTGCTCCCACAATCTGCTTCCAATGGATATGGAAAAGAAAAGAAGTGGCTCCTTGGAGGCACATTGTTGCTGCACTTCCTGGGCTCAAAGGCCTTCCTCTAAAATTAATATTTACCTCCAATTACAGTTTCCTGGGGTAAGGAGTCCCCACTGATGATCCTGTTCTGAAAAGCTTTGATTTGTTGAAGGGGTAGGCAAATCTACTCACTTAGGTACCCCCTCACAGAAAGCGGCCAATGAAAAAGATTAAAATCAGAGCAGGAGGAATGTTTTATTTACATTTCTTTGAAGTTCAGGCCTTCATTCCTTCTCTTTCCCCACTCCCTTGAGCAGAATGGCTCCAATAAGTTTTGCTCTGCTTTTAGAAAGCTCACATCTGCCCCTTGGCTGTAGTTTTGCTTTGTATTTTGCCACATTTGGAAGGCTTTTCTGTCTCCTTGAAATTAGGATTTGGCCCATGTGGAAAAAAAAAGAAAGATGTAGATGACTCCACATGCATGCAAACTGGGAAGTAGCAGACTAGCTGAACTTTGCAGACATACCAAACATCATTTGAAAGCTTGCTTTCCCCTGCCCACCAGCCCCATTTTCTGTTAACTGCAGCCATACAGAGCTCCAATCCCTTCTTTGGATGGGTGAAAAAAACGAGGTGGAATTTTTTCCTCCAAGAGAGGAGAAGAAAGGAAGCCGACGGAGGCCATGCCCTGGGCCTGATGAAGCACCGGCCTTTGTTCCTTCCTGGTGCCCTTCAGGACCCTAACAGGTTATTACAGCTGAGTTTTGGAATGGTGACCATCCATGGCAACAGTAGAGGATTTCCAGGGATGATGCTGTACTCCACTGCGGCAGTCACAGGAGCTTTTCAAACCCCTGTGGCCCCTCGCTGTAGATGGACATGGCTGAGTGTGGAGGGGATTTAGTCCTCTCAGGCCTTCAGCCTTGCTGAGATCACCTGCATATCTACCGGTGCTGCCCAGAATGGTGTGTAGTTATAACAGATATAAGAAAGTATCTTGAAACTAATTTTTTTTTCTTTCAGGAGTCAGTCGTTTATTAAAATTTTATTGAAGTATAGCTGATTTACAATGTTGTATTAATTTCTTCTGTACAGCAAAGTGACTCAGTTATACATATATATGTATATATATATATTATTTTTCATGTTCTTTTCCATTGTGGTTTATTTATCACAGGATATTGAAAATAGTTCCCTGAGCTATACAGTAGGTCCTTGTTGTTTATCCATTCTATATATAATCGTTTGCCTCTGCTAATCCCAAACTCCCAATCCTTCCCTCCCCTAACCTCCCTCTCCCTTGGCAACCACAAATCTGTTCTCTATATCAGAGTCTGTTTTTGTTTCATGGATATGCTGATTTGTATCGTATTTTACATTCCACACATAAGTGGTATCATATGGTATTTGTCTTTCTCTTTCTGACTTACTTCGCTTAGTATGATAGATCTCTAAGTTCATCCGTGTTGTTGCAAATGACATTATTCTTTTTGATGGCTAACATTCCATTGTATATATATACCACATCTTTATCCATTCATCTGTCAATAGACATTTAGGTTGTTTCCATGTCTTGGCTATTGTAAATAGTGCTGCTATGAACATAGGGGTGCATGTATCTTTTCGAACTATAGTTTTGTCTAGGTAGATGCCCTAATTCTTTATGTGGAGAGAGGAAGGAAAAAGGGATACTGAAGAAGAAAGATTTTTGATAAAGAGAAAAAGTAAATAACTTACCAGATATTGTCTGCCAACAGGGAACAGACCAAGACATGTGCTGAATCTTTCCCTATAATCAGGTATGTCTGGATGTCTCAGGATTTCTCTTTCTCCTCCTAGGAGCCAGGAAAAGGGCTCGAAGCCCAACCATCCTCCACAGTTTTGGATAGACCTTTCAGAGATCACGTCTGAGAGACTCTTAAGACAAAGGTATGGAAAAGAGATGGCCAGCTGTCAGGATTAGCCACCTGAATCCAGAATAGGGGAAAAGTGAGACCGAAGAAACAGAAAATACAGAAAAATGTAACCACTGAGCTGATAAAATAAGGGAAAGTGTTCTTGCAGCCACCCTGTCTCAGTAAAATTTAGTTCCAATATGGGAACCCCAGGGTCAGGTTATCATGCTTTGGGATTTTTTTCTGCTCTTATCCCTCTGAACAGGAGTTAAGGTCTATGGCCAGGAAGCTCCTGCCAATGAATATTTTCTATTCTTCCTTTGTCAGGTTTTCCTTTTCAACCTCCCAACAAGATCATTTTGCCAGGGGAGTGTTTTTTCTTGTGTGTGAAGGGTTTGGGGGGCTGTTTGTTCTGAAAAGCATCTGCAGACAATAATTGGGAAATGTGTTAAAGCTGCCATCAATTTGCTTTATTGATATGGAAGCCTCAGTGGGTCCCCGAGGAGAACAGACTTTTTCCCCATGTGAGCTAGCGACTGAAAAGGCCGAGCCACTGAAAAGGAAGAGTCAGAGGCAGGAGCCAGGAGAGGAAAGTGACAAGGGGAAACAGAGGGGCGGAAACTGAGCCAGCAGTCCTAAGACAAAGCCTGCGATGAAAACAAAATCTTCTCGAGATGTTCAAAAGGAAAGCTGGTTATCACAGAAGCTCCTCCAAAAAAAGGAATTTTCAGGGATTAGACAAGGGTGGGTGGAGACAAGAGATGAGGGAATATGTGTCAAAAGAACCTCAACTGGATGGCATGGTTCCTGCCTGTTAAGCAGTTTAGTTTTTACAAAAGCTTTCTCCCCCCATTACAGCATAGTGTTTAGTTCTGCCATAGAGAAATCCAAAGTCTCTTGACTTGTTGTTTATGGCACCTGGACAAATGGTAATTACTAGCCTATAATTCCCTTGAGGGGAACGGATGTTTCAATAAATTATAACAGCTGAGTCTGAGTGGTTTACAGCAACATCAAAACCTTGCTATGGACATATAATCTTATAACCACAACTTGCTAGTGAATAGGTGTTTGCACAATGGGTGGTTTAGGAGCTTCCGGCCCTTCTCAGGGAGCAGTGTGGGCTGCCGGGCTCTCTCCAGCTGCCTGAAGAGACTTCCCCTCTCAGCAGGTTGCCAAGGCTCACTGCCTTGGCTTCTCCAAGGTGAACACATTTGGATCCGCACTGGTATACACATCTATAAGATTTGTTGATTCCCTCAAAAGAGTACTCCCCAAAATGACCACAAGTGTGTTCTCAAGCATTTAACATGTTCACAGGTATCTCAGAGCAAGGAAGAGCTCTACAGATTATATTCCAGGACAGAGCGAAAGAGGGACTGCCTAAATCAGTATGCAACCTTGGTCATGATGATTTAATAGTAAAACTTATAAGACCTGTTTTGAAAATGTGTTAGAGCTGTATTAGAAGCATTGGGTTCAAGATGTTCAAGAAATATTTATTGTGAGGCTCCTACGTGGACAGGACATAGAAGTGTCCTGTTAAACAGTCAGGCGGAAGATAGAAATATGGCAGGATTGCTGAAAAGCACTAAAAAAAATCATAATTCATTACTTATCTAGTGTATTTAAAGTATATACTCCTGTGACTTCCAAAAATAGTTTGAAGTTGCTTAGGTTATAATGTCATAATATATATTATGCCAAATATATCTATTATATATGCAAATATGCATGCATGTGTGTGTATGTAATTTTTAAAACATACCAAGGGAAGAGTGGGAGAGAATTGTATTGGATATTAAAAACTAAGTTAAAGCAATTTGGCTCTAAGTTTCTCTTTGAACTTCCTAGAACAAGAAAAGAAATGGGAAAAAAAAGGAAAGGAAAGAAAAAAGAAAAGATGATGGATATAACTGTTGAGGAAACTGAGGTTCCAGTAAGAAACCTGATCAGTGGCGCATCTTAGGTAATGCAGTGGGGACTCCAGGGCCCAAGTCTCTAAAACACCATGGCAGGTGGAGCACCATTTCTTACCAATCGGGTCTTCTTCCTCCTCTCTGCACACACACAAAAGCAACAAATCACTTTTCATCCATCACACTGTCTCATAAAAAGAAAATATCTACAGGCCTTTCTGCGCCTATGGTCACAAAACATGAAGGCCACGATCCCACAATTAGACCTCAGGATTCAGGAAAGAAAAGCTCTTCTTCACAGAACAGTGGCAGTATCCAGCCCTTATAAATCCTTGGAATAAACCAATTAAAGCCACTGACTCACCAGGCAAGGGCTTTAGCATGAAAAGAGAGTTATTGCTGTCATTTCCATACACTATCTCATTCTAGTACCGTATTTTTAGTGTGCTTTCATAAAAATATCTATGCTCCAAATTGCCTGACAAATTTTAGCACAAACATCCATTTGCCTTATAATCTTTGCCCTACGTATGTTAAGCCTCCAAAGATTTTCAAAAGTACTTATTTTCAAAAGCACTCATTGGTCCTCCACACCTTCGCACTTCAGAAACTAAGGCACTCTGGGGAGAGTGTTGGTTTATTGCATGGATAATCCATTTTTGTAACAATAAATAGAGATAGGTTGAACATATTAATAGGAATTACCGCACTATAAGATCTTATGCAATGAAATATTTTCAGACTTCAACGTCAGTTCAAGAGGTCTGTCCTTCCAAACAAAGGTGTATATGCTTCCGTTAACTGGGCAAGAGAACTCTATAGTCTATTCTTTGATTAATCCAAAGCACAGAGTTAAATGTCTGAGTGAAGTAACAAATTAATCCTGGTAGTCCTACTTCTTTTAATTGATCTCTTAAATGGTTCTGTTTCTATTTTTAATTGTCCTGTTACTGTAAGCTGCCTCAAAGTCTTTTTTAAAAAGGTGTAAATCATGTATAAGCAAATGTAATAAAACACAAATGCTTTCTACAGGAACTTAGGTAAAATGCAGGATGAACCAAAAGATGCATATCAGGGTACAAGACAAATGAGGATAAAGTTTCCTTGTGATATCCCAGAAACTGTCCCCTGGAACAATATCAGGTCCACAGAGCCAAACAGTTTACATGTGCTCGAGGAAGAAAAAACCAAACCAATAACAGGGAGAACTCAGGGTTCTCTTTTCAAAGATATAGATTTGTGACACCTGAACCAAAATCACTGGGCAAATTTAAATGCCTTCAGGTTGGAAGTGTGGGTATAAATGAATGAAGTGGTGAAAAACCACAGAGGGTGGGCCTTATGGGGAAATGGAGAATGTGCCTTCCCACCATTCAAATGTAAATTTTTATAAAACATGCCTCAAGACAGACAAAATATTGTACATCTGTTGACCACAGTTGTTGGCTCAGTGGCTATGTTGTGACCCTGATCTAAATAATCAATATATTTCACACCACTAAAGTTTCTCAACAGTGGAACTACTGGCACTTGGAGTGGAACCAACTTTCACTGTGCAGCACTTTGCTGTGCATTGCAAGTCTATGGTCCTCCGGGTCTCCCAGGAACCAAAAGCTGTAGCACCATTCAGGCAACTGAAAGTGTTCCCACCACCCCACAAATTTCAAATGTGTGTTTCCCACCCCTCCCCCACCCCCCAAGGTGGGAACTAGTGTCTAGTTCCATGCCTAAACTATTCTGCCTCTTGGTATGTTCATATCTCACCTTGTATTTTTCCTTCTTCACCAAATGATTTTCAGGATTTAAGAAGAACAGTATAGGGCTTCCCTGGTGGCGTAGTGGTTGAGAGTCCGCCTGCCGAAGCAGGGGACATGGGTTCGTGCCCCGGTCCGGGAAGATCCCACATGCCGCGGAGCAGCTAGGCCCCTGAGCCATGGCCGCTGAGCCTGCGCGTCCGGAGCCTGTGCTCCGCAACGGGAGAGGCCACAACAGTGAGAGGCCCGCGTACCACAAAAAACAAACAAACAAACAAAAAACAGTATAATAGCAGGCCCTTTCCTTTGTCTTACATCGAATTAGAAAGAGTGCTATGAAGCGGTTGGCAGGAAATATGAAGATAATGAGATGAGGAGGAAGAGAAAATGATCAAGGGCAAGTCAATACAGTCACTAGGCAAAGGAAACAGCAGGGAAAGTATGTGGAGATGGAGGCTGGACTAGTGATTTTTATTATTGCTACCACCACACAGTTTTTCAAAGCTGCTCTCTTTCATCCTCTTCCATCACCTTGGAACTTTCCCAGAATGCCCAATTTGAGAAACTTTGCATTTATATCTTTGGCCCCTAAATTAATTTAGAATCCTGTCTTAATGACCACCATTTATAACATCCAGTTCTACATAATGAGGCCATTGCCAACTCATGGTCAACAGCCTACAGTAACTCAAGGTTGATGTTATGGATATAATTAGCCTCCTTAAATGAAAAACTCATGTAAGACAGATGTATTCCCAAGTCATTGTTCATTTACCAGTCAACCTAGTTAATACACCTATTGATATAGTGTTTCATTCATAAATAGAAATTACTTTTGGATGATGCATGTTATAATATCCTGTGTAAATCTGGCATCAGTTCTCAAAGTTCAGTTTTTTGTTTCCTCTGAGTGGAGAATGTTGTAAACTATAAGGACTTGATGACTGTAGGGCTCCCCCTGATGGAGAAATGGCCCTCGTATTTTTAAAAATGGTAAAAAAAAAAAAAAAAAGTCTCAGGGATATGCAGATTTGAAGATGTTTGGAATAAAACTGTTAACAGAGAAGAGAAAATGAACCAAGGTGGGGGTGGGAATATAGGTGTCAGACAATTTCAAAAGTTCAGAATAGAAGAGTGTCAGACATAGGTAAAGCAGGGTGGAAGAACCAGTGTAAGGAAAGGTCAGGAGGTATAACTGACACTAAGCTTGGTTCTAGCAGAGAAGCAAAGACTAGCAGACTGGGCGTGTGTTGCAGGGGAGAGAGGGGATATGGGGGAGGGGGTGGGTTGGGGGGAGGAAGGAGTCCTCTAAGCCTTGGTATAAAGCTGGGCTTTTAAATGTAATGTCCACGCTTATTGACAAGGAAGGGAGGATTACAAAATAAGAGGTCACTAACAAGTTCCTACAGCCTCAGAAACTGATTCAAAGTAACTCTTGATATGTTTTTAAAACATCTGTACTTTTTAATAATCATGATATCAACAACTAGTTGATAGTTCATTCGTTAAGCTGTAGGCAATGTTCTATTAACTTTACATGGATTAGCTTCTTTCACCTCAACATTATGGGCATCCTCATTTTGCAGCTGAAGAAACTAAGGGGGAGAGGGTTAAATAGCTGGTTCAACTCTGTCACATGGGTACTAAGGGGAATTTGAAGGCAGGCATCTGGTTCCAAATCCCTGCTTTTAACTGTCAAGTGACACTGCCTCTTTTCACATCTGACACTCTGTTATTCCCAGGATGACAGACCCCTTGAGAACTATCCCTACCCCACCAAGAGTGGACCCCAGAAGCCCTGCATGTACTATCCCCTCCCCAGGACAGAATTGTTCAAATCAAGGTAGGCACCTTGCCCCAAACTAATCCCTTCAGATTCTCCCCCACCCCAATAGTTTGGAATTGGGATAGAAATAACCGGTGAGTTTGGTCCTTTATGCTGAGAAATGTCAGTGTAGGGGCTACCATGTATCTGCCTCCTTCCCTTCAGGTCTACTGAGAGACAGAAGATGGGGAATGAGTGGAAGGACACAGAAAAGAGATAGAAAGGGAGCATTTCCTAGGTCCTTAGTGAGTGTCCAGCTCCTTTTTTCCAGGCCAAACTGAGGCCAGCTCCTTTCCTGCCATTAGAATCAGTAAAATGCCCTCTATCCTCAGAGTAAGAATCCCTTTTTGCTTATCCTGTTCTGAGTTGGTTTCTGTCACTTACAACCAGAGATGTAACTAAAATAACATAGAGACCTCCAATCTGTAGTTTCTATCTATTCTTCTGTATTTTACTGTCTTAAGCATTTATCCCTTTCAGCAATATTTTCTGTCTTCTTTCAGATAAGAAACCCTTTCCTAAATCCCTCTGAGATTTAGTCTTAGAACAATAATAATATCGCAGACACCAGCAGGCCTCCATCTCCTACTAGAAAGACTGAGAACAAAATAACCGCAGAGTGTACAGTACATATTTGCTTTATGGAAATGATTTTTAAAATGATAACAATAGCAGCCACCACCATCACATCTGATATCATAAATACCCTTTTTATTTGTAGAGTAGACATTAATTTTAATGGTATTTGGGTTCTTTTGATAGTCTACCAATTTCATTAAAATGGAATTCTACTGTAATCCCTGATAAATAATTAAAATAGCCCCTGATAGAAGCTTAACTTTTATACTCGCAAATAAAACTTTGCAATGGATTGCTTTAATAGCGTGATGATCTCCAAAGCAACTTTCCCACATCAACTATGTTTTTATGAGGGGGATGGAGGCAAGGATACTGCCTATGGTTATTTTCTCAAGTTGACCTGAACTTGCCTGAGCAATTAATATGCCTGTGACTAAACACAGATAGAACAGATAGACCTTCTCCATCATTCTCATTTTGTAGACGAGGATGCTGAGGCCTAAAGAGCAAGGTCACACAATTCAGTGGCAGTGTTGGCACTGGATCCTGAGTCAGCTAATATTCCTGATTTAAAGCTCTTTACCGTTCACCTCTTTGAGAAGGCTTTGTGGCTTTTACAAGTTTCAAAACATTAAGGGGCGACCTAAGGTTGAGGAACTCAGATCAATTCACATGAGAAGTATCCAGTAGAATGGCCAGGCACTGGATGGGGAGTTCTGGTCCAGGCTCTGCCATTTACACAGCTGTGCTTTTAGGTCCCATTTGAAAAAAAAAAAAAAAAAAAAGGTGAGGAGACAGAACTACTTCCAATGGTTTCTTGACATTTTGGAGCGTCCTCAGGTGCCTCTAGAAAACCTGGCTAGCCTCCCATTGGGGCTTTTGGTGGCAGCTTCTACTGGATTTCCTATACAGTGATCAGAACTGGAAATTCATGGAGTCTTCTTGTGAGCCAAGGGAGTTCCTCACCCTCTTCCTTCAGAACCCAGATAATGTGCGTGAGATTCAACCCGCAATGACATTCAGATATCTGTGTCAGTCACTAACGCCACAGCCATTTAGTTTACAAGCTTTGGAAATTTACATCCATCTACTTCTTTTGTTTAACTTGACTTTATCTTACTAGTTTCTTTACTGAAAAAAGAAATTTTGAGTTCAAAAAAAAATCTCTTAATCTGACTTAAGGTAAATGTCTTTATAAACAGATAAATTCAAATAATAGACGTGGGATTTGGTTACTGTGGTTCTAAAACAAAGCACAAACCCCTGCACTTCTCTTTTATAAAAAAATACCACCATGGATTTTGTACTCCTAGTTTCTGGTATCAATTCAGCCTCCTGCGATACGTGTTACTAAAAATCTTTGGAGTGCTTGTTTGTACATGCCAGATTTTCTTTAATATACCAACCAATAAATAGTTCCACTCCGCAATCTTTCAGAAGAAAAAAAGCTGTGAAAAATGAAGTAAAAAGCAAAATAAAATATTTTTCACATTTCTTCATATTTGTCCTAAAGCATGGAGTGTGGCTCAGGATCTCCACCTAGTGGAATCTTTAAGGTGATAACTCTGTTGTAAAACCTCTAAAACTTAAGAAATTTGAGGATGGGGCCATCAAGTCAGACGAGTGATTTTTTTTCTACACAGAATGTATTTATTGAGAGTCTGATATGATAAGTCAATATTGCTTCTTTTTTTTTTTTTTTGCGATACGCGTGCCTCTCACTGTTGTGGCCTCTCCCGTTGCGGAGCCCAGGCTCCGGACGCGCAGGCTCAGCGGCCATGGCTCACGGGCCTAGCCGCTCCGCGGCATGTGGGATCCTCCCGAACCGGGGCACGAACCCGTGTTCCCTGCACCGGCAGGCGGACTCTCAAGCACTGCGCCACCAGGGAAGCCCTAATATTGCTACTTTTTAAGTGGGAGGGTTCACATTTCCTAGGTTACTATTAAGAGATCTTTTTCAACTAAGATCTCTGACCCATGAAAGCCATCCTTTGTCATATCATAAGCAGGGTACTTGGGTTCTTCCTCTTTCCCTTTGCCAAGCTCATATCAGAAGGCACTGCTTTATAAAAAATCCACTCTGAATGGGTAGGGAAAAGAAAGGGACTGTTGCTCAGGAAAGGACATTTTTTCCTAGTTATTAATTCTTATCAAAAGGTTGATGGAGAAAGTTGCTGATAAGGTATCTAACAAGGTGATGTGAGTGCTCTCAGATAGATTAAAGAGCCATAATAAATCATGGGGCTCTCATCTACTTCTCAGGATGAATACAGATTATATCTGTGTAGACAACTGAATGAATTTCAATGATAGCATGTAATTTTCGAGATAGACCACTTCTGATCATTTTTCCCTTTGAAAGGTAAAACATATGCAATGCAAGTTACACTTCCACAAGCAGTGCTAACTGCTGCTCTCAGAGTAACTTCTGGAAAATCTTTAGGTGCATAGTCACCACCTCATGTGTCCACCTCAGTGATCTGGAAAGGCTAAGACTTTCTTTGCTGAATTTTCCATCTTCTCTTCATCACGTCTGGTATTTTGTTTCTGGCACCTGTGTTCATTACCAATGATCCCTGAGAGATCATTGAACCAAGAGGGATCCCTGAGCTCATATCCTATGAGTTTGTCACACTATCCATATGCTGCCTAGAAACATGCGGGGCATTTGGGGTTCAGTAGGGATCTTGTTATAATTATGCTGTTCAATAGACTAGCTGTGTATTCATGGCCAACACATAATTTATACAATAATTGTCCTTTACTCCAAAAACAAAAAGCATCAGTGGTCAATTGGTATAAAGACTGCTACCTATGAAAAATATAAGCCTGTGATTGCTGATATAAATCACTGACATAAATCTGTTTCATGGTCACCCTGGGCTCTGTGCAGCCAAATTCAAATTACTTTCCTGTCATATTTTGGTGTAATGATTGCATTAATGGCCCCAATTCCTCACCTTCCATCTATTTGCCACATCTGTTGTCATTGAGGCAATAGATAACTGATAGAGGATGCACACTAAATTTTGGGATGGCTCAGGGGTTAACCAGAGGAAGTTCTTATTGAAAAATAGTCATCTGAGAGCAAAGAAGAACTGTAGTTTGGGATTTTGAAAAATGAGAGCTACAGGGAACAAAAGTGAAAAAGTACTTCATGGTGAAAATAAGCAGACATTTAAGAAAGTTGAAAAGGATATAGTATCAGGCAACAAGGCCAGAACCAATATGACCATGCTTAGTGAATGTGTATGGAAGGAAGGGATTCTGATGGAAGAGAATGGCTACCACACAGGATTTGACCTCACCACATATTTAAAAATAGCGGGATGAACATAGGCAGAACACTCTCTGACATATATCGCAGCAAGATCATTTTTGATCCACCTCCTAAAGTAACAAAAGTAAAAACAAAAATAAGCAAATGGGACCTAATGAAACTTAAAAGCTTTTGCACAGCAAAGGAAACCATAAACAAAACAAAAAGACAACCCACGGAATGGGAGAAAATATTTGCAAATGAAGTGACTGACAAGGGATTAATCTCCAAAATGTACAAACAGCTCATGCAGCTCAATATCAAAAAAACAAAAACCCAATCAAAAAATGGGTGGAAGATCTAAGTGGACATTTCTTCAAAGAAGACATACAAGTCGCCAAAAAGCATATGAAAAGATGCTCAACATCCCTAATTATTAGAGAAATGCAAATCAAAACTACAATGAGGTATCATCTCACACTGGTCAGAATGACCATCATCAAAAAAATCTATAAACAATAAATGCTACACTGCTGGTGGGAATGTAAATTGTTACAGCCACTATGGAGAGAAGTATGGAGGATCCTTAAAAAACTAAAAATAGAGCTACCATATATCCACAATCCCATCCTGGGCATGTATCCAGAGAAAACCATATTTGTAACGGTACATGCACCCCAATGTTCATTGCAGCACTATTTACAATAGCCGGGACATGGAAGCAACCTAAATGTCCATCGACAAAGGAATGGATAAAGAAGATGTGGTACATATATACAGTGAAATATTAGCCATAAAAAAGAATGAAATAATGCCATTTGCAGCAACATGAATGGACCTAGAGACTGTCATACTGAGTCACACAGAGAAAGACAAATATAATATGATATCGCTTATATGTGGAATCTAAAAAAAATGGTACAAATGAACTTATTTATAAAACAGAAATAGAGTCACAGATGTAGAAAATAAACTTATGGTTTCCAAGGGGGAAAGTCGGGGGGGGAATAAATTGGGAGATTGAGACTGACATATACACACTATTATATATAAAATAGATAACTAATAAGAACCTACAGTATAGCACAGGGAACTCTATTCAATATTCTGTAATGACCTATATGGGAAAAGAACCTAAAAAAGAGTGGATATATGTATATGTATAACTGATTCACTTTGCTGTACAGCAGAAATGAACACAACATTGTAAATCAACTATACTCCAATAAAAATTAATTTAAAAAATAAAATAAAAAACAAAACCAAAAAACATAAAAATAAAAATAGCGGCATGATTGCTTTAACCATTAAGGAATTGCAAATTGCATTTCTACAAGTAGGTCTTGGTTTTTTTTAGCTGTAAGTGGAGGGATAGACTAGAAGAGTTCCAAAGCTCCTTCCACATGTCTCATAACCCTATTATCTCAGTATACCAATTCATTGTTTTGAGAAACAATGCATGGTAGTCATGCCCACAATTACTGTATGCAATTAGAAAGCAGTATCTGTAGCATTAATACCACTATGATTTGAGTGTGTCTGAGTTGAAGAATACTTCATGAGAATTATGCTAATAAGATGGTTAGGGGTTTAGAGCATATGTCTCATTCAGGAGGTAAGCCCCTTGATTGGATCTCCAGAAGTTTCTGCAGGGGACAGAGTGAAAGAATTGATGTTTGACTACAATAACAAGGCCAAACTTCATGCATGTTATTCATGCCTTCATGCCAGGGTATCTTCAGACAGGATTGGGCAATAAGACCTCTGAAGATGTGGATGATCTCCCAGCTACAAGCAATTTTCCACACTGAGTAAAGCTATTTACTCCTTCCCTATGATATACACACATGAGCTGGCACGGCCCTTCATATGATTTGGTTACTGAAACAGAAACAGAAAAAGAGAGAGAGAGTGCAAGAAAGTGAAAAAATAAATTGACTTCAAAGGCTACCTTAACTGACTATCGTGTTTTGGGAGAGGAAGGATAGTTTCATGGGCAAATATCTCATTAACCTCAACTAGAAAGCTCCCTGTGGCCAGGAACTCATCTCACTCTTAAATACCTGTAGCATTCAACCCCATTGGCATGAACATTGTAGACCCTCAACAAATATGTTCTATTTTTTTCTCCTCTTTTGTACTAGGGGACTTTTAGTGCAGCCTTGTTTTTTTGTTTTTGTTTTGTTTTGTTTACAACTTTATTGGAGTATAATTGCTCCACAGTGTTGTGTTAGTTTCTGCTGTATAAAAAAGTGAATCAGCTATATGTATACATGTATCCCCATATACCCTCCCTCTTGTATCTCCCGCCCACACTCCCTATCCCACCCTTCTAGGTGGTCACAAAGCCCCATGCTGATCTCCCTGTGCTATGCAGCTGCTTCCAACTAGCTATCTATTTTACATTTGGTAGTGTATATATGTCCATGCCACTCTCTCACTTAGTCCCAGCTTACCCTTCCCCACCCCCTGTGTCCTCAAGTCCATTCTCTACATCTGCATCTTTATTCTTGTCCTGCCCCTAGGTTCATCAGAACCTTTTTTTTTTAAGATTCCATATATATATGTTAGCATACGGTATTTGTTTTTCTCTTTCTGACTTACTTCACTCTGTAGGACAGACTCTAGGTCCATCCATCTCACTACAAATAACTCAATTTTGTTTCTTTTTATGGCTGAGTAATATTCCATTATATACATGTGCCACATCTTCTTTATCCATTCATCTGTCGATGGACACTTACGTTGCTCCCATGTCCTGGCTATTGGAAATAGTGCTGCAATGAACATTGTGGTACATGTCTCTTTTTGAATTATGGTATTGTCAGGGTATATGCCCAGTAGTGGAATTGCTGGGTCATATGGTAGTTCTATTTTTAGTTCTTTAAGGAAACTCCATACTGTTCTCCATAGTGACCGTATCAATTTACATTCCCACCAAGAGTGCAAGAGGGTTCCCTTTTCTCCACAGCCTCTCTAGCATTTACTGTTTGTAGATTTTTGATGATGGCCACTCTGACCAGTGTGAGGTGATACCTCATTGTAGTTTTGATTTTCATTTCTCTAATGATTAGCGATGTTGAGCATCCTTTAATGTGTTTGTTGGCAATCTGTATATCTTCTTTGGAGAAATGTCTATTTAGATCTTCTGCCCATTTCTGGATTGTGTTGTTTGTTTTTTTGATATTGAGCTGCATGAGCTGCTTGTATATTTTGGAGATTAATCCTTTGTCAGTTGCTTCATTTGCAAATATTTTCTCCCATTCTGAGGATTGTCTTTTTGTCTTGTTTGTGGTTTCCTTTGCCGTGCAAAAGCTTTAAAGTTTCATTAGGTCCCATTTGTTTATTTTTGTTTTTATTTCCATTTCTCTAGGAGGTGGGTCAAAAAGGATCTTGCTGTGATTTATGTCACAGAGTGTTCTGCCTGTGTTTTCCTCTAAGAGTTTTATAGTGTCTGGCCTTACATTTAGGTCTTTAATCCATTTTGAGTTTATTTTTGTGTATGGTGTTAGGAAGTGTTCTAAAGTCATTCTTTTACGTGTAGCTGTCTATTTTCCCATCACCACTTATTGAAGAGGCTGACTTTTCTCCATTTTATATTCTTGCCTCCTTTGCCAAAGATAAGGTGAACATATGTGCATGGGTTTGTCTCTGGGCTTTCTATCCTGTTCCATTGATCTATATTTCTGTCTTTGTGCCAGTACTATACTGTCTTGATTACTGTAGCTTTGTAGTATAGTCTGAAGTCAGGGAGGCTGATTCCTCCAGCTCCATTTTTCTTTCTCAAGATTGCTTTGGCTCTTCAGGGTCTTTTGTGCTTCCATACAAATTGTAAAATTTTTTGTTCTAGTTCTGTGAAAAATGCCATTGGTAGTTTGATAGGATTGCATTGAATCTGTAGATTGCTTTGGGTAGTATAGTCATTTTCACAATGTTGATTCTTCCAATCCAGGAACATGGTATATATCACCATCTGTTTGTATCGTCTTTGATTTCTTTCATCCATGTCTTATAGTTTTATGCATACAGGTCTTTTGTCTCCTTAGGTAGGTTTATTCCTAGGTATTTTATTCTTTTTGTTGCAATGGTAAATGGCAGTGATTCCTTAATTTCACTTTCAGATATTTTGTTTTTAGTCTATAGGAATGCAAGAGATTTCTGTGCATTAATTTTGTATCCTGCTACTTAACAAAATTCATTGATTAACTCTAAGAGTTTTCTGGTGGCATCTTTAGGATTCTCTCAGTATAATATTATGTCATCTGCAAACAGTGACAGTTTCACATCTTCTTTTCCGATTTGGATTCCTTTTATTTCTTTTTCGTCTCTGATTGCTTGGCTAAAACTACCAAAGCTTGTTGAATAATAGCGGTGAGAGTGGGCACCCTTATCTTGTTCTTGATCTTAGAGGAAATGGTTTCAGTTTTTCACCGTTGAGAACAATGTTGGCTGTGGGTTTGTCATATATGGCCTTTATTATGTTGAGGTAAGTTCCCTCTATGCCTACTTTCTGGAGAGGTTTTATCATAAATTGGTGTTGAATTTTGTCAAAAGCTTTCTCTGCATCTATTGAGATGATCATATGGTTTTTATCCTTCAATATGTTAACATGGTGTATCACATTGATTGATTTGCATATATTGAAGAATCCTTGCATTCTTGGGAAAAACCCTACTTGATCATGGTGTATGATCCTTTTAATGTGCTGTTGGATTCTGTTTGCTAGTATTTTGTTGAGGATTTTTGCATCTATGTTCATCAGTGATATTGGCCTGTAGTTTTCTTTTTTTGGTGACATCTTTGTCTGGTTTTGGTAACAGGGTGATGGCGGCCTCATAGAATGAGTTTGGGAGTGTTCCTCCCTCTGCTATATTTTGGAAGAATTTGAGAAGCATAGGTGTTAGCTCTTCTCTAAATGTTTGACGGAATTCACCGGTGAAGTAATCTGGTCCTGGGTTTTTGTTTGTTGGAAGATTTTTAATCACAGGTTTAATTTCAGTGCTTGTGATTGGTCTGTTCATATTTTCTATTTCTTCCTGGTTCAGTCCTGGAAGGTTGTACTTTTCTAAGAATCTGTCCATTTCTTCCAGGTTGTCCATTTTACTGGCATATAGTTGCTTGTACTAGTCTCTCACGATCCTTTGTATTTCTGCAGTGTCAGTTGTTACTTCTCCTTTTTCATTTCTAATTCTACTGATCTGAGTCTTCTCCTTTTTTTTCTTGATGAGTCTGGCTAATGGTTTATCAATTTTGTTTATCTTCTCAAAGAACCAGCTGTTAGTTTTATTGACCTTTGCTATTGTTTCCTTCATTTCTTTTTCATTTATTTCTGATCTAACCTTTATGATTTCTTTCCTTCTTCTCACTTTGGGTTTCTTTTTTTGTTGTTTTTCTTTCTCTAATTGCTTTAGGTATAAGGTTAGGTTGTTTATTTGAGATGTTTCTTGTTTCTTGAGGTAGGACTGTATTGCTATAAACTTCTCTCTTAGAACTGCTTTTGCTGCATCCCATAGGTTTTGGGTCGTCATGTTTTCATTGTCATTTGTTTGTAGGTATTTTTTGATTTCCTGTTTGATTTCTTCAGTGATCTCTTCGTTATTTAGTAGCGTATTGTTTAGCCTCCATGCGTTTGTATTTTTTACAGTTTATTTTCCTGTAATTGATATCTAGTCTCATAGCGTTGTGGTCAGAAAAGATATTTGATACGATTTCAATTTTCTTAAATTTACCAAGGCTTGATTTGTGACCCAAGATATGATTTATAGTGGAGAATGTTCCATGAGAGCTTGAGAAGAAAGTGTATTCTGTTGTTTTTAGATGGAATGTCCTATAAATATCAATTAAGTCTCTCTCCTCTAATGTGTCTTTTAAAGCTTGTGTTTCCTTATTTATTTTCATTTTGGATGATCTGTCCATTGGTGAAAGTGGGGTGTTAAAGTCCCCTACTATGATTGTGTTACTGTCGATTTCCCCATATATGGCTGTTAGCATTTGCCTTATGGGTTGAGGTGCTCCTATGTTGGGGGCATAAATATTTACAATTGTTATATCTTATTCTTGGATTGATCCCTTGATCATTATGTAGTGTCCTTCTTTGTTGCTTGTAATAGTCTTTATTTTAAACTCTATTTTGTCTGATATGAGAATTGCTACTCCAGCTTTCTTTTGATTTCCACTTGCATGGAATTTCTTTTTTCATCCCCTCACTTTCGGTCTGTATGTGTTCATAGGTCTGAAGTGGGTCTCTTGTAGACAGCATATATACAGGTCTTGTTTTGTATCCATTCAGCCAGTCTATGTCTTTTGGTTGGAGCATTTAATCCATTTACATTTAAGGTAATTATCGATATGTATGTTGCTATTACCATTTTCTTAATTGTTTTGGGTTTGTTTTTGTAAGGCTTTTTCTTCTCTTATATTTCCTGCCTAGAGAAGTTCCTTTAGCATTTGTTGTAGAGCTGGTTTGGTGGTGCTGAATTCTCTTAGCTTTGGCTTGTCTGTAAAGCTTTTAATTTCTCTTTCCAATCTGAATGAGAACCTTGCTGGGTAGAGTAATTTTGGTTGTAGGTTTTTCCCTTTCCTCACTTTAAATATGCCCTGCCACTCACTTCTGGCTTGCAGAGTTTCTGCTGAAAGATCAGCTGTTAACCTTATGGGGATTCCCTTGTATGTTATTTGTTGCTTTTCCCTTGCTGCTTTTAAAATTTTTTTCTTTGTATTTAATTTTTGATAGGTTGATTAATATGTGTCTTGGTGTGTTTCTCCTTGGGTTTATACTGCATGGGACTCTGCATTTCCTGCACTTGATGGACTATTTCCTTTCCCATGTTAGTGAAGTTTTCAACTATAATCTCTTCAAATATTTTCTCAGACCCTTTCTTTTTCTCTTATTCTTCTGGGACCCCTATAATTCGAATGTTGGTAAGTTTAATGTTGTCCCAGAGGTCTCTGAGACTGTCTTCAATTCTTTTCATTCTTTTTTCTTTATTCTGCTCTGTGGCAGTTATTTCCACTCTTCTATCTTCCAGGTCATTTATCCGGTCTTCTGCCTCAGTTATTCTGCTATTGATTCCTTCTAGAATATTTTTAATTTCATTTATTGTGTTGTTCATCATTGTTTGTTTGCTCTTTAGATCTTCTAGGTCCTTGTTAAACATTTTTTGTATTTTCTCCATTCTATTTCCGAGATTTTGGATCATGTTTACTATCATTACTCTGAATTCTTTTTCAGGTAGACTGCCTATTTCCTCTTCATTTGTTTGGTCTGGTGGGTTTTTACTTTGCTCCTTCATCCGCTGCATATTTCTCTGTCTTCTCATTTTGTTTAACTTACTGTGTTTGGGGTGTCCTTTTCCCAGACTGCAGGTTCACAGTTCCTCTTATTTTTGGTGTCTGCCCCCAGTGGGTGAGGTTGGTTCAGTGGCTTGTGTAGGCTTCCTGGTGGAGGGGACTGGTGGCTGTGTTATGGAAGGTGGGGCTGGATCTTGTCCCTCTGGTGGGCAGGGCCATGTCTGGTGGTGTGTTTTGGGGTGTCTGTGAACTTAGTATGACCTTAGGCAGCCTCTCTGCTAATTGGTAGGGTTGTGCTCCTATCCTGCTGGTTGTTTGGCATGGGGCGTCCAGTACTGGAGCTTGCTGGCCATTGGGTGGAGCTGAGTCTTAGTGTTGAGACAGAGATCTCTGAGAGAGCTCTCACCAGTTAATATTCCATGGGGCTGGGAGGTCTCTGTTGGTCCAATGGCCTGGACTCAGCCCTCCCACCTCGGAGGCTCAGGCCCGACACCTGGCCAGAGCACCAACACCCTGCCAGCTGCACAGCACAGAAGAAGAAGAAGAAGAAGGAGAAGGAGAAGGAGAAGGAGAAGGAGAAGAAGAAGAAGAAAAACGAACATACAGAACCCCAAAACAAACGTTAAAAGCAAAACTAAACAGACAAAATCACACACACGCACGCACACACACACACACACACACTCACAAAAAGAGAAAAAGAAAAGGTAGAGAGCAACCAAACCAATAAACAAACCCACCAATTAAAACAAGCACTAATAACTAAACTAAGATAAACATAAAACCAAAAACAAATCAAATGCCAAAAGAAACCCCAAGTCTACAGTTGCTCCCAAAGTCCACCCCCCTCAATTTTGGGAACTTTTGTTGTCTATTCAGATCTTCTTAAAATGCAGGGTTTATCAAGTTGATTGTGGGGATTTAATCTGCTGCTCCTGAGGCTGCACAGAGAAGTTTCCCTTTCTTTTCTTTGTTCGCACAGCTCCTGGGGTTCAGCTTTGGTTTTGCCCCCACCTCTCCATGTAGTTCGTCCTCAGGCGTCCGTTCCTTGCTCAGACAGGAGGGGGTTAAAGCAGCAGCTGATAAGGCTCTCTTGCTCACTGAGGCTGGGGAGAGGGAGGGGTATGGTAGTCATAACTGGAACACAGGGTATGCCTGCAGTGGCACAGGCTGGCATGATGCTGCAACAGCCTGAGGCATGCTGTGTGTTCTCCTGGGGAAGTTGTCCCTGGATCATAGGACCCTGGCAGTGGTGTGTTACACAGCCTCCTGGGGGAGTGTGGGTAGTGACCTGAGCTTGCACACAGGATTCTTGCTGGCAGTGGTGGCAGCGGTAGTGGTCCATGCCTGCCTCTGGGGTTCAAGATGATAGCCGTGGCTCACACTTGTCTCTGGAGCTTGTTTAAGCAGTGTTCTGCTGTCTGTGGGCACACGGAGCAGGAATCCCCTCTCCTTGCGCACCCCGAAACAATGGTCTCTTTCCTCTCTGGCAGGTCCAGACTTTTTCACAGACTCCCTCCTGGCTAGCTGTGGCGCACTAGCCCCCTTCAGGCTGTGTTCACGCAGCCACCCCCTGTCCTCTGCCTGGGATCCGACCTCTGAAGCCCGAGCCTCAGCTCCCAGCCCCCATGCACCCTGGCGGGTGAGCAGACAAGCCTCTCGGGCTGGTGAGTGCCGGTTGGCCCTGATCCTCTGTGCAGGAATCTCTCCGCTTTGCCCTCCGCACACCTGTTGCTGCGCTCTCCTCAGTGGCTCCGAAGCTTCCCCCCTCCGCCACCTGCAGTCTCCACCGGCGAAGGGGCTTCTAGTGTGTGGAAACCTTTCCTCCTTCACAGCTCCCTCCCAGAGGTGCAGGTCCTGTCCCTATTCTTTTGTCTCTGTTTTTTCTTTTTTCTTTTGCCCTATCCAGGTACATGGGGAGTTTCTTGCCTTTTGGGAGGTCTGAGGTCTTCTTCCAGCATTCAGTAGGTGTTCTGTAGGAGTTGTTCCACATATAGATGTTTTGGTGATGTATTTGTGGGGAGGAAGGTGATCTCCATGTCTCATTCCTCCACCATCTTGAAGGTCTCCTTCAAGAACCACGCTTTGAGAACCACCATCCTTCTGGTCTTGGAGAGTCTCTGGGAGAGCAGAGGATGTGCAGCTGTGGCTCACCCTGGTAATGTGAACACTGGTGGAGGACACACTGAGGAACATTCAGCTGCAGGAACACTGCTGCTGGAAGCTAATTTCTTGGCTCATTTGCACTGAGACCTGGCAGCACCCAACAGCCCGCAGGCAACAGTGCTGGGACGCCTCCAGCCAAACAACTAGCTGATTGTTTTTATAGAGGTGAAAAGCTTTAGAATTTTTTCAACAGTAAGTATGAATCTTCCTTCGTCCTTTACAGCATGATTTTTTTTAAAAAATCATGGAATGTTTAAAAGTAACTGCCTATTTCCTTAATGAAATGGCCATTTAGATGTCTGGTTTCCCAATCATCTTTATCACTTCATGCATTTCTGTGACGCCTCTCTATCTTATAACTAAATGATTATAAAGGAGAAGCCTAATAGTTTAGAATTAACTACACAGACAGTAATTATATCTTTCCAGTCTCTCACTTCCTCAGAATTTTTTAATGATCAAAATACATTCTCTTGAAGAGAGCTGGTATGAATTCTCATGTTTGCTCTGTTTGTTGCAAAGTTTGTACCAGGCAATTAAAGGTAAGTAGATGACAGCTATAGAGATACTCTCCATAACCACCCTGTTTGCTCTACCCCCTCCAGCTGGACTTTTCCACATTTCTTATCATTTCCTTTCCCCTCTTATTCTTCACACCACCCCCTCTTCTTGCTTGCATGCAATATTCACCCATTAACTGCTATACACTAAGTTTACACACCTGAAGGGCTCCTCTCTCAATGATTCTCAGGAGGAAAAATCATATAAACATTTCTACCTATATATAACAGTGATGGCTGTGATAATAAGCAATCAGAACACTACTGACTGAGGGGACAAAATGTATCTGGCATCGTTCTAAGAACTTCTTATATATTAATTCATTTAATCTTGACAACACCCTGCCCTATATTTTGTCCCTAAGTTATAGATGCTGAAAAAGGTTGTTCTATTTTTTTTAAGAGAATGAAACATGGTTCTCTTGGAATCAGATGCACCACATTCCTCTGAGCATGTGAATCTAGTAATAGAACATGATTTAATGAGGTATTGAAACTGGAAGGAGTGTACCTCATCTAACCAAACACAGGAAGAACTGTGTTTAAGATACCAAAGGGCTACTTCAGGTGAAAGAACTCCTACTCATGTGTACAAAAAGACACAGAGGGCTTCCCTGGTGGCGCAGTGGTTGAGAGTCCGCCTGCCGATGTGGGGAACACGGGTTCGTGCCCCGGTCCGGGTGGATCCCACATGCCGCGGAGCGGCTGGGCCCGTGAGCCATGGCCACTGAGCCTGCACGTCCGGAGCCTGTGCTCCGCAACGGGAGAGGCCACAACAGTGAGAGGCCCACGTACACCAAAAAAAAAAAAAAAAGACACAGATTCTTTATAGTGAGGTTACTAAGATATCCAGTGCTATATACATAATAGATGCTTTAAAAGTAATTGCTGAATAAATGGTATGGCATGTTAATGCTCTATGAATATGTCTCCATTCAGTAAAATGTGGTAAATAAAGGGAAATGGTATTTCTTGGTAAAGTTTCCAATTCCAAAGTACTAACGCTATTTAAAACAAGATTATATACCTTTATGTACCTCTATGCAACATTTAGTACAAATGTTTATATTTTGTCACTTTGAGTAAATGTTTCACATTAAAATATGAATAATTTAAAATAATAAGGTTTTTTAGTCTGTTATAAAAGGTTAAGCATAGATTAGTGGTTAAGTGTTTAAACATTCACTCAAGTTCCAAATTATTTGGCCAAATTATTTAACTTTTTCAAGCCTAGATTTCCTCATCTACAGAGTGGAAAGAAACAACATGATAGAGTTATCAGATTAAAGGAGAAAATGTAAGTAAAATACTTAGCAACTGACACATAGTAGATAGTAAATGTTGTTACTACTGGTAATTAAAGGTGAGGCAAGGAGCTGTCAAATTAAATGAAAATAAATTGTATTTTATAATCTTAAAAATACAGGAGTGGCTTCTTCAACTCTTACTACAACCTGAACTTGCTTTGGCCCCTGCTCTGCATCATGCTTATCCTATGCCCAGAAACCAACACTTCTCTTTATTCCCCTCAGTGGATTTATACAATCCTTATCCATGTTAACATTAGTGAAAACAAGCCCATGTTGAATTCAGTTGCTGATACCAGCCTAGTCTTTTTAATGTTTTATTCTTCAGTACCTAAGGTATTCCTCTGAAACAAAAGCAAAATCAGAAGAAAACACTAGAAACTGGGAACTCTTTCTTTTCCACACTATTACAAATGTTCTTTTTTGCTATCTTCTAAGAGTAGCCTTGCGGCCACCAAATTTCCAGCAAGCTGTGCTAACTTGTAATTCCATGTAAGCTAATGAATAACAAGTACAAACAAACATACAAAAACTAAAAATATAGCAGCGAGTTAGGCCAATACTGATCTGAAAAGGTAGCACTCCGGGAAAAGGTCAAGAAAGCACAGCAATCTCTGTTAGATAAATAGGAGCATAGGCTCTGGCTAAAATTCAAAACCTTTTTCCTCCTAGTGTGACACAAGGATGGATGATATTTACATGAAGAATACACACCCTTGAGTACAGAGATAAGATATGCCAAGAGATATGTGGAATTCCTAGGGAGCTAGCTGCAAGCTTGGTTTCTTTTTCCCCAATTCAAGAGGAGATATAGCTGCATGCAAGTAAACATGAATGTTTATGGATAGCCTGAGAGTCATTCTAACCATATAAAGCATATAAATTATTTCCTCTATGGGTACTTTATCATTCAGAATAAATTACTTGCAACATATCTTGTTTCTAGAATAGGAGGACTCAACCACATAAATACACAAATTTTTCACAAGTTAATTTATAAATTTAATGCAATCCTAGTAAAAACACCTAGTTCTGGATGATTTTGGTGCAAGATTATACTGGTGATTCATAAGTTAATATTGAAAATAAACAAACAGGAATAGTAAGAAAATTCTGGGGGAAAAAGGAAGAGACACTAGCCCTTTCATATATGCAAACGTATTTTACAGCCATAATAATTAAGAAGAAGAAGAAGAAAAAGATAGTGAGGTACTGGTGGTGCTTAAAAAAACAATCAATAAAACAGACTATACTGTTCAGGAATAGACCCAAATAAATGTATAAATATAGTATATGACAAAAATAGTATTTAAAATAAGTGGGCAAAAGATGAGGTGTTCGACAAATACTATAGGAATAAATATTTATTGGGGGGTGGTTGGATGGAGGGTGGATAAAGTTAGAGCCTTACATCATAACTTTTATGCCAGATATTGAAGATATACCAAATAATTACTACAAATACAAACAGGCATGAAAGCACTTGAAGAAAATGTGGGAAAAAATTAATAAAATTTAGATTGGGAAAGGCCTTTGTGAGAAAAATCTAAATGCCACAAAATAAAGTATTGATAACAACAATTATATGGGAAAAAAATTTCCTGAAAATAAAAATGAAATGACAAACTGGGAAAAATATTTGCAACTCACATCACAGTAGACTAATCTCACTAATGTATAAAGAGCTCCTACAACTCAATAGAAGACAAAATAAATAAAAATTATGAAGAAGACGATTCACTGAAAGGAAATATAAATGGCTCTTAAACAAATTTAAAGATGTTCAGCCTTACAGTAAGAGAAATGTAAATGAAAACTATAAACTTTTTTTTTTTTTCACCTATCAAAATGGCAAAGATAAGATCAAAAGGTTTGTAGAAGGGAAAATGCCTCCCCTGTTATGTTCCACTTGGTGCCCTGATTCTAAGCACACACTATATAATATTCCAGCTTGGCTGCTGTAAAAAAATGCCATACACTGGGTTGCTTAAGCAATAGATATTTATTTCTCATAGTTCTGGAGGCTGGGAAGTCTAAGATCAAGGTGCCAGCAGATTACATTCCTGATGTAAGCCCTCTTTCTGGCTGGCAGATAGCTGCTTTCTTGCTGTGTCCTCACATTGGTAGAGAGAGAGACAGCTCTGGCCTCTCTTCTTCTTCTTAAAAGGACACAAATTCCATCATTGGATCCTACCTTTCTGTTCTCATCTAAATTTAATTACCTCCTAAAGGCCCCACCTCCAAATACCATCACTTTGGGGTGTTAGGGCTTCAACATATTAATTTTAGGAAGGGGACACAAATATTCAGTTCATACAACACAACCATGCAAAGAAGCAAAGGGATCTCATAACAGGGCTGAATTGAAATGGCTGATGAGAGCATCTGTAGGGAACTGGGAAAGGAGTCTCCTCTACACAGAGCCAATGTTCATTGAGTGCCAACCATGTTAAGGAGGAGGAGGTATTCTTTATGACATTTATTTCCTTCTTATGACGTGTTGGGTGGGATTCTGATTCAACTGCAAGTGGTGCATGGCATGTACCAAAGAAGGGAAGTGATGGAGTGACTAGACTGAGTGAAGCTTGCTTTTTCAGATTAACACTGTCATTATTAGTGTTCAGATTAACACTGTCATTATTAGTGTCATTATTAGTCACGCACACATACACATAGACAGACACCCTGACCTTGCAGAGAGTAGGTGTCATGGGGGAAAGGCTGAGATCTCAAGCTCAAGGATAAGGAGACTGAATGGGAATTTATCCTCTTCACTGAACTGTCCACTTTTAGGCTAACTTATCATTGAAAACCCAGGAAACTCCTTAATTATAAACAGGAATTTTATTGACATTGGGGTGGACTCGGTTAATAAGACATTATGATTTCCTCTCTACTCCTGTTGCCATTCCTTGTCATATTTTTGGCTGTGAAAGTAGCGGAAACCACTCAGACTCTTTTCTCTTCTTGTCATCACTTGGAGAAGTGACCACTTCCCCTTCTTGAATTGACAGAGAGGAAGAAGCAGCCTTCTTTCCAGACTACCCTCCAGTCTGGGTAGCAGAAACAGAAGAAGAAGTGCTCAAGGATGGCCAGATGGTCAGCTGAGCCACAGGTGGGCTTCCAGCCTAGGCAGATGGGTCCAAGGCAGACTCAGAGGAGCTCCCGAATGTGTGTGTGGAGGGGCAGCAGAATGTTTCTCATGGGTCCCAGAGTGGCACACTCATGACTCAGACTGCCGGAAGCCCTGGCGAGACTTTGCTGCCAGGACAAGGAAGGGTATACAAATGAAATGTGTAGACCGATGCCTGAAGTCCAGACTACGGTGTCTCTGTGAATGCCAGCATGCCCTGACGACATCCAGGAAGCCCCCCACCCTGATACCTTGGGGCTCCAAAGTCTCCTAGTATTGGACATGATCCCAGGGAGAGAGATTTCGTTTCAGCCACCCAGACAGAATATTAAAGCCTCAAAACAGAAACAAATTTTAGTTACAGAAAAAAAAGTAAAGAAAAGTTTCTTTCTGGTACACTCAAGCTTGTGGATTAAAGGACAGTCAGTATAATCTAATACAGATATTTGAGAAGGAGGGTTCTAGTTAGAAGGGCCTCAAACTCCAGGTTGGGTCATATGTAGTTTATCCTGTAAGCCCAGGGACTCCGTGGTTGTTTCCGAGCATTCTCTCTGCCTAGTTGTAACCTGAAGTGAAAGCAGGTTCTGGAAGGAACTGTAGCACTTAACCCCTATTAGTTAAATACTACAAACAGCCTTTTCACTTCAAAAGAAGAGTTGTGACCACTTTTGTGAAGTGCTAATTAGCAAGCTTATTGGTTGCCCCAAAGTCCAGTTTGTGGAAAACTGTCAGATTGGAGCTGTGACTGGAAACATTTATAGAGACACCACTGCCCCCAAGAGGTCCTGCCCAACTGATTCCAATTTCAGAAGTGTGGCAGCAGTTCTGTATTTCCAGCTGCAAATTCCAGAGAAATATGGAAATGAAGTTGATTTTAACTATGTTGAAAGGTAATACTTTAAAATTATCATTGTTGGAGACCATGGTGGGTTTTGGTGTTTGTTTTGTTCAGCTTTTTTTTTTTTTTTTAACATTTTGAGTGTGTGTATTGCTCAAATAACTAGTTCCATTAGACCAAGAATTCTTTTTTTAGTTGTATATTAATCTTCACTGTATCGGTGTGCTGCTACATGTTCAAAAACTAGTTCTTTAAGAAGAAAAGCCCTGATTTATAGCCTTTGCCGATTTCTATGATGTAAATACACAATAGCCAATTTCAAGCTACCAATGTGAGATCTCTGAAGTAGAGTTGGGAAAAAATGCACAGTTGCTAGCACATTCTTACACTGTATTTCCACCATACAGATACACTTGTAAATAACCTCAAAAGTATGAATAATAAAATGTAGCGAAAATTAAGAAGTGATGCTTTTACTATTAACTTTGTTTTAATATAATTTATATATTTGTATATTCACATAATTTAATGATTTTTAATAATGTATGTGTTTGACAACTGACTCACAAAAGTCCTGAAACATTAACCATTGGCTCTTGTGAGCCAGTACAAGCCACTTCATTGTGGCACTGATCGTCACACTGTCCCTAGCATGGTGATTGCCACCTAGTAGGTGTTTTACATACGTTTGGTTAATTAATTGGTTCATTAGTTAATGAGTAACTCTCTGAGCCTAAAAGTCTTCCAAATGCAAATGCAATAAAAGATTCAGGTCTGTTTAAAATCAAGTAAGGGGTGGAGGGGGTGACCCCCGCATATAAGGCAAAAATTCTGTTTTCTTGGCTTTAATAAATAATAAATCAACTAGTAAACTTCTACTTTTGCTACTATGTAGCATCCATATAAACTCAACGGCTGAGTGTTAAACTCAGCAAGATATAATAACCAACTGTGGGACAGTCACTTAGCCTTCCTGAGAAAAGAACCTTCACTGGTTGAGAGCCTCACTGGTACCAGTGATGCCTTTCATTTCTAAGGTTGAGCTAAGGGTTTATAGGTGCTTGATTTATTATTATGCTTCATAATAGGCATGGCATATTGGTTAGGAGCATAGGTTGAAGCCGGCTGGCCTGGGTTTGAATCTCAGCTCTTCACACGTACTGTCCACGTGACATCTGTCATGGTTCCTATTCCCATCGGGCTGTGGTCTCCTCACCAGCAAACTGCGGACAACACCACCATCCACTCCATGAGGCGTTTGTGAGGGCTGAATGGACTAAGATATATGAAAGGCTTGGAACAAAATACGTACATAAAAGATGGCCTATAAGGTTAGCTATTATATTATTATTATGTGTATCATGTATCATATTATAAAGAAGGAAAGAAGACAACCTTTAAAAAACCGAAAGTTGAACTACATATTGTTGCAACATTTTCTAATTCTAAAAACGTTCATATTATGTACATATTTGCCAACTCTGAGCCTTTCAAACTGACCTAGCATATGTGGACAAGCCCAAGGCTGGGTGAAAATGCCCCATCGTGTTCCAGCCATCCCCTACCCCTACCCCAGGACCCTCCTCTCCCCTGCCTCCTTGGTTCATTTTCTCCTCAGCTTTTTCAGCTTCACAAGCCTCATTGTGGCCCACTGCCATGGACTTCTGTCCCCACCTGGCCCCGGATAGGTGACCTGGAGTTGGATTTTCCGGTCCCATTGCTGACTTGTGTGAAGGACCCAAGGTATCACTAGTCAAAAGAGAGCAGCACCTCCTGGGACCCACCCCTATCCTGCTGGTCTTGCCCCTCCTTGGCCCTCTCTGAAAGGGGAGAGGAAGCAAATAACATTTAAAACCTGTATTTGCAAATATGAGTAGACTGGAGATGAGGTTTTAGCTCTGGGAAGACCTTAAGGTAACAGGGAAATGAAGAGGGAAAGTATTGGACTGAATTCAGAGTTAATGAGGTTAAATGAAATAATGATTATATAGTGTCTGGCACTTAAGAGGTATTCAATAATTAATACTTTCCTGGGACAAAGGAGAACTGAATAATAAATAGTTCACTTTTCTTTAAGCCTGACTAAACTATTTATCATCTCCAGGTAAAACTGGGAGGTTGGATTAGTTGATGCCATAGGCAACTCTGCCTCAAAAAATCAGTACATATTCTCCCTTAGGCTAAAGTTTGATTATACATAAAGTCCAGAAATAAGAAATAATAAACCTTGTTGAGTCAGTTAGAAACAGTTAAAATTGTGATTTATAAATTTTCCCACCAGAGGGCACAGTATAAAAGCCAATGGCTGCTGAGCTACAGCTGGTGTATCGTTTACTGTGTATAATTATTTCATTCTGTTGATTTTGGAATGGAGTTTCAGCTTCCTAGGTGGTGATAGTTGTCCCCTCCTGTTTAACATCCATTTTAATATAATCCACACTCCATTCTTCACATATTTAGGGTTTGCCTTGAGTCTAAAATCCACAAATAATTTTACCAAAATGGCTTTTCACATCTGCTTATTGAAACAGACTTTTTTGAAGTTCCAACTTTTCTTTCCAATAGGCAAAAGATTGTAACTTTGAAATGATCTTGAAATGTAAACTTATGATAACACTCTATGGTGCCTTTAAACACTGCTAAAATCTGGCTTCAACTCTGTGTGGGTGTTAGTGGTTAAAAAGCAAGGGGTGTAGCTTTATCAATCTGTTTTGTGCTCTGAATCTAGTTTACATGCAAATTCTCCGGACACTGAGCAAATATACACATCCTTATCATGTTCTAAATAAAATCTATCACCTTCAAAATTTAAATGTATGTTCTTTAAATCTAAAACATCACAATTTAAAAAACTAATTTACTATTCTTTCCTGCTTTCTCAAAACATGTGTTTATTTAATATAATGGCAGTTTGAAAGGATTTTAATACATGTAATAATAAGCTATATATTATTCCTATCCTTCAAATGAATAGGTATAAAGATTATCATTAGATCTTTTATTTATATCTTTGTGGCAATTGTATAATTTTTCTCCATCTCTTCAAACCAGATTTTGTTAAGGGAATTTCCCCCTATTGAGATGTTCTTCATAGTGGTTTAATGGACTTATCCAGTGAAGTTGTAAACTAGTAAGAAAACATGTGAACATCTGAAAAAATCTGAACAGCAAGGCAGGTGATGAAAACAAACTCTAAAGCATTATAAAGTCAACTCTTCCATTCTAAAGAATATAATTTGTAATGTTTTCTCCCCCCCTTTATTTTATTTTTACTTATTTTTAAAGTATATAATTATTTATTTATTTTCTCCCCCTTTTTTAAAAAGGATAAAGCAGGAATATGCCATATAAAATAAAAGCTATTTCCCATAACTATAACTTCTTCTACAGATTTATGGATTTTTAAAAACCGTGTAACTGGAGGGAAAAAAAAAAGACTAAAATTCAAATTAATAAAACAAAAAGTCTTACAAATATTATTAGATGTTAAAATTTGAAAATCTGAGAGGGGGGGATATTTTTCTAGATCAGAATTCTTTTCAATTATAAGTAATGTTTTGAAGCAATATTTTACCAATACTTTCCCCTTCAACATGAATGAATTTCACACCATGGTAGGAATGTTGCTTCAACTGAGGAAAATCTATCCCTACATATGTTTGTTATTTTAGAAAGACTGCAAATTTTGAACATTTCCCATCATAAGAATTTTGTAAACTCACTTAAGAGAATGCTAAGATATATTTTCAATATAAAAATTTTCTTCTGGGGAAGCAACTCACAACATTCAGGAATTGAATATCTATCTGGTGAAAGATGCATTAGTTTAGTTCTTTGGGGGACTAAGGAGGCCACCAAAAGGCATTTTTATCACCTCTTCCTTGGCCCCATTCTCTCTTTCTTAAAAATACTAGACTGGTGTTGGTGTACCCATCACAGAGATCATGCCTTTTAATTAAAAACTAGATAGCCAGAGTTACTTGAAGTCCAGCTGCCTCAAAGAAATTTACTCAATATGGAAAGCTTACATCAGGAAGAAACGTAGTCAGGTTAGATTTCAAGTATACAACTGAACTGCCTGCCTTTCCTCCCTGACTCCAATAAAAGAAAATTTGAAGCAAAGTTTATCTGAGTTATATTTTTATATATATCTTAAATTAAAAATCTCCTTCTTGAAAAACTGTCATCTCATAAAAATGCTTAAGTAATTTTCCAATGAAATTTAATGGAATTAAGATTTGTTCTGAGAAACTAGTTATCCACCTAGTGGACTTTAACCAAACTTTTTTAAAACCATAACCTGGAATTGATTTTCTAACCATTTTCTTTTCCCCTATGAAATACCCCTACCATAAGGACATTTTTGAATTGACCTCCTTGAGCACTGCTTCTCAAACTCTCTGTGGTGAAGGAGCATTAATCAATTACTAATTATTATTATTATTAATTCCAAACTATTGCCACTGATACTTTTGTAAAATGCAATAAAAATGAAATGCTGCATAAATTGTATTTTTACATTACATAAAATGCAAGTCCAAATATTTTATTATTAAATTCAACAGATATCAAATGACTGTGGATATTCCTAAATGCTTATTCTCAGTTTTTGTAATTATTTTTCCAAATCTAATAGCACCCAGCTCACAGACCACCACCAGTCTGCAGATAACACTCTCAGTAGCATTGTGCTCATGGCCTTTCCTCTTACAGCAAGGTTGTAAAAAACTTGACATGTTCTCATAGCTACATTGCCTGAAGAGTATTAACATTGCTCAAAATATGTTTCAAAGTATCTAAATAGCTATGAATAACTCAAGGTTTAAGTAAAGTCCCTTTCATCTTGTAAAACTTTAAAACAAAAATCCCATAACTATTACTGAATGCTGAAATTCTTCAAAATGGGAGGAATGGAGTCAGAGAATGGCTTTTGGAACTGCATATCCATGCTTAACTATGTCCCTTGTAAACGTATCCATCTGGGAGGCAGGGAGGAAGAGAAAAAGGAGGGTTGGAAATCATCTGGCAACTATGTAAGAAAATATCTTTAAAAATAGCTGTATTTTCCTAACCTGATATATGGAAAGTTAGTTAAATTTAGAAGGAAAGAGAGAAAAACCTTTGGGGAAACTTCTGTACTTTTTCCCAACAGGAAAATCGATTTCCTTACAAAGAGTTATTCATTAGAAGTAGCCAAGCTAAACTGAACATCAGTGGAAGTAATAGAACAGTTGAATCTAAGATTAGAGACACAGCTCTTAAAAAGTATAATTTGGGCTGCCATTGAGTGAATTAATGCTGGTTGACTTGCATGCCCTGTGTATGTAATTTCCTCTAGAGATCAACTAAATACAGTTCTCCAAAATTCTGTGAACACAGCACTATTTCTAATGTAGGACTCTTGCAATGACATGAAATTACACCTTCAGTGTCCTAAACAATTTCACTGGATTTATATTCATTTCTGGATCTAGCTCAGGGATGTCTTTGGGGGGAAATCTCACATCCCTGCTGTCTTGATAGGCAGTTAAAATAATAGATGTAAAAAAATTTAATTAAAAATTGAAAGTGGTGTGTCTGTGTGTGCGTGTGTGTGCATGCGTAGGTATGTATATATATATTATGTACATATGTGTATGTATTATACATATGTATATATGTATACCTGCAGTGTACATAATACACTGTTATTATTTATCATGTCTATTATAAGTCTCAAATTTCACTTGTTGTACTGAATGATCAGCAAGAGAATATTTCAAGAGTGGGATAGCCCTTAACCAAGGATGTAAAGCATTTGAAGAGATCTAGGAATTAGAAAAAACAGATATTATTTCCAGTTTTGACAAATACTAATGAAAAAAAGTATCTTAGAAAGTAATTTAACTTCTCTAATATTCAGTTTTCTTATGTATAAAGTAGGATAATTTCTGCCTCTGCCTGTCTGGTATGGTTGTGGTAAAATGCAAATGAATACACTTTGTGAGGAGGGCAAGGGACTACGAGAATAGTACACTTTGCTCATATTTCTAACATGAGTATCATTTCTATGAAAACAGGCCATTTGAAAGTAAAATGTTTTCCTAAGGCATGTGCCATCCACAATAACCACTTATATTCTTCCAAATGAGTCTCCATCTACTTTCCACCCTTAGAGGATAATGCTTACCTTTTCCTATACTCTTAATTTCTCTCTGCTGGGATAAGGCTGTAATTGTATTTAGCCCTGTGAAGCACAGTAGATGACTTGTTAAATAATCAGGTTATTGGTTCCTGTAGAAATCTTAAATTTGTGACCTAGAATAGATATATTTTTGCTGTAAATTAAAAGCAATGCCTTCACAATCATGTAAGCAATTTATCTATTACATATACATATACATATGTTAGAAGCCATAGGTCACCTGGATAGAGGACAGCTCAATAACAGAAGCCAAGCTATACAAAATCAACAGGAAAAACTAAACACATAAGTAAACTTTGAAACAGAAGTGGCAGGTATTACACAGAGAGAAAGAATCAATTAGTAACAAATGACTAAATTATGGTTAGTTTTTTGGAGGGAAGAAAACGTTGGCACATTACATGCAACCAAAAAACATAATGAAGATATTATGATCATAGCCATGGAGAAAATGATCTTGCGAAATGTGATTAGTGAATCACAGCCAATTAGGGATTGATGATACATTATGATCACTCTCATGAAAAGTTTTATTCAATCACGACTTTGTCAATAGTGTAGTTTGGACACTGAAAGAGGAGAAGCAAGAAACTCACAAGTGCTAATATCCATTCTGTAAAATAGAAGAAATATGATTTAACTTGGGCAATTAAGAAAGCATCATCCTCATAACACCTATTCTAAGGGATTGGGGGGGTGGCCACCATATAATGGAGGCTAACCAGAGGGAAGGTTTCCCATCAGCCATAAAGAGTTCAGCTTTTAGTTCTATTATTCTTAGGACCTCTGGTACTATGATAGAGATGAAGTGTAGTAGGGCCATTGCCAAACTGGTCAACTAAGGTGCTACCACTAAAACAGGCTAAGTGGACTTTGGGAGTCCATGAGCCCAAAAGAGTTACAATCCTAGGTTTAGATAAGGATAAGAACCTCTAGTTTTCATCCAATATAGGACCACTAGGGCCATAGGAAATATCTGGTATATTCTATATGTTATCAAAGAAAGAGGTTGTGTAAAAGATTTATAAAGTGGACATTCTTTTTTTAATTAATAGACTATTTTTTGAGTTGTTTACAGAAAGATTGAGTAGAAAGTATTCAAAATCTCAAGATAGTTACCCATATACCCCTTCACTTTCCTCCAGTTTCATCTACCATAATCCAATATTGATACATTATTATTAATTAAATCTGTAGTTTACATTGGGGTTCATCTTTTGTCTTTGTGGACATTCTTACTTAAGAACCCTAAGCTTCTACTGTATATTAACAAAATTCCAGTAAGAGTCTATTCCGTAAGTAAGACTATTTATGAAAGTATTTTGCAAAACTTTTTAACATTCTAAGGAAAAATTAAAAATTGTTTTAGTAAAGAATATGAAAATGTATATTCTTATGATGAGAAAAATCTTTAAATGGAGGGTTGTGATAATGAATGAATTTAATGTGTGTAAAGTGCATGTCAGTGGCTGGCACAAAGTACATGCTCAATAAATGCAAGCAATTATCATCATTACAGTTGATAGTTCTCATAGATGTACACCTTATTTGAAGAGGGGGACCAAGTGATATGGTATCCTTGAGAAGCTAAAGAAAAGATTGAGTAATCCACTTCACCAAGCACTAGAACAGAGTTGCCAAGAAAAATCCAGTCAAAAGCAGGTCAAATTCATATAGATGTTGAAATCACAAGGAGGAAGGAGATGCAACCACAGGGCAAATAGTCAAGAATCATATAAAAATAGATCGTAGGTACCTATCATCCAGAAGCAATGACCTTCAAGTTTAAACTTGCTCATTGATGCTAAAAAAATGATGTCATCATTCATATTCATGATTCTGTTGATAATGTAGCTTACCTATTGGAAACCTTTATAGCTGCCTCTCACGCAGAGGGAATTAGTAAGTGAGGGTGAAATAGAGCAATAAAGCATCTCAGAGCTGTGGTTAAGATTGACTTCTATTCCTTTTATTGGGGCCATTTCATTTTAATGACATCAGAGCGTAATTGCTAAATCAGGTAGAGTACCTCCCACACTGATACTGCTGAAACCCTTAGACCAGAACTTTGGGCATTTCTCACTGAGATGGCTCTATGTGCCCCACTAACAGTAAACTACCAATTACCTTCTACGTAACACACATACAATATTTGACTCAGATATGTGCACAGACACAGATAGCTATATAAATCTTGTGGATATAAATTCTGAAATTAATTGATTTGGTTTCGTTTCAGTGATGCCTGGGTAATATGAATTTAATGCAAGTTAAAATCATCTTGATTCCTATAGTCTGTTCTTACTAAATCCCTAAGTAAGGCATTAAATCTCACTACCAGTTTGGAAATGCAGCATAGTAAATTTACCTAGGGATTTTGTTAATATGCAGATTAGGACTCAGGAGGTCTGGGATGAGGCCCAAGACTCTGCATTTCTAAGAAACTCCAGGTGCTGCTGCAGGTACAAAGATGCAACTTAAGGGGTAAGGATGCGTTTAGCGTACGAGCTCTGGAGTCAGTCACGCCTTGGAAAAATTACGTAAGCAATATGAGCTTCATACCTCTCACTTACAAAAAGGGAACAGAAATTATCCATCTCTGCTGTTAGTTGTGAAGATTAAATGAGATAGTAAATGCAGAATGGTCAGTTCAAGGCCAGGAACCAAAAAAATGAACCAAAAAGCTAGCTTCTGTTGAAACTTTTGTTACTTCTACTACCTCTTTGTCAACCAAAGGATATACATTTCTCAGATCTTTTCATTAATTCATTGATTCACTTGGCAATATAGTTATTGACTTTTACTAAAAGTAAGGGCATGATTACCGAGAGGTTAATTCTTTTTTTTTTTTTTATTGTGGTACGCGGGCCTCTCACTGTTGTGGCCTCTCTCGTTGTGGAGCACAGGCTCCGGACGTGCAGGCTCAGCGGCCCCACGGCTCACGGGAGCATGGGATCTTCCCGGACCAGGGCACGAACCCGTGTCCCCTGCATCGGCAGGCGGACTCTCAACCACTGTGCCATCAGGGAAGCCCCCAAGAGGTTAATTCTATTAGGGAACATAAGACAAGGATGGAAGGGGATAGCACATAAGGTCCAAACTGTGCTAGATTTGACAGTCAAATTCAAAGTGAGCTTATGGTTGAAGCCAGAAAATTGAGTTACCCATGATGTCCTTTATTTCTCTAAATCTGATGAATGGCCATGTCCTGTCAGTTCCATCTCCCAGTCAGCTCTCAAATCCAACCAAGTAGTCTCCAGGTTTAAAGTAGCATCACCTCCTAGCTGCTCTCTTGTTTCCCACCTTGACTTTCTCTCATCCATTTTCATATTCCAATTGGAGTGAAATTTTAAAAGTGCTTATCTCCTGTTGAGCACTCTACAGCCTACAGAGTTATGTCCAAACTGCAGAACAAGGTCTCAAGTTCCCAGAAAAAATTTTGCCCTCACCCTGTGTATCTCCTACTGCTTCCTGTCCATACTCTGGCCCTGGACAAAAGCCAGAACTAAAGTTTCACCTTGCTGCTGGCCTCCCACATGCTATACTCTCTGCCTGAAATGTCTTTTCTCAGATCTTTTCCTGGGTTCCTCCTTTGAAATAAATGTAAGATCTCATGTTAGAAGTCATTTCCCTGGAAGCCTCTCCTGGCTTCCTTACTGTGCTCTCACAGCTCCCTCTACCTACCTCGTCAGAGCTCTTATCACTCCAGACCCAAGCCTCAAGCAGATCCTCCAAGTCTCTGATCTCTTTGCAGCATTCACTTCTCCTTGCTCACACTCTCTGTAGCTGTGCTTTTCCATGTGTTTATGTGATTCCCTCATGAATGCCTCCCTTGTAGACTGTAAGCTCCAGGCCAGCTAGAAGTGGGCCATTTTATTGCTTTTCAAAGACTGCTAAATTGCAACACTAAGAAAATGAAATGTTGAAAATAAAACCATTTATAATATAATACAATATTCCTAGGAATAAATTTAGTAAAATTTGTGCAAGGCTGTTATTGGAAGACTTAAAGAAAACGTAAGTAAAAAGAGATATCAGATTTTAAGAATAGAAAGGCAATATCATAAATATGTCAGCTTTCCCTAAATTGATCTATAGATTTGATGCAATTCTAAACAAAATACCAGCACAGTGAGTCAAAGAATCTGATGAGATGATTCTAAAATTTTTACAGTAAAATAAAGAGATCCAAAGAGCTATGACACTCATAAGGAATATTGTAGGGTGTGTGTGGTGGGGCAGAGGGTAAGGTTGTTCCTATTAAATATTGAGTTAATTACTAGAAGGCAACAATGATTAAAGTAGTGTGATACTGTCACAGGGCTAGACAAATTGATCATGAAGTCTGACAATACTAAGCACTGGTGAGGATGTGGTGCAATGGAAACACACCAGCTGGTAGGGATACCACTTTGGAAAACAATGTGGTATCACACATTCCATTTCAAGTTCATTGTTTAAAGAATCTTTTACAAGAGCCGCAGGTGACTTGTACAAGAATATTCATAGATGGGACTTCCCTGGTGGCGCAGTGGTTAAGAATCCGCCTGCCAATGCAGGGGACACAGTTTCGATCCCTGGTCTGGGAAGATCCCACATGCCGCAGAGCAACTAAGCCCGTGCGCCACAACTACTGAGCCTGCGTGCCACAACTACTGTAGCCCGTGCGCCTAGAGCCCATGCTCTGCAACAAGAGGAGCCACCGCAATGAGAAGCCCGCGCACCGAAATGAAGAGTAGACCCTGCTCGCAGCAACTAGAGAAAGCCCACGTGCAGCAACGAAGACCCAACGCAGCCAAAAATAAACTAATTAATTAAAAACAACAAACAAACAAAAATAAATAAAGCTTTATATAAAAAAGAATATTCATAGATAGAAGCAACTCCATCAATAAGAGAATAAGTGTGGAATATTCTCACATTTGCATGTTACCAATGACAGTGAATGAGCTACAGCTAAAAACCATAACATGGATGAATCTTAGAAAAGTCATGAGTGGGGGGAATAAAGAAAATGGCTTGATGACATAAAGTATAATACTGTTTTTATAAAGTTCAAAAGCTCATGGAAAGACTATAAGTAAAAATTCAGCATAAGATTTACCTCTGTGGATGGGGGGGAAGGAGAATGGGGAGGAGCACACAGGTAAGTTGGACAGTTTTGGCAATGTAGCTTATAGTTTAGTGAAAGATTCATGGGTTTCCATTTTTAAGGTAATTTTCAAGGCCCTGAAAACATACAATAAAGGCCATGTGGCATAACTCCTTAACCTTATTTCTTCTTAAACTGTTCAAGCAAAATGAATAAGCTGCCAAGATCAAGCTTTAGTCATCTCCAAAGCTCCACCCTTTCCCAAAGCACCACAATCAGTCAGACAATAGTGGATGCAAATCAGGTTTGTTATGACAGCCCTTGGCAAGGGATGTGCAGTCATGAAAGAAACCTCCTCAGCAAGGATGTTGTTGCCTTTACAGCTAACATGGCCACACCTTGGCTTCCACATTCTCAGCATCACTGGTGGGAAACAGAGCAACTGAAATTCTCAAATTAAATAAAACTCTTCCATAATTCTCCACTCTAGCTGAGCAGGGCTCAATTTTCCACGAATGTCATTTGCTTTGGTAGCATAAAATCTTAGTGAGCCATGCTCTCTACTTTATTTCCTTTGAACTTTTGTATATTTTTGCATAAAATTTTATATCCAAACATAGAATGTTATAAGATACTTCTTCGAAAGTCACTGAAGTCATCAGGGTACAGATTCATTATTACTCTTTTCAGAACATCGGGAAGTCTAACAGAGAAGGCTGGTGAGTTAGCCTTTCTAAGGTCACCTTGATTCTCCATCATGTTTTCCTTTCGTAGCCATAGGTTTCACACAAAGTTTTGAGTCCCATTTTTTAATGCCAGCTCTTACCTTGATATCGCTGAATATATTTTATAGTTCCTTCCTGTGGTAGAATATCTGCAAGGATGACCACAATAATTTTCCCATCCCTGTATGCATACCACTGTGTAATGTGACTTTATCACAACCTGCATCAAGAGCTGGAGCCTATTTCCCCATGCCTTGAATATTGGCTGCTCTTGTGATAATTTGACGAATACAATGCAGGGAAAGTGATATTGCAAGACTTCTGGGACTGAGCCTTAAGAGTCTTGCACTTCGGTTCTCATCATCTTGGAATGCTGCCCTGAGACCATCATGGAAAAAAGCCAGGGCTAGCCTACTGGTGGGTGAGAGGTTACACGGAACAGAACTGAGTCCCCAGACCAACCAGCTAATAATCAGAATCAGCCACCAGACATTTGAGTGAACCCATGTTAGACCACCCAATCCCTGTCAAGCCCCAGATGATTGTGGTCACATGAGTGACCTCAGATGAGAGCCACAGAACTGCTCATCTGAGTCCAACCTAAATTGTTGAGCTACAGAATTGTGAACTAATAAAATAGCTGTTTTAAGCCACTAAGTTTGGGGAGTGGTTTGTTACACAGCAACAGATAACTGATATATTTTCCTTATTTTTTTTTACCTTTTATCTGCAAGGGTTGTGGTGTGTGTGTGTGCATGTAGAAGCGGAGCCACATTTAAATCTTCTCCATCAGATTTTGGTCAAATTGAGAAAAATGTTTGACTTTGTGTCAAAGGGTAATGAAGAATGAAGATAAACTAGGTAATTCCAAGACTTGAATATTTCATTTAAAAGGAATCCCATAGTTAGAATCTTTAGAATACATTATTTAATAATAAGACTTATCAGGTAAATTCTTTTTCAGAATAGATTGTTACAATTATTTTTATACTTTTTTTATTATTATATATTTCTCTTTTTCCATGTCGACAATCTCACATATTTTGTTCCTTCTACATGATTTTCAGCATTTCTCTTTCTAATTTGGAGTTAGGTTTTATTTGCTTTCCTTTTTGAATCTTTCAGAATTTGTTTACTTTTCTCTGTCCTGTGCTGTCATTCTTATTCCTGACATCTTCAAGGCTGTGATAGAAGGAGTAACGTGGTAACTAATGCATAGATCCATATGGTGCTCTGACAGCTTCACCTCCTTTACCTCCAAACTACATCTCTGATGTTCTCCGCAGTCCCTCCCTCCCTACCTTTTGTTTCTTTTCCTCATAAACTTCACTCTCCACTTTGCTGCCAGAAATACAGCCCATGCCTGCTGTGATATGGATATGAGAAACCACACTGCTAAGCGGCTCGGGCTGTACTTGACAGATTAGAGATTATTTTTTTCTCATTTGGCTGTGTCAGGGCAGCAGCACATTTATTTTTCTCTTTGACACCAGTGACAGCTATTACTGTGCCAGCTCCGTATCTGGAGAGTAAATGAATGCACTGAGGAGGCATGGGGCCTTCTAGGCTGACTCAACACAGCCTCCTGAGCTCTGCTGTGTTGCAGCCTACTGAAAATGGAGTCTCAGAGAGCAGCAGCCCAGACAGAGTCTCAGGGGACAGTGAGAAATACACGGTTGGGATGGAGGGGAAGAGAGTGGGGAGAAAGAAGAGAGAAGGTGAAGATAGATAAGGGAAGAGAGAGGAAAAGCAGAGGGCTTTGTGGTTGATAAGAATTAACCAGGGGATACCGGCAAATACACTCTTGGCACCTTTGCATCTCTGCTACTGCCTGCCAACCAGAGTTGCTCTTATTAAAACACACACAAAGAGAAACAATAGAAGAGTCTGAGTTCTCCAGAAATGGAAGTAAGCAACGTAATCAAGCTGCTTATATTTATAAATCTATTAAATAGCTCCTTCAACTTGTTTTCCCTTTTATTTTCTTTTTAATACAATTGACACATGCAAGAGAATATATAGAAGATATATGCAAGTTATAAATTATAGTAGTATAGTGAATACCTGGAAACCCACTCCAACCCATGAGCCAGAATATCACCAATAACTTATTTCTTCTACGTGTTTCTTTCCATTCCATTCTTTTCCCTGTTTCCCAGAAATTACCACTTGGCTGAATTTTGTGTTCTTAATTCCCTTATTTACTACACATATGCATATATGCATTCTCACCTATATGCATGTATGCTTATGCAACATTGTTTAATCTTGGTCATTTATGAACATTATAAAAAAGGTCTTACGGGACTTGATTTACTGATCTTACCTTATGCTTCCAAGATTCACCTCTATTGTCATTAGCAATTTTATTTCATTGCTTTTCACTGCTGTATAATATTAAATACATTTATTTCTCTTTTCTCCTTTTAATGAAATATGAGTTGTTTACAAGTTTTTGCTATCATATAATATACATATTAATAATATATATAACTATATATGATAATATATATATTATTATATAAAATTGCTACAAATATTTTTATGCATGGTGCACATGTACAAGGGGGTCCCTAAGGAAAACACTCAGAAATAGAGTTATAAGTTGTACAAATATGTACAAAGTATATACAAATATATTTATAAATGTTAAAATTATATACTCATAAATATATACATTGGAATAAATTTATATTCAAGAGTAAAGAAATAATAATAGACAAGGTACTCATGAAGAAGAGTTTCTTTTTAAGATATAAAGACTTATTATGAAGCCATCATAATTAGGACAGTGTGGTACTTGTGCAGGGATAGATTAGAGACCAATAAGATAGAATTAATGGTCTAGAAACAGAAACCACAACACATAGTACAGAAGGAACTGTAGATACTGGGGAAAAGTGAGACTAGACAATAAATGATGTTAGAATAGCTGGCTGTCCCTCTGAGAAAGAAAAATTTAATTGGATGTCTACTTCATATTATACACAAAAATCGATTCTGGAAAATGGACTTACGGCAAAAGGCAAAACTTTAAAACACTTTAGAAGAAAATGTCTTTCTGATTCTGGGGTAAGGAAGGATTTTTTAAATAAAATACAAAAATGTTAACCATAAAAGAAAAAATTATAAATTTAACTACATTAAATTTAAGAAATTCTGTTCATTAAGAGACATCATGGAAAAGTAAAAGCACAAGACACAAACTGGGAGAAAATATTTGTGGCATATGTAACTGAATACAGACTACCATGCAGAACATACAAAGAAATCAGGCAAATTAATGAAAATATGGTAAAACAACTCATTAGAAAAATGGACAAAAAGTTTGGTGAGGTATCATATGAAAATATAGTCAACTTCATTAACAATCAGAGAAATATAAATAAAGACCACAGTATAATTTCACCTCACACCTATTAGATTGCCAAAAATTAAGAGGAAAAATTGGTACAAGTGCTTTGGAAATGATTTTGCATTATTTTGTAAAAATGAGTAGTATTTTGCAGACCCTACCACCTGGCACTTCCACTCTTAGGCATGGATACAGAATGGCCACCAAGTCGGGGACCATGGACAAATACGTAATAGCTAGTTTATTGTTATTACATTATAGTACATAATAAGATAATAGCATGCATATTTCCAGACTTTATGGCCACACTGAATGCAGTCTAGAGAATTCTTCAGTTCTAATTAAATATGGAGATATGTGAAATCCTTCCTTTCTCAACCTTCTCTTTCCTTAGGCTCTTGAAAAACATACTTGTTCTTTGTCAACTTCAATCTCTTAGCAAAGCTGATGAAACAGTGAAATCTATGCAGACTCTCTCCCATGAAAAATTCATGGACAATTTAAGGGGGTTGAATTGCCCCACCCTGAAGTCCTTTTATGAACCATTTAAGGGTCTGTGTTTCCTGGATTAAGAACTGGATTAGGAATTAAGAACTGCTCTAAATCATTCTCTTCCCAGTGTTAGAGCTTAAGGCACTGAGGTATCACTCGGCCTCCATCTATGAACTAAACCTCTTCAGGTTTTGGTTCTAGACCCTTGTTCCTTCTTCCAGGCTTAGGAGTCAGCCTTTTGAGACTACTGAACCTCAGCATACAGTATCTCATTTAAGGACAGAGCAACAGCGATTCTAGAACCAGCGCCCTGGGCACTTAGACCTACAGGTCCCCAGCTCAGCAGGCATGATGACACAAGAGGGCAGTGTCAGGCATGCTTCTGTGGTATATTAAGGAGCCCAGCAGGAAAATCAACATTCCTGAGGAATGTTGATATGAATAATATAAACAACCTCACATTTCTGAATCCAAGTTTTCCAGAGTGAGTTACACAGAGTCCAGCAATTCTAAGCAAGTAAAATGGATTCATACCATCCCTCCAACTACCTCCAGTAAGAAAAGACAGGTTCCATTTCTACTTTGCAATTATATTCACAGCTCATTCTTTTTTTTTTTTTTTTGTGGTATACGGGCCTCTCACTGCTGTGGCCTCTCCCGTCGTGGAGCACAGGCTCCAGACGCGCGGGCTCAGCGGCCATGGCTCACGGGCCCAGCCGCTCCGCGGCACGTGGGATCTTCCCAGACCGGGGCACGAACCCGTGTCCGCTGCATCGGCAGGCGGACTCTCAACCACTGTGCCACCAGGGAAGCCCCACAGCTCATTCTTAAACATTCAGATTTTTCATAATTGCTAGTCATAATGATAAATACAAGAATCTGAAATTATTGAGGACTTGGTCTGGCATATATAGTTATTAATTGCAAAACACTACAGGAAATGTAACGCGTCATCTTAGGAGGAGGAAGAGGACAAGGAGATTCTAAGTGTGTCTGTTCTAAAGTCAGACTGGCTATGCCATTTAATACCATTTACTTACTGTGTAACCTTGAGCAAGTCTCAACCTCAGCATCCTTGTATGTGAAATAAGGATAATAATAGTACCTGTCTCATAGGGGCATTATGAGAATAAAATGAGATAGAAGCATAGGTCAGTGTGTGGCACATGGGATGCGATTTAAGAAGTGAGCTAGTTTTAACATTAACACCCCATTCTTCATCATTTAGATCCATGTCCCCTTTGTTTCTTTCTTTCTAACTAAATTATTATTTGTTTATTTATTTTTGGCTGTGTTGGGTTTTCGTTGCTGCGCACGGGCTTTCTCTAGTTGCAGAGGGGGGGGGGCTACTCTTCGTTGCGGTGTGCGGGCTTCTTATTGTGGTGGCTTCTCTTGTTGTAAGTATGGGCTCTAGGCGCGCGGGCTTCAGTAGTTGTGGCACGCCATGGGCTCAGCAGTTGTGGCTCACGGGCTCTAGAGTGGAGGCTCAGTAGTTGTGGCTCATGGGCTTAGTCGCTCTGCAGCATGTGGGATCCTCCCAGACCAGGGCTCGAACCCATGTCCCCTGCATTGGCAGGTGGATTCTTAACCACTGCGCCACCAGGGAAGTCTTTCATGTCCCTTTTTTCCAAATATTTTTGAAACTGTGGCATTTGTTTTAATTCCTCATTAACAGAGAAGCTAAAAGGGTATCAATTTCATTGCTCTTGAAGAAGAAGCACTTCATGGGTACTAATGAGTTCTTAGAACAAAAATGTATGTGCTGACAGTAAGCATTAGGTAGGTTGTCATTGTGATGACACATCTGTGTGGCCATAGAGTGGAAACATGGAGTCAAAGATAAAGGAATAGTCCCCAAAGATGAAGGAGATGAATAGCAAAATAATTCAAATACATGGGTTTTATTTAAAAACAGATATGTATTTAAAACATTTCTTAAGTGATAAAATGGGGGAGAAAACTAGAAAAGATGGTTTGATCCTTTAAGAACAATCCATCCTATAAAAAAATGGTTAAAGGTTTCTTTGACTTTATTGCCAGGAGGATACTGTTAAAATTTCCCATGTAATATGAAAGATGATTTACATCTAATTTTTGAAACAAAATGAAGTTAATAAAGGTTAAGAACTCTTTCATTTAAATGGACCCAATGATCTAAATTACTAAAGCCTCTGAATCCAGCTCTAAAACCAACCTGTAGTTTGACTACAGTGTTTACCTACAGAAGACCATGACCCACTAGCTGAGTTTTCATTCATATTTCAAAATCACTCTTTGTGACCTTCACATTCTCATAAATTTCTGATCCTGGGGCTTCCCTGGTGGTGCAGTGGTTAAGAATCCACCTGCCAATGCAGGGGACACGGGTTTGAGCCCTGGTCCAGGAAGATCCCACATGCCGTGGAGCAACTAAGCCCATGAGCCACAGCTACTGAGCCTGCGCTCTAGAGTCCACGAGCCACAACTACTGAGCCCGCGTGCCACAACTACTGAAGCCCATGTGCCTAGAGCCCATGCTCTGCAACAAGAGAAGCCACCACAATGAGAAGCCCGTGCACCGCAACAAAGAGTAGCCCCCGCTCGCTGCAACTGGAGAAAGCCCGCATGCAGCAATGAAGACCCAGCACAGCCAAAAATAAATAAATAAAATAAACAAATTTTAAAAATAAAAATATAATATATTTCTGATCCTGGGCTTCATGGCCATCTGTCAGTTGACTCTCCAGTATTTTAGTTCCCACATTCTCTTACATTGCTCAGTGAGACTTACTCTCTAACTTGGAAACTTGCACAATATTCCCCATACCCACCAGGACTAATGCACTTGAGAGTATGGAAAATCCAACTACCTCATCCCTCTTCACTAAATGACTACCCAGAATCTGCCTCCTTTATAAAATTATTCTCAGAGTCCAATCTAACTGACTGTCCTGAATCCCTCCTCTTGCCCATTTTATAAACAGAACTGCATAAACTCAGGCCTCTCCCTTCTTCCCCTTAAAAATGTGGATTTCTTTTAGATAGGGTTCCCTAATAAAAATCTCTCATGTCTGTGAGAACTTTTAAAGGGATAAATGAAGAAACAAGGGGCATGTTAGTAAATATTGACTGATTTACACCATTTTTTCTTTAGTTTAATATTCTAAATGCTATTTTTTAGTGATACCAATACATAGAAGTAAAGCACATTTTTTGGCATTAAGAATTTGACTCTGGAGCCAAATTCTTTGGTTACTAATACCAGCCCTATTACTTACACTGTGTTATTCTCTCTGAACCTCAGCTGTCTCAACTGTTAAGTGAGGATAATAACATTATCTACTTAATAGGATTATTTGGAGGATTAAATGAAATAATCCATGTAAAGTACTTTTAAAAAGGGCATGGTACATATTAAGCACTGAATAAATGTTTGTTGTGTTGTTCTTACAACCATTAATTTATCAGAAAATATAACTGGTCATTTTCTAAGACTTAAGTGTAAGTCTGAGTGACTCACAACAGGAGTCACCAAATTATGAAAGTGTCTGTTCGGTCTGAATTTAAGTGTGTGCCTTTCTTTCAAAATTTCTGATGGTATCTGGAGAACAGCATCAAAATAAATGATTATTTCTCATTGTACAGTACCCCAAACAACTGAACCTACCAATACTCTTCCTCTATTTCTGCCCATAGCATAAGTGTGGAGTCGCCCATCATTTCCTAGGGGTTGAATCCAATGGACCTATGCCTATCCCACTTGACCTCTCCTGTGTTAGACACTGTCCACCCTCCATCTACCTTTTCCTTTAACTTCCAGATACATTCCCTGCTGGTTTGCTTCCTGTTTCTTGGGCCCAGTACTTAGTTCTTTGTGGGCACCTCTTCCTTTCTTCAACTAGTGCTGTTGTATAAGTACCTTCCTTTCTCACTCCACGTACTTTCCCCGGATGACCTCATTCTCTCAAGATTTCCACAAGTTGATAGCTCCATATCCACCTTTACTGCCACTGCCTAAGACTAGGCCCTCATCACTTCCAACCTAGCCTGGAAATTGCCTCTAAAATGGTCCCCTTGCTGCCTTTTTCCCACTTCACATGGCCACCAGAATGTCCTTCCTAAAGGATAAATCTGACCTTGTCACGCTCAAGCTAAAGCTCTTCAAGGGTTTCCCTTACCTTGCTGGATAAGATCCTAAAACCTTTAAACTATCTGACCCTTCTGCACTTTAACCTAATGACCCACATTAGGAAGGCACCCTACAAGTTTTTGTTGTTCAAACAAGGAACATGGTTCTAAAAGTTTTGCCAGGGCTGTACTTTTTATTCAAATCACTTTTCATTATAAATTATTGATCACAGCTTTAAAAATCAATTAGAAGAGTTTCTCAACTCCAGTAAATACATATCACTAGATCTCTTGAATTGAAAATTTTAAGAACAAGTCAATTATATACAATGCGCAAGTGCAAGCATACACACACACACACACACACACACACACTATACATTATTGTGCTTTAAAACTAGATGTATAGATTTTTAATAATAGTAAAGTGTATTATATCAATGCATACACTTACATATACTTAAAATCAGTTATGCAAAGGAAACAGAATAATAATGAAACTGATTATGCCATAATTTGACAGCATTGTCCACAAGTTTAGAATTTGCATCTACTGTAAATCTCAGATTTCCATATTATAGAACTGCTAAAGATCAATCTTGCTATAAACTGATAATCAATCATTTGTAGAGTCCACACATCTCAGAGTCTTGTGTCAATGTATAGGAATAATATTAGGTATGTATAGAAATTCAAGATAAATTGCTAAATGAAGAGGTGGGTGATGGAAAGAGCTACTGGATCAAGAGAAGAAGTTCTGAATTTTGTCCTGACCAAGGTCCTACTTCTCATAGATGGTGAGACTGAAACAATTAATTAGGCTTTCAAGATGTTACATTCCTCCATCTTCAGAAGGAGGGGTTTTAATTACACAGATCTCTGAGGCCCTTGCCAGCTTTGAAATTTGGATATTTAGCTATGGCATACCCAAAGAACAGAGAAGCCCCCCCCTTGAACAAGTTTTGAGAAAGATCAAATCCACTGTAACTCTCAATCACAAACAGTTGATAGATCTCTTAGTTGTCCAGATTTTATAAGGCTCCCCAGTCTACATCTCTGCAAGCCTCCACCTTCAGGTGCTAAAATCTTCAGCTTCCTCACCGCCTTAACCATGCTGGACATTTTCATATAATGTAGCCTGAGTTGTTCTAGGCTTGAATCAATAAAAATTTAACAGAGAATTCAAAATACCACCCCCCCCCCGCTCCCCACTTTCAGGTCCAAGTAATGAGAGCTCCTTAGCTTTCCAGTGACACACACTAAATATTTCGTAAGGAAAAGGCTGGATGAGTGACTAATGTGTGTTTTTAGCCTCAGTTTCTTGTGTTAGGGATATAACAGCTGTATGCAGTAAAATTCCAGGGTAGAACTGGCTGTATCGACAATTTAAGACATCCATGCCATTGTAGTCATAGCAGCTGTACATGTTTTCTGCAGTGGAGATTTAATGTATTGGATAGGATTATGAGTGAATTGGATTGGCTCCACTATTTTGTACCACATTTTGTTTTATGATGAGCTGCAAGCCAGAGTCTGTATAGTTAGACTTGGGTCTTAGCAGCATAACCAATAAAATATAATGAGAAAAAAACAAGTCTGCGTCCTACAGTGTATCCCAGCAGTAAACAACTCTGCTAATATTTAGAGATGTCTGTCTCAGACTGCTCTCTTGTAAACTTTCCCTTAGAAAGAAAACCCTTAACGTATAGCTACTATTTTACTCCTATCAACTATATATAGGTAAGGTTCTGCCAAGAAGAAGGAAAACGAATGCAATGTGCGTATCTGCATTATTTAAGCCAAAAAAGTCAACGTGCGTCACATAACTCAAACCAAATTATCCACATTCCCTAAGTCAGAAGTTCAAAACTCACAGAGAAAATCCAACAGTCTAATTCTAGTTTGCTTTGATTTGAAGACTTGTGTTTGTCAGAAGACATGCAAGCCTTGGAACTGAGTCAGAAAAATGTGTAAAGAGGTGATATACTGAAAAAAATAGACAATTCACCCAGTCAGTGTGAGTCCAGGAAATGTGAGATTCCTCCCACATTTCGAGAGCACCGGCCCTACAGCCTTCTGGAACTTGAGCTCCGAATGTCACTTACCCTATGACGATACAGGAGATGGCAGTTCCCAAGAAGGCATATGTTAAAATAGATCCTAAGTTCTGAAAAAAGTGTCTCTGGGGAGAAAAAGATACATTTTATATAGTACGTCAGCATTTTTCTTCTTAGTGTTAACAGGAAATAAAAATAAATGCAATAAATTGCCCCACCCTTCCCTCACTGTTTAGGCAAGTTTTGTTTTTGGAGCATCAGTTCCTGGCCCTATTGTACAAATAAGGCTTAACTGATTTACACAGAAAAGGACAGAGGTTTCCAAAAAACAGGGGAAAAAATACACCTGGAAGGTGACAGGGTAGAGATGAGAGAAACTACTGCCAGAACTGGCTGGACCTGAGAGAGAGGGAAGGGACTGGAGCAATGGCCATGCAGGATTCTGGGATGATTAAAGGAAGACAGAGTTTTTCAGAAGTTTTGTTGTCACTGAAACCCCTTTAGCACTTTAAATATACTATTCTAAAAGATTTAAGTTGGGCTTCCTTGGTGGCGCAGTAGTTGAGAGCCTGCCTGCCAATGCAGG